>NC_045733.1:6690833-7011666 GCF_008692095.1 Etheostoma spectabile | reverse complement strand
TATTTACTGTGACAGAGACCAAAGTCTGATTATTTTCCACCCAGTGCTGTTTATTTTTTAGGTCAAAATGATGAAGATGTGACAGGAAAAAAAAAACACATTTAGGGCAACAAATGTAATATTTACCAATGAACAAATTGAATTGCAAATTGCTAACGAGTTTTGTGTGGAAGGGTGCTGAATTCTCTAAATTTATAGTAAAGTCAGCAGGACAGCACTCCAATTAAATTGTTTATTCATGCATGGATGTTTCGGGCAGACGTCCTTCCTCAGCTTGTGAGCTGGCAACAATGTGAAACACAATGCTAAAATAAACAGAGATAGTGACGTTACAGGTTTTGTAATGCAATAACAGATGGGCGACAAATAAAACTGGAAGATAGTTACGATGCTTCCATATAGGTGGGATAAGTTTCACTTGCACCATTAGATGGAAGGTCACTGCAAAGCAATACAAAGTTACATAATTCTATGATGAAATATTTCCATCCCGATAGAAGTGGTCTCTTTTAGTGATGCTAATGCCGCCCTTTAAAGGGAACTAGGGGTTGAATGGTTCAATAGGTATGAAAATGATATAAATCATGCTTTATTGCCTACAGTGTCTGCAGATTCTCAAACCAACTGAACACTTGTGTGCGTTTTATTTAATGTCAATAGATCATATACAGATTATGCATTTTTATTGATGGGTCTGTTCTCTTCTGTGTAGGTCATAAAAACATGCAATAAACACAAACATAACAACAACAGGCTATAACATGAACATTCCGAGTATGCAGAAATGTTGATGCATGGATATCATTGTTAAATGTGGAAATAAATAACCTCTATAGTCTTAAATATAATGTTCAATGGTAATCTCTCCTTGTGGCAAATTGGGCAGCATAGAAATGTCCATGGAGCTGTGTGAGAGCTGAATCCTACATCATGAACAGATGGGGCCACAGAGAGCTCAGCTTTTCCTTGTCAGGCATTGAAAGACAAGCATGGATGTTTTCTATACGCTGAGATTAAATGTCCGAGCTCTCCGGTCGTCTCTCACTTTATACTCTTGATGGGACAAAATAACATTTGCCCCTCTGTAGACACTGTTTTTCCCCAAATTAAGTAGTTATATTTTCCATTCCTTCCATTCCAAATCTTGCTGAAAAACAATATCTGTTACAATCTGCAAAAGTGCTATCACACCATAAGGTCTATTTGCTTTTATCACACACACACACACAGTGGATAAAAAAAGCAGCGCTACAATGTTTAAACATATTAAGTGTGTGTTCCCTCTCAGCTGGACAGGACAGAAGTGATCAAGAGCAACTTGCACCCGGTCTTTGCCAAGGTGTTCTCTCTGGACTACTACTTTGAGGAGGTTCAGAAGCTGCGATTTGAAGTCTACGACATCCATGGCACTCATAGCATCGGCACCCGTGATGATGACTTTCTGGGGGGGGTGGAGTGCACTCTTGGCCAGGTAGGCAGATGCCACTGTCTGACTTACGCATTTTTTTTACTTGTATTATTTAGTTTTGTGCCATGATAACAGATGTGTCTGTCATAAAAGAGCTTAACCATGTTGGAGGTAAATATTTGTGGTAAATATACCTGACGCTGGTGTCGATGACTCAGATCCCTGTACTCTTCTCTTTTCTGCTAAGAAAGGCTCAAAGTCCACAATGTGTTTATCTTGCTCTTTGCAGATCGTGGCCCAAAAGAAGATGTTGAAGCCTTTGTTGCTGAAGTATGGGAAATATGCCGGCAAATCCACCATCACGGTAGTTTCTAACATTTTGCGTATGCCCTGCTGTAGTGAAATTGTCTAGATAGCTGGACATAAAGAAAATGGAAGTTAGTAGCCAATGGCTGGTGAGCACTGAGAGAAATAATAAATGGCAAATTGATAGGTAAAAAGGATTTCTGTATTCTTTGAAAAATGTTTTCAATTACCTTAAATCATGCAGCTCTATGTTTTCAGACTTTTTTCCAAATACTGTCTCAAAGATAAAGTTTAAGACACCACGTTCACAGAATGGCTTCATATTTCTGCTTTGCATTGCATTGCTTCGTTTGTGTGTGTTGGTAGTTGTTCAGAGCATACATTCTTTCTGAGCACTTTATACATGTTAGGGTCCATTTTGGGGCCATGGGGCTCTGTTCCTGCTACACATGCCAAATCACACAGGGAAGCAAGAGGAAATGATGCATGTGTAAGAACTCATGTGTCAGATGTGGAAGAGAGGAGCTGTTGGTTCATTAACCACCCTCTTATAGTTAATAAGCCGGTGGTGGTAGTATAATATAAAAAAAAAACGAGCTAGATCGTGCAGTCTTCCACTCTATCTTGTTTGGTATACACAAGTGAGGCAGAATGTGGACATGATAACAGGACCTGCACCCAATAAAAGCACTCTTCAATAAAGTTGAAGTTGAAGTTGAAAAGTCTTTAATGCCCCCAAGGGGCAATTTGGTTCTCAACATGTAGCCAATACCTAAACATTAGCACAAAAAAGGACATAAAAACATAAAATAATTAATAGACAAAACATAAATACACATGTACACTACACTTAAAAAGATGACAAATATATGCTGTGAAATGGGCAAGGATGGCAGAAGATACAAATACAAACTGTGCAATGGCAGCATTATAATGATATTATTGAATTGTATCCCTGTGCTGAGGGATAAGAACAAGACAAACTCATCATTTAATCCCAACCCGTATCATACACGTAGGCAAAACCTAATCCTGACATCAACCCTAAAACCAAATATTTACCTTTAAACAGAACTTGACCAGAATGTGTTCATTCCTAAGGTCTCAAATGTGAGACCCACACACACGTATGCACGCACACACAAAAACACACACAGGCGCTCACGCACGCACACATGCACACACACATGCATGCACGCACGCACACATCATCTGCCCACACCTTTTATAAAGATGCTTCTCTGCACTTGGTACCTGTCAGGACAAGCTGTCTGATAAAAGGTTCATGTTTCCTACTTTGCCAATCATCACTGTCAAGGCTTGTCAAACCCTGGCTGTGCTTGCTACAGTTCTGGCAGCTGAATGTAAAGTTTCTGCTAGTTTCTAATAGAAGAACAGAAAGAGAGCAAACTTCTGTACTGTTTGAGTGGGCCAGAAGGAGCAGCAGAGGGTGCTCGGTGATGCTTTTTAACACAGGTATAAACAAACAAAAAGATTTGGCATTTGGTAACGTCAGAGAGCTTTTACAAAACTTTACTGTTGCACTGTGCTATATGTGGTAACTTTTACATCCATGAAAAGTTGAATATTCAAGAGACAATAACCTGTAACAGCGGGGGGCCATTAGTTTACAGCTAATGGGGCTCTCTACTCTTTAGTTTTAATGTTCTGCAGTCCTCCGTTAAGTATAAGCCACTTCACTTTGTTAACTGCTTATCACAGTGCAACCGCTACTACAGTAAAAGTTCATTTTAGCAATGGAATGGGAAAAGGAAAAAAAAACTCAAGTAAAGCAGCTTGTTTTAAATACTGGCAGATAATTACCGTCACCTTAATATAGAGGCTTACTCTTACTCTGCAACCAAATGTAATTCACCTAAAAAACAAAAATCCTAGTGTGGAGTTTTGACTTTTATGAGCTGTCTCTTTCTTTCCTGAAATATCGATTATTTGGTTGTGATTTCTTTCAATGAAATAATGAAGCCCATAAGCACAAATTGTAACTGACAAATCTTGTATCCTCTCAGGTGCACGCTGAGGAAATTTCTGGCAACAACGGGTATGTGGAGCTTTCCTTCTGTGCCAAGAAGCTTGATGATAAGGTGAGCAGAGCACAACGTTTTGATGGAAATAACACGGTTCATATTTAATTAGTTATGGTTTGGTAGCACTAGACAGGGATAGTAGTAAAATGATAATCATGATGCTGTACCTCAGAATGTATCCACACTGCATCACTGGCCTTAAAGGGATTCACATTTAAATTATTTAATTAATTATTTTGTATTATTTTAAAATCATTATATAATTTCATGTTACAGGGAGAGAGAAAAATGATAATAACACTTGATATCACATCTTTGGGTGGCAGTAGCACAGTCGGTAGGGAGTTGGGTTGGGAACCAGACGGTTCAAGTTCCTGCACCAACCAAAGTACGGAGTGTGGATTGTTGGCTGGAGGGATGCTAGTACTTCCTGGGCACTGCCAGGTGCTCTTAAGCAAGGCACCTGAGCATGTGTGTGTATTTCAGGCCTATGTGTAGTGATTCTAACAAAAACAGAGTGTAAATTGCAATTTCCCCACTGGGGATCAATAAACAGTTTAAATTATACAATTATTTGCAGTAACATTATGCTCTAACATACATTTATACAATACTCATTTGGCAACTTACAAATGCACAAGGCACATTATATCGTGTGAAATTTGTTTTTACTGTTCTTTTTGAATTCATATGGTTTTACTTTAACTATGGATATCATTGACTTTAACTGCTACTGCTCTCACACTGCCAAACTTTGCTGAAGGTATATTTCAATCAAAAAGACAGCAGGAGCTTGCAACCAATTACATCTCTGATGATCTAAAGTCACTCCATGTTCTTCGAGCGAGCCTTAGGATGCCACACTCAGAGGCTTCCCTTGACTCCCAGATGTATTGGGAGAAAAATATATTTCTTTGTACAGCATATACATTTATTTTTGAAATTGCAGTTTGCAGTTTCCTGCTACTATGACAGTAAAATTGAACCTTACCCTTTTACGAGGGAAATGATAAAAAAGGACATCTCTCTCTGCATGTGATATTTGCTTCATATTTCCGGTGTGCCACTGGCAGTATTGAGTTTCTGCCTGGTGAAAATGACTTGGCTTGCTTTGTTTAACCTGATGTAATTACAGATGTGGGTACATCACTGTGGAGCAATGGTGTGTGCAGTTTATAGAAAGAGAGTTTGGTGCTTCATGTCAAATATCTAACAGCACTGATATAAAAAATGATACAAAATTAAAATGAAACTGACTTTGTTCATGTACAAACAAAGTCATATTTGTTAGAAAAACAGCCCTTTAGCAACTTGGTCAGAACAAACTAAGAAAAGCTGCATGCAAGATTAAAATTTATTTTATTCTAAGCAAACTACTTCTCTATCAAATTGGAAAGAAATAAGATAAGTGCTGAAACTTATACCATCTCTGCCCCCATTGCTAGCAGATGTATCCCTCCCTGTTTAGTTAGCCGGGCAATTGCAACTGTAGCTTTGTAGAGACCATGCAATTTCCCAAACTGAATAAATCCTGCATGCACATATAAACACGAAACTGCTTTGCTAGTTCCATTGTGTTGTAACTAAGATATCTGCTAAAAAAATAATTGTATTCATTTGGATGATTGTCGTAGCCTACTGTTTAGTTCAAAAACATCAAAAACACAGCAGACCAGACGCAACCATTTATTTTGAAAAGTCAAAGCTCGCAGACAGCGGGCAGCTGGGATGTCATGAGACGGTAGTTCTCTAGGCTGCAGCCATACCCGACTCAAATATCTTTTCGGTCCCGTTTGTCACTACCCGATGTGAGTTGAGTGTAGATGTGAGTCGCGCATGCTCAGTTCAAACAGTTTACGGCATAACGTGTCATACCCAGTCAGACCCAAGGGGATAAGCGAGCGCTGTTAGCATTCCATTGACTGCCATTCATTTTGGCGCCACTTTGACAGCGAATAACTTAACATCTGAAGCGTTTAAACACTTTTGTTGGCCAGTGTTTATTTTTTAAAGAAACAGGCCAATATACAAAAGGCTCCAATATGTTATACCTCACGTTATGGCTCCGTAGCAGGCGTTTTTGTAAAAATAGGCTAACGTTTGTGTCATAACCAATCGACTTTTCCTGACAATCACCGTATTGTCAGGAGAAGCTCACAGACAGTTTCAACTTACATTAGCCGTTTAGGTTTAATTACCAATGTTGAATTTGCCAGTTACCCAGTGTGCTTTGTTGAATGGGCTCAATGTTTTATCCTAAAGTTGATGACTGAAGCAGCAAAGTGTTTCTAATTAGCTGCTTGTCGGCTGTGTCACCTCAACGTACTGTAGGTATTGAAGGATCACAGCCTAGCTTTAGATGAACAGGAGGATTAGTGATGAGAAATCATTGATATCCCAGCCTAGGATTGAATTTTGACAGCTGTATCCATGCCGCTGATGCCACTGGCTAGCTGTTGCCATGACAACAACGAGAGGATGCTATGGCTCTTTTTGCTCCTGTCCCTGAGGAGATGTATCTGGCTAATGTGGCGGGAAATGCTGCATTAACAGTCTCATTCGATGTACACCCGCACCCCCTCTCTAACTGCCAGTGAGACACACACACACACACACACGCGCACACGCACACGCACACGCACGCACACGCACACGCACACGCACACGCACGCACATGCACACACACACACACACACACACACACACACACACACACACACACACACACACACACACACACACACACACACACACAGCGTTCCTTTAAACAGCAGAGTTGATTGAATGAGTATATCAGGTCAAAGGA
Organism: Etheostoma spectabile; assembly: GCF_008692095.1. Classification (NCBI taxonomy): domain Eukaryota; kingdom Metazoa; phylum Chordata; class Actinopteri; order Perciformes; family Percidae; genus Etheostoma; species Etheostoma spectabile. Next base: position 7,005,101 of record NC_045733.1, on the reverse strand, counting down.
ACTGATTTCCCCAGGGTTTTTGAGTTGTGAACCTGGTAATGATATGTGCCTTGCTGCACATTTGTGTGTATGTGTGTGGCAGTGTGTTTTACGCACACTTTTTTTGTATATAGGGCTAAAGATTTGCAATAATATTACAGTCATTATTTAGATGAGTTGAAATGTGAATATTTAGAAAATAACTTTGATGTCATGACTCTGCTGTAAGGGAGTTTAAACCTATTGGATTTATTATCCTGCAGACCTCTTGCTGATGTTGTCATTGTAGATCACTGAAGAATCAATTGACCTAAATAATCAGTGTTGCTCTGCTCTCAGGTACCTGTACTTGAGACTCAGAGGATGATTTAGGCGATCGTAAATAGCCTTAAAAGGATGCAAAATCGTACCCGTTTTCAATTTAGATGGTACTTACACTGATGATGTAAATGGACACAGCCACCAGTGAGTTACTGTTTATAGAATGCATGATATAAATAGAAAAATATCAACCCAATGCTGGGTCATTTCAGATGCATTTTGCATATCGGTAATAAGTAATGGAGTGCAAAAGAAAGTTTCTGTTCTTTATTAGCAAGTTTCAAATATTGGTTGAAGAAATCAATAAAGATATTTTAAAACTGCAATGAAGGTTGTATAGGAGAAAACAGCAGGTCATTAATGCTATCGGCTTAAGAAAAAGGTCAGTGATTGAATGAAAAAATGTAATAACTAGGGAATGGCATGAGTCAGAAGCTTGTAAAATATTCTCAAACTCTCATCTCTGATCAAAAAAGCTCTGAAAAAAATATCATCTGAGTCGTTAGCTTCAATAGGGTGAATCAAATGAAATCAAACCTCTAGTGTTAAATGTGATGTTGTGTGTGGGTCATTTGTTGTTATTTGTCTCTTGTTTAATACATCTGGATCTCAATGAGACTTTCCTACTTTTCCCTATTCCATTTCAAGAAATTTCAGAAAGAAATTTGACCTGACAGTACCAGAAGAAATACTTAATCAAACTTTATCATCTTCCCTTTGGATTAATTGTTACAATAATAGTCAGTAGTTTTGATATTCTGTTTCCCCCCCGCAGGATCTCTTCAGTAAGTCAGACCCATTTTTGGAAATATACCGAATCAATGACGATGAAACTGAACAACTTGTGCACAGAACTGAGGTAAATTCATCATGTTCCTTCGTCAGTTTAAGAAACAGCTGTTTTCTGCCACTCTGCCTCATAGGTAATGTGCTCCTACTCCAACAGGTGATTAAAAACAACCTGAATCCTGTGTGGGAGCCCTTTAAAGTGTCTCTCATATCCCTGTGCAGCTGTGATGAGGACCGGAAGCTCAAGGTAAGGCACCTTTAGCAACTAAGTCCACATCAGTGAAAAAACATAGGAGTCAGAGACTGTACAAACAGTACTTAACGAGAATACAATAAAGGCGTTTCCTGATGATTTGAGGGATGAGTGAACGACCAAACCAACAAAGAGACAGTACAAAACATTGTTGTCCGTGTGTTCCACAGTGCCTAGTGTGGGATTATGACTCCAGGGGGAAACACGACTTCATTGGCGAGTTCTACGCCACTTTCAGGGAAATGCAGAATATTGCCAGTGGAAATAAGGTCAGTAAGTAGAGAGGCTGAGCAGAGCCAAGAAGAGACAGCCATGTAACCATTTCATCCAATTCCAATATGCCTCTCCTTTTTACTCTGAAACACTGAAATCCATCCCAGATGGAACAAATGTCATGGTGCTAAAGATTTATTGCCAAGGTTCAAAATGCTCCTGTTCTTTGTCTTCAATGTACTTTGTTTAAGGTGACGTGGGATTGTGTAAATCCCAAGTACAAACAGAAGAAAAGGAACTATAAAAATTCAGGAGTTGTCATCCTCAGTGACCTTAAGGTATGAATCACTTGAACCAATCAGTGTTTTATTTTACATCATGAAATGGGAATTGAAGAAACTGGCCCAATGAGCTTTTAGTTGCATGAAACAGTTTTAGAATCAGTATAAATGAATTGTAGTAATAATCCATTGTTTGCATCTATTCACTGTACATGGAACTGTATTGTTTAGTTTCTCTCACTGTATTACAGCAAAATGAGAAACTGGCATGGATGCTCACACAATTCTTTTTTTTTTTACACTTTACAGTCAACAGATTTGTTGGGTTAATTCTGTTTTATTGACTAGATGTTTTTTTTGCAGCTACACAGAGTGTACTCCTTCTTAGATTACATCATGGGAGGATGCCAGATTCACTTTACGGTAAATTAAACATTGACACTTCACTGTCATTGAATTTTTAAATGCACATGGCTCTGGTTGCAGGAATTACTTGATTCTGTCAAATTCTCTGTATGTTGCTTCTTTGTTTAAGATCGTATACCTAATAGATAAACATACTTTGGTTTGGTGGTCCATTATCATGCAATATGCAGCAAATGTTACATTACACTGCTTTTAAAGATATGTTTTATCCTTGAAATACCCCCCGACAGTGTTTTGGTCTGTGTACACAGTTTTCTTGTAGGCAGCTTCGTGGAATACATTCAAACCTTCAACTCTTGCCCTTTGGTCTGCCCTGTGTGGTGCTACCTCTCACTCTCTAGCTGGATTACTGAATCCGTGAATATTAATTATGATGATTGATGTTGTAGATGTAGTGCCTCGCGTTGACATAGCTGGCTGCGGTGTACGGGAGCTTGAGCTGTTTCTATCTACAGTATGTGGGTGTAAAAAGAGCAAGTTCTTACCTCTGATCAGATAATTTATTCTGCCATTATGCTTATTTCAGGCTTGCTCACGCAGAATTGTTTGTAATATCTTAAGCAGCCAAATAAAAAGTAAAGTAGCAAAAGAAAAACTTAATTGATTCTGTCATATTGTTCATGCTGAACACATCTTTCTACCAGGTTGCCATTGACTTCACAGCCTCCAATGGAGACCCAAGGAACAGCTGCTCTTTGCACTACATCAACCCTTACCAGCCCAACGAGTACCTGAAGGCTCTGATAGCAGTGGGGGAGATCTGTCAAGACTATGATAGGTTTGTTAGTCTATTGTTTCTCAGTGTAAGCTCTTTGGTGCTTATAGGGTTTGTCTGGGTCTCTGTAAACTAGAGCTGCAGAGTTCCCCTTGTATGTTATTTTGGTGTGCTCTCTCACACTGAAACGAGCCACTCCATGTGAACCATAGCAAAAGGAATGGAATGGAAAACATTAAGAACTAGAAACAACATGGCAGATAGTCTGGCAAGGTACTCATTTTTAAAATTATTTTTCAGCTTTTAACAATCTGTCAGAAAGATGACATTTTGACCTTTATAGATTTTTAGCAAGGATTTTTGAGCAATGTGTTAATTTATTTCTTGCATAACAGTTTACAGAAAAATCTTTCACATAGTGTTTTTTTATTTTAGAAAATAACACAATAAAACAAACCAAAGTGATAATACTCCTTTTTATGATAGATGCCTTAATCCGTTTTACAAATACCTTTACATTTTTTTGTCCTTTGCTTTTCATTTTTAGATGTTACTGTCAATCAATGGTTATTATTGAGAAAACTGTTATTATGATCAAATCGCCAATACCCTTGTGTCATGTACCTTCAGTTTCTTTCCACAGAGAGAAAGAACACTCAGATCTAAATTGCAAATTGGTCCAGTTTGTGTGTTTTCATGTCTGCAAGATCACAGGATATTTCAAAACCTTGGCAGGTTTCAAAGAAAACCAATAGAATTACAAACCGGAGGGCACGCTATCCCTTACAACTGCTGGTGCTCTTGGAGGCAAAAATAAAAACAGAAAATCCAAGGTACTCAAGTGGATGGTTAAGAATAAGCAAATAAATAAAAAGGGCCTAGAATCGTCTAGTGGCCACGCGGTTAAGAGACATGTGGCCTTTACATCTACTCGACTCTCTATGTTGCCTATTCTTGTTCTTCATGTGACAGACACATCAATAGGGCCTCTGCAAAATAACCTTGGGAAGGGACTTGTTTTGGTGGAATGTGCTCGTTTAAAAGTTGTTTTAGTTGTGCAACAGAAAACTAGATTCCCCCTGCAGAGATCTGAGGAGCAGTTAACCATAGTAGGCTACTCATAAATCAACCAGAGTTTTGAATGCTAAAATAAAGAAAGCGGAAGGTGAGGGACATTCGGCGGATCTTCTGGTGGCAATGGAGCAATCTCTTAAATGAATCGTTGTCAATATGGACTAGATCACATATGGTCAAAGTGCAGTATGTGTATGAAATACATTTGGAAACAGAAAGACAAAAGTCATGATTCTAGTTTAGGAATCACTTTGATAAAGCATGCCTACACACAAGCCTGTGCCTCTGCTATTTGTAAGGACAGTGCTAACTGTTTTGCATGTTCTTCACAGGCTCTATGCTCACTGTGGTGGCTGCATGGGCTTTCACCTGTGAATAACCCAGTGATATAGTTTTCTCTGAGCATCTGTTGCAGATACTGGTCCCCCTCCTTAGCTTGCAGAGACTCATTACCCCAAACTACAGATGAACACATGCAGAGACAGAAGATAACACCAGGATAGCAGGCACTTCAGAAAGAAGTGGGAGTCATTATGGCTGGTGAAATAACAGTGTTGTGTATAATCAGATGTAAAGACAGAGAAGGTGCGGCAGAAAGCCTGTTTGAGGAATCATTAAAGACACTAACGCTATTTGAACAAAGTTACAGTTTGAGAATTCCTGTTTAATGATGACAGTTTTTGGCTTCAGTTACACATATATATGTTGGTTTTAAAATGTCTGATTGTCTATCTGAAATGTGCAAAAAAAACTATCAGTTATTGCAGGTAGGCTTGCGGGTACTTGCTAGTTATGGGAAATTATTTATAGTATCATATGTGTTAGAGAAAGACCATCTCATCTGAATAAACTAAGCCAGATAAGGATTAACACTATAACTCCTGATTTATGCAGATCCTCCTATTAAATAGCAGGGGAGCACTGTCTGGCTAATTATAGTAAGAGCACTGCACTCAAGACACTGAAAACCTGCCCCAAAATTAGCAGCTCATCCTTGTAGCTTTATCATTTCCGTGTTTACATATACACAAGAGATTCACACATGGAAACATGCATTTGGGCAAACAGTGACGGCAAGTGTAGGCAGCCCTTCCCTCTTAAGTTGGAATTGTTATTGAGGTGTAAAACGTGGGCAAGCAAACCTTTTAGCCTTTAGTGAAAATAGGTGATGTGGGATTTTAGAGTCCTTGCAGAGGAGTGCATTACAGAGCTGGAGTGACTAGCTTTTGTCTGTGTGGGCAGAGGCTCGTTTACCTTGCTGAAAGAGCTATTATACCGAGCACATCTCCCCGTTTCTCCTCACGTGTGCTGACAAAGTAAGAAAACCAAGATCACCATGAATTTCACAGTCAAAATTCATATGATGAAAATTACTTGTCAGTAGACTTCTCTGCCCTCTTCTCTGGGCTGAAGTTACTGTGTCATGTCTCTAAACCAGGAGATAGAGTTTGGTAATCTTTTAAAATAGTCAATTGCCCATAAAAATCTATCCATTAACGCTCCAAGGGCATATTTATAAAAGTATGGAAAGAGTCTAGAGGTCGAGATAATGGGTGCTGTACAATACATCTCAGGATAGAATTGGCTCAGCATGAATAACTCAATTACCATTTGAATATTTTCATTAAAATTCTTTCTCTATATCGGTTATGTTGGTAAACAGTATAATACCAAACACATAATTAGTTTTTTCCTATTATTTTGCATCTATACAACATATTCCAGTGTTTTGGAAAGGTCACAGTAGTGGAAGTAAGACCTGTATTCAGTGGAACATAATTATTTTGATGAAAATGGATTCAAAACAGCAAGTTGAAAAAACCTATACATGTTGATTGTTAGTTTAGAGCAAAGCCAATTTGACTGCTATCAGTTGCAGGACCTGGCCACTGAGATCTATTCATTTGTTTGGCACATTAGAGTGTGTTATATCTGGATACAGTACAACACATTAGCCATGTGGAGAGGTTGTATTACAGAGAATAAAAGTTGGACTCATTCACAGTTTTTTTTCTTGGAATAGAGAATAATGATGGTAACCAAATATGTGCTCAAATGGCCAATGCACCATATTCAGTGATGTCATTTTAACTAAGCCCACAGTCCGTTGCCATTTCCATTTGCAGCTACGTTAAAATAAATAATACTGCAAGGTTCTGTGTAAAGACACACAGTATCCTCCATATTTCTTATGGATAATGATGTTTTGGTGTGTTACTAGTGCTGCTTCTGCAACAACAGTAAGTGTCAGTGCTTCTAATTATTGTAGTAGAACAATTACAACTTAAAGTAAAGTTTATTGCTCACGCTGACTCATCATTTTGCCAATGTTTATTTAAGTCCACACCCATTAGAGTTAATTAAACACTTCTGATAGCTCTAAAAAACGGCCTCAAAGCCATATTAGATCTATGAGTGGACAAACAACTCTCCAATCAACACTTGTCAACACACCAAGTAAATCAATACTTGTCAACAGTTTTTTGCTGTGTACCCTTTGATGTACCCACACTATGTCCGGAGGAAATATATTACACATCACATAATTTTATGATTATGTTGAGTGGGAGACGTTATTTGTGATTGCACTGGGGTGCAGAATTTGGGTTATTTTATCAGTCACAAAGGCATGTTTACTAAATGTTCTGATAAGGGAGGCTGCCATTGGAGAAAGCTGTCTGTAGACAAACATCCACTGACAGCTCTGCAGCTTATCCTAAATACCAGGTTTTCTAGAAACAAGGGTTAGGGTTACAATAACATTTAGATACAGTAGGCACAATGTGTTGTCTATGTATTTATTATATAGAAGGTCCTTTAACTGTATGGAATCAAAGGGGTACTCCCTTCATTTTTTATGACACTTCCATAAAGTTCGGAGACTTACAAGAGATTTAAAAGTTTAAAAAAAAGAGAATGGTCGAAAGCAGTAAACTGTATGGTCCGTAATGCAACTTCTCCTGCCTTGTAAAAGCTCACGCCTTTTAAAAAAGAAAACATAAATGAAGTACTGCAACAATTGCAAAGAAGACAAGCAGAACAAAGAGAGCTGTTAAAATGTGCCAAAAGCTGTTCAGATTTTATGACCATCAGGCATTTTAAGAAATTCTGCAGTAAATAGCCTTTTGTGGTGCATTTTATTTTTTGTATGTAGTATAACATTGATTGATTCTAGGCCATTGTACCACCAAGTGCAATTGTTGAGCCTCACTCTCTGGTGGATCTACATGTAGAATGTTGCCTTTGTATACCTCAAGCATCACATTTGTTGTTGTCGACAGCTGGAAAGGTGATGACTACAAGGTCATGTCTTAGTTTACTTTTAGTGTAAATATAGTGCAAACAGGGAGTGGTTTCAGAGACAGCCATTGTCTTGTTATTTATACAAATCTGTGCACGCTGCCCTTTAGCACAGCATAGCAGAGCCTCTTACAGTAATATCTGCCCATCTAAACAGTACGATGAAAAATGGAGAGGGTAAAGACTGAACAGCTCTTTGAACAGGTGCAAGCACTGCCGGCAGGGAGATTTCGAATTGTAATTTAAGCTTTTAACATTTATGAAATGCAGAAAAGCCGGGGGTTTGCTGTGGAAACGTGAACTAATGGATTAGCCATCAATATCTTTCAGATCACTATCAAAATGTGTTCCAGATAAAACTGTAGTAATTGTAATAAATGACTGATTAATTTGCTTATTGTTTCAGTGACAAAAGATTTTCAGCTTTGGGGTTTGGTGCCAGAATCCCTCCAAATTATGAAGTGAGTATCTTTTTCAGTATCTCTGCTCTCCCTGTTTTTCGCTCATTTTAAACATCCCTTTTTCTATTCTGTTCCATGACACTGGCCTTCCCTTCACACATACAATATTATGCATTCTAATACTATATATTCACATACTCATATGGAACCTGGTATTTTCCACTACCCTGAGACTTAACGTTAACAAATTAGGGATTTTATTGTTATTCACAAGCTCCATGTGTTAAAATAGCAACTTGTCTTGAGAAAACAACATGATAAAAGAAAACCCCTGTAATGTTGATGCCGAGTTGACATAATAATTCATGAGTGTGAGAGAGTTTGTTCAAGCAAATTGGACTTTGAGAACCCAAAGCCTTCAGTGATTCTGAACAGACCTGACATGTGAAGAAGGCGTGCACACACACACACACACACACACACACACACACACACACACACACACACACACACACACACACACACACCACACACACACAGAGGTGAATCACTATGCTGTTAATTTATTAGATCAGAACAGCCTATGTTTAATGTAAGATCGTACTGCTCTTTTTTCCGATGTGAAACATTCATTGTTACAATTTGTCATTCCAAGATTTGTGGCTCAGTAAATACAATCTATTAATTTCTAAATTAACCATGACAGTAACTGCCCCGCAGGAGTCAACTTTATTTTACTTTGTGGTTGGTGGTGCGGGTGAATGCTAATTAAAACTAATCATGACCTGCATCTATGAAGTTATAGGCCACACCTGTGTGCAAGTCTGATGGACATGGGCTCTTTCTCAGTATGTGCTGTTGTGCTCTCTTGTATTCTTCTTAATTATGCATTATGTATACTGAGTGTGATTTGAAAACATACAGTATACACATGAACTAAGGATCCAAGATGTTTATCTGTCAGCCAATGATACAGCAGATAGTGAGTTGTGTGATTTAATGGGAAGCCTCACATTTCAATGAATATGTATATGTGTTAATATGTGTTTTCCTAATTTAAGGTCTCTACGAAACGTTGCACCCTTAAAAGCTCAAGTTTAGAAGAGAACATCTCTTTCCATTAGGTACTCAGGGGTTTAAAGTGTTTGGTTTTGTGAAAACGGACTCTTTTGTGTTTGTCTTCTGCTATTTCATTTGGACGCCTTCTTTCAGGCGGTCTCGGTCCAGTTGTTGGCTTCCAAGCAAACTCTGGTCTGGTTTGTTGGTGGTCTGAAAGTAAATGAGGAAGCAAACCACAGGATTTTATGACAATAGATATGTAATTTTAGCATAAATTAAACTACTATATATATAAACTAAACTATATATATGACTGATTGTAAACTGTTTAGGGAGCAATGTGTCTAGGTATGCAATTCCTTTGAACAAAAGCAACTGAAACTGCAGCTTGTTGTGCTTGTGTCCTACTCTGTGTACTTTGGCAGTATTAATAACGTGTGGTTTTTAGGCAAATTATACTAATATTGCTCAGTTGTTTCTTTGTGAGCTCTTTGTGACAACAGAGAACATAATTACACATAAGAAGCATTTAGGTCTGTAAAAAGCCACTGAACACAAACTGGACCAGAACGGAAAGGCAACATTATTTTTTCTCTCAGTCCAGCAAAGTCCACCAAATGAATACTAAACAACTCAGTTAATCTGCTTCATTGGGACTGTGTGTGCGTGGTTTGATCATATTTGATTGCCAGTGCACCGCCAACATATGTAAATACCCCACAACTGTGATCAGATCTAGATTTAAATGTTGCAAAATCCTGATTTGTGCTCTGAAGTATGTGACATCATATTTTTCTAAATGAGCACTGTTTTCTTCAAACTTGTAAGAAAAGTACAGTTGAAAACATGTACATCTAACAATACAGAAATCTCTCTTTTAAAACAAAACTGACTTCCAACTTTGGAAGAAAATGTTTGCTGTTTTGCTCATCGTAAGAAAACAACTGACACAAAAGGTTTTCAGTGCCTTTAAAAGGAGTGTTGTTTTTGCACAGATGCTATTGACAACAAACAGATTTTTTATGTACTTGGGAAAACAGGCAAAGCTAATACATACGATTTTAAAGTGTTCTTATAAGCCATGCCAGTGAACCAACCTTCCCAATACCAGAGCCTCACAACTGAAACACCTAAATAGAATTGTTAGTATTACGAATTACACCTGTGTGCTTCCATGTCAAAAAGTCTGCCATGAAACAGGCCTGTTAAATGAGATACAAAACAAGATCCCCTCCTTTGCAGTAGCCAAAACAAAAAAGTAGCAAAAAAGTAGCAAAAACAATTATTAATTTCTCTGGGCTTCTTATATCTAGCTATACAGTGACTAAATACAGGCTGTTGATCACATTATAGACATAAATGACTTAAAAGAAAGTAGCCAGCTGGAGAGGAGTCAGTTGCCACCGATCTGGCTGACAGTTGGTGCTTGTGGAAAATACAGTTTCTTGTGAGAGGAGCTATCATATTGCCAATTAAACAGCTTTGAGAAAAACAAAGTAAATCTGACGTTTGGATGGCAAAAATAGACCAGATAAAATAAGAGGGGTTGCAAACTCTTTCAGATACCAGATTTTAAGCATATAGTGCATGCTATATGCTCATTACAGCACAGTGTGATGAAGGGTATTAATAAAAGCAGACCCTTCAGAGTATAGTACACACAAATCAGTATACACATGACATAACCAAGTCTTATTGTGAAACACTCCTGAAAAAGTGAGGTTCTCTTAACCAATGGTTGAAATAGAAATTATGTTATTTATAATTTAATGTTGATTATGTTGGCCTAAATTACATGCAAATACTAGAAGAAGACAAAAAGTCTAGGCCTTCACAGATTCCATACCATGACTGATACATGGGGGGGCGCAAAAAGTGTGGCAGACCACAAAGCCTCCCCGAACACCAAATTAGTGTTTTACAATTTTCTCTTTTTCCATCAACAGGTGTCTCATGACTTTGCTATCAATTTCAACCCAGAAGATGATGAATGCGAAGGTAAGTTTTACATTCATAAGCTCCCTGAAAATTATCAGTATTACTCAGCAGGTCCTTTATCACATATTTCAGTTAAATGAATACATGACATGATTATTTTCATACAGTCCAAAAGTAAATTGAAAACAACTCTTATGGGCTGAAATATGTGCCAACAGAAACTGAATTTGAATCATTTATATTTGAATTTGAATTGTTTAATTTGAATCATTGCATTAAAAAACATTGAAAAACCAAATCTGAATAGTATAGATTGAAAGTAAATGTATTGATTTGGAACTGAAATCCAATAATATATGATCATCAATGAAAATTCAACTCTCTATATATTTTCACATTCAGTTCTGTCAATTCAAATTCAGTTCACAAAATTCAATTTCAAGTTACTGTGACATACATCCGGGTACTTGAAGAATGATGTAAGACCAATTGAGCGCAGATCAATAGATAGACAACATTTCTCAAAGTCAAGGATCCTTCTTTGATGAACTGGTCCTTCCACGTCAGGTCCCTCAGAGGCTAGGCCTGGCTCTTCTGTTGCATTTGGAGAACACGTAAATGGAACAGGCTAGCAAGTGCACATCATTTGTGCACGCTGCATTTCAAAACACTGGATGAAATGGTTGTGGAACTGTGAACTGTGCTGTTCAATTTTTTTGTTGAGAGGGAGAAGGTGAATCATTGTCAGTCTGCTTACAGGATAATCTACTGTTGGCAACTTTGCCTGCAACATGCGATGGTAGGTAACATTACCAACGCTGATAGGCTATGATCTAAGCAATAGTCGTTATCTCTTATTTATCCATTGCCAATAAATTAAAAACTCACAAGAGTTCATGTTTGTAGTTGTCATAACACTTACTGGTAAGAAGAATTAATTAATTAATTAATTAATTAATTAATTAATCTTTATTACACTAAGCTTACAGTAGCTAGCAGTTTACATTAGCTTGTAATTTACTGCATACATGTAATGTTTGCTCATTGTTCAGTAACTTCTAGCTTTCTAACAAATGCAGTGCAAAATATGATCTAACTACAACAAGGTGAACACTACCAGCTAATGAGCTACCACATTACATGCAGTAAATTGCAAGTGAGAAAGGTTAAATAGAACTGTAGACACACATGCTTCAACCAACATATGAAAAGTCATAATAACAACACCCCTGATACACCCACTAACACAGTAAAGATAGGTGTTACTTTCTTGTTCATTATGGTCTTAACCCTTGTGTTGTCTTCCCGTCAACCTTGAAAAAAAAACACATTTTGGTCACTTTTTTTCAAAATGGTTAGCGTTTTTTCTGACATTTTTGTCACTTTTTTAAATGTTGAAAACGGGTCAAATTTGACCTGAGGACAACATGAGGGTTAACCGACAACTGTTGACTGTTTGATCAACAGTTGTCAGTTAAGACCATGATGAAGAAACTACACCACTACAGTTACATAAAGTTCCTTCATGTTACAGTATGCTTAAATATACTTCTAATCTTACCAGGACAGGTTGGATAACTACTGGACGAACTTAGAGCTTTCTCCTTCTGTCTGCAGTCTGGAAGCAACACCATCATCGTCAGCTTAATCTGATTGCCCCTTCATGTTGAATATACTTGTGTGTACAGTAGGCCTATATAGTAATGTTTAAATTAACGTTATAATGAAGATACACATATTGTTAATGTCTTTTTAGAGCTTGGATACCGAGTATAACGAGTTACACAGTTATACAGTGTATATCGAGTTTTTATTAAAAACAGGTAGCATCTGAATATAATTATTCAGTTAGAAGCTTCCTGTGTCCAGGTCATAATTTGATGGCAAAATAGACATTGAAAAACTGTTTATATTATATACACACCTAAAAACTTAAAGACACAGACATTAGGTTATACTTTTTACGTTGAAATCTACTCATACATTTTGTCTTTCATTTAACGTTGCCATTAAAGTAAACAAGGTGCAGATATACCTCCCATCCTCAGCTACAACTGATAAACACACACATTTTAAAATCGCTGCTAACGTTACGCATATACAGCAACGGCATATAAAAATAGATGAAAATGCAAACAAAAAAAAGACAGCAACCCAGCTAACAACCTAATGTTAAATGATAGGTTCACTCAGCGTAACGTTAGCTTTTGATGTATCTACCTTATTATTAATAGCAATTTGTACCAGCATTAGAGCGTTTAGCTTTACATTAATGTAACACATTAACGGTGATAACAAATGTAAAGCAAAAACTAAAGATACTTACATTTAAATGATTTTTGTGCCGTCAGCGATGCCGCTTCAGTTCAGCTTTGCTCCGCTTACATCCGCCATTGTTTTTTTGTTTTTTTAACAAACCGGCAAAGCTGCGCGCATAAGACTGTAGATGATTTGGGAGTGCGAAAGATACACATTCATCTGCGCTCAATTGCTCTTCCTTCATCCTTCAAGTACCCGGATGTCTGTCACAGTAACTTGAAATTGAATTTTGTGAACTGAATTTGAATTGTGAGAGCTGAATGCAAAGATATATAGAGAGTTGAATGTTCATTGATGATCCAAACGAATAAACTCAATTTCAAACAGTACTACTATACTATTCAGATTCAGTTTTTCAATGCAGTGATTCAAATTAAACAACACAATTTCAAATTATGTGATTCAAATTCAGTTTTTCAATGCAATAATTCAAGTTTATCAATTCAGTTTCAAATATAAATGATTTAAATTCAGTTTCTGTTGGCACATATTTCAGCCCATAAAATCCTCTGTGCTGATTTTTGTGAGCATTTCTGAGTGCATCTTTTCTAAAAATAAATAAATAAATAAATATCAACATTAATAATTTTAACTTTATTTGTATGGAACCTTTACAAATGTTTATTTGCAAAGTTCTTTGACAGAGGGACAAAAGCACATTCAAACCAATACACGTACATATATACACATCATTATAATAGTGAAAATAGAAGTTGGGACACTTTAAAGGACAGAAAAAATAACAACTCAATAAACCAAATTAAATTAACAGGTAATAGGGTAAAAAGACAATGAAAAATATGATAGAAAGACGGAATCACCTGAAAGCATATCTATAAAAATATGTTTTAAGAAGCGATTTAAAAGAAGTCACTTATTCAGCAAGACTAATCTTTAGGAAAGTTGTTCCAAATCTGTGGTGCCCTAATGGAAAAGGCATTATCACCTCTGGTTTTGAGCCTTAATTTTGGAACGGTTAGAAGGGCCCCGCTCAAGGATCTAAGGCTGCTAACAGGGTCGAACGGGGTCAGCCTTTCTAGGATGTAGCTGGGGCTAGACCCTGACAAGCTTGTGATCAATAATATCTGAAAATCATTTTTTAAATGACCAGGGAGCCAAAGAAGTGAAGCTAGGTAGGCTTGTAGAGACACATCAATTCCTGTTTTTCACCTTTATGAGGCAAAAAAGTGGCTGGTAAAAAGTGACAGGTGGTCGAAAAAGTTAACCTCATGCCCTGATTGTGTGCATTTGCAGAGCGTTTGCTAAATGCTGCGCATGTATTGTCAAATTATGAAATTGTTTTCTTTTTTTTTTAAAGATGATTTTTTGGGCTTTTCCACCCTTCATTTTTGACAGGACAGTTAGGTGAGAAAGGGGGGGGAAGACATGCAGGAAATCGTCATAGGTCAGATTGGAACCCTGGACCTCTGCGTTGAGGCATAAACCTCTCAGTACACGTGCACCTGCTCCACCACTGAGGCAACCTGGCCACAAAGTTGTTTTCTTATTTTGCTTGTGTTATGTCTATTTTCATATGTTGTCTTAAGTTGTAGGGTGTTTGCCCCTGTCGGTCGCCGTAGGGTCTGGCTACTCCACATAGGATTCTGGGATTGGAGGAAAACGTGCTTTGGTTTCATGTCATTTCTTTAAACCAATCAAAATTGTCACAGGTAGTGCTAAATGGCTGCAAAATACTCATGGGAGAGAAAACTCAGATTGGACAGCTAGTCAACCAACTAGACTAAAGATCTGAGGAGCAGTCAACAATAGTACAGTACCCAAGGAAACGTAAAATACATGGAATTTTCTGCAACATTAGAGCAGTCCCGGAAGTGGAACGGGAAGGATGTAGAATAGGTTAGGAGTGATGTGATGTCGTCTGTTAAAACCGGTCAGAAGCCTAGCCGCTAAGTTCTGGACCAGCTGGAGGCCGGATTTATGGTTTATGCCAGTGAGAAGAGAATTGCAGCAGTCTATAGACGGAAAAATATGCGGGCTTGAACTAGTCTTTTACTTACTTATGATATTTACATACTTATTTATTGACTTACTTTTGATATTTACATGCTTATTTAGTTACTTACTTATGATATTTACATATTTCCATAGTTATGGTGGGAAAGTATTCAGGTGTTTTACGTAAATGTTAAAGTAGCAATACTACAGTGTAAAAAATACTCAAGTGAAAGTAGTGCATTCAAAATCTTACTTAGTAAAAGCAGAGAAGTATCAAAAGTAAAAATACAACTTTTGCAGAGTGACCTATTTCAGAAATATATGTATATATATTGCTGGCTTATATTGTGTATTAATAATCAAAATCTGCAAAGTAACTAAAGTTATCAATTATGTAAAAACTACATTTGACATAGTGGAGTAGAAGTGTGAAGTAGCATAAAATGTAAATACCCACGTAAATTACAAGAACCTAAAAATTGTACTTACGTACAGTTCTTGACTAAATGTGCTCAGTTGCTTTCCACCACTGCTTTATGGATTTCATAATTGATTGGTTGTTAAAATTCAAATGATCAAAAATAAAACTTTGCTTCATTTAAAGGATTTAACTTTTCTAACTTGTGTTAGGCAGAAAACATATTAAGATATTTGGGATAATCCTTGAGACTGCAATAAATAATTCATCCGACTGTATCTTTTAATTTACTGTTGCTTGTGTAATGACACGTGATAACTGTTTCCCTCATTTTGCTCTGTGCTCTTTTTGATCAGAGATCCAAGGAGTGGTTGAGGCGTACCAGAACTGCCTTCCTAAGATCCAATTGTATGGCCCAACCAATGTTTCGCCCATCATTAACAGGATAGCCAAGCTGGCAGCAGGCGACGGCATCATCAAAGATGCTTCTGTGAGTGTCTCTTTATTAGAAATATATTAATGTAATACAGGCTTTGTTGTTGTACATCCCACTGAGTTTCCAGAGTGAGTAGCCTCTGGTTCACCTCACTGTTTGGAGTAACGATGCCCTATGGGGCAAATAATAATGGGCCCCTTCTGGGGAAGAAGGTGCCCATTATATAACACATTAGGAGTGAAGTCATACAGTGCCATATTGATGTTAAATATGTTAGACATATTTCCACATCATTGACCCTTTTTGTGTTAGAAATTACCTCATGAACTTCTGTTAAAATGCAATGTAACACGTGGCTAATAGAGTCACTCTGCTCCTTGTCTTTCCTTGATATCATTGAGAGAAAGAACACAAGTCTTTTATATATTTAATATCTTAAATTACCCAACAACTGCACATACATTATGTTCTAAACTATTACACCTGTTCAATTGCACTGACCTTTATGTAATTATTTAGTCCTCAATATAAGTCCTTCTTTTGATCAGTAAATGAGCTGCAGTAAACAATTAAGCTTACATGGCACACATTAGACATGCACAATAACACATAAACACACAGTAAGGGTACCAACTAACTAACCGCTAACCATGGGACCAATCAGAAACGGTTACAGTATTCTGTGCCATGTTAATATTTTTGCAATTATTGTATTTTCATGTTGACCCTAACCCTGTTCAGTGGGCACATGTAGTTACGTCAAGTTATTTCTTTTGTTTTTGATATGCTTTTTATCTATTTTTGAAAGTGTTTTTTGTGTAATATTATTAAACATGCCCTACACATATACTGTAAACTTATCTACTCAGTGGAGGCTCTAAAATGATACAAGACAGCATGAAAAGCCTACTTTAGACCATAACACACACAAAGCGGTGTTCTTGCTTACAACCACACTTAATTGTTAAAATGGGTTAATAAACACTGAAAGCTCTTATCTTCTTCCAGCGATACCACATCCTGCTCATCCTCACAGATGGTGTAGTGACAGACATGGCAGACACGCGCGAAGCTATTGTACGAGCGTCCTACCAGCCTCTCTCCATAATCATTGTTGGTGTGGGCAATGCAGACTTCACAGACATGGAGATTTTGGATGGAGATGACGGAGTCCTACGCTCACCGAAGGGCGAGCCAGTCCTCAGGGACATTGTGCAGTTCGTGCCCTTCAGAGACTTCAAAACGGTCAGTTTTTCTCTCCGTCTGTCAATCTGCACTTGTTGACTTTCAGCCGGAACCCCACTCCTTCTGACGGCTGTGCTGGTGATGCTCATGGACATTACTTTTTTTTTTACATAACCGCCCCCTATTTTGTTATCCTAAGAGCAGATAAGAAGCTTTTGCTTGCTTTGCCAGTGCCACATTTGGACAACATGGACAGGAGGAGATCCAGAAATTTTATCAAACAACAATGTATTCTTGGATTTAGCTGCATTTCAGCTGTGCAATTATGCCGTCTGTCGTTGACTAGATGTATAATGTTTTAAACATGGAACATTTTCCAAAATGTGCGATGTATAATATATATTTATTCATTCAATGAGATATGATTAAATATCACAAAGTAGATACAATTAATATTTGTTTATTGTTAACACATTCATTTTTGATTATACCTACAAATAAGCAAAATCTATAAAATGTTACTTTATGGCATGGGGAAAAAAATGGAAGATAAATGTATCAATTCAGAACTACATGTCTTGTGTTTATTTATAGACACATACTGTACAGATTGTACTGTATGATTGTACTGTTGTTCCAGGCTGTTTTTGCGCTCGCAACTCTCGTTACCTCATTGCAAGACGCCACTAAGTTGTGCAGGCACAGACATGCACACACCCTTGTCTCTTTCAACAGCATTGCACACACAGCCAAAGCTTTGTTGGAATGACAAAGCTTTATTCAACCGATTCCAGGCAAAGTAGAATCGGGCCATTGGCCGATTCCTGGTCCATTTAGCTCGATTCAGTAGTCTATGTATCAGTGTGCTCAAATCATGATAATACAACCGGATACCGATTTGTATCAGTGAATCTTTACATCCCTAATATTTACTATATACAGATAGGTGGCAAATAAAAAAACTGAGTAAATGAGTGGAGAAACATAACAAATGCAGACACTTTCATACAGGAAATAAGGTCATGAAAGGTGATGGGTATGAAAAGTATGAAAATGATGTGAATTGAATCGTATGATCTTCACAGTCACCATATCTTAAACCAGTTAAACATCTTTGGAAGATTTTGAACAGATTTTAACAATGATTCCCACCACCATCATCAGAACACCAAATAGAGGAACACGAGGTGTTTATCTCTCCAATAGAGTTACAGAGTCTTAGAGAATCTATACAGTCTGGAAGCTGGGGGCCCAATATCTTCAGACACCTATGTTGTTGTTTTTCTTTAGGTTGTCACCCAACTGTATAGTTAACCTGAATGTGTATTGATATTATTCACCAAGAGTTTGAGGAAACACTTACATTCAATATAATCAAAATCATAAGTGCCACATTAAATATTGCACCCATCTTTTTCACAAAGTGATGTGTCTAGACTTGTCACCTAAATTGTTAGAAATCTATTGCATGTGTAATGAATAATACCATCTAATGAGTTTTATGCTACTGGAAATTACTGTTACTAACTAATACAATGTCTGACACTGACCTATCTCTTTTAATTTGTCTGAAACAATGAAAGTAGTCCTCAAACACACCATTGGTATTTCCCTGACCAGGAAATATAATGTAAAAGCTTTACTGAAAACTGTTCTGTTTCTCAGATTAAAACAAAGTCGATATTTTGACAACTCCAGCTGTTCTCTCTCTTTTGCAGGCTTCACCTGCAGCACTGGCCAAATGTGTTCTGGCGGAGGTGCCCAAGCAAGTAGTAGAGTACTACAGCCATAAGGCCATCTGTCCTATGAGTCCTTTGAGGGACTTACTGACCCCCATCCTCAGCCCTGTTGCCACCACCCCAAGAGAATAACCACCCATCCTGCTCTTGGGACCAAGCTTTGACCAGAGCACCAGTTCAGCAGACTAAGAGAGAGAAAGGATGCATGCCTCGTGATTTTGGACTGAATGACTGAGGAGAAAATCTCCCCCCCCCCCACCCCTAATTTTGATGTATGCAGGCCAATCCCTCATTGCTGATCCATCAATCGGATAAAGGCTTATTATTCCTCACTGCCCATGATATTCAGCAGCTCAGCAGCTCAACTCTGTCTGTCTATGTCTACTGTTTTCCATATTTTATATATTTAGATCATTTTGAAAATGTACTGTGCAGTACCATATGTTGCAATCAAAATTAGGTTGCTCTACCTGAAAATACTGGCAATACTTAATCCAGATGTTATAGATGAATCACAGGAAGTATAAAGAAAGGATGCAACATTCAGACCTAATCTTACAGTGGCCTTGCCTCATGTACCTACGTCTGTCTGTCTGCAGGATTGGCCTTATTTTAAAAGACAATATTTCCAGACACACACACATCCCTATTTCAAGTCAACCTACCATGAACTGACATAAGAATGGACTAGAGGCAAATCATAAATCAGCTATAATTAATCGCTAAAATTAAAAGCACTGTTCAAAAGTGCACCAGCCATTCTCCACAAACCAAAAATTGGCTTGTCTGCAACAGCATAAACCACGAATGACACCTCCCCTACCTAGCAAATACAAAAGCAAGCCATGCTGAGTGTGTTTGGCAGTTAGCAGGTAAAGGTGTCCAAATTAGTGTTTTATGTTAAATAATTAGCTAATCCCCAAGTATTTTGGCCTTCTTAAAAGCCAGGTGAGAAAACAGCAGCAGCAAAAAATCGTCAAAAAGTGTCACCCCTTCAGACCTGTTCCGCTTGTACATCTGTGAAACTGCAAGTGACATAACTTTAGCATTGTGTGATATTTGCTTTAGTTTGGGCTCTTTGTATGCTTCTTTCAGTTACAATAGTCAGCTAATAAATCACAGCAAGAAAGAAAATACAGTCAACTCATCGGTTGGGAAGTTGAACTATGTGTTTGGGTTTCTGTGCAGCAACAAAAGTTGCAAAGAGCAAACAAAGCCCAAGAAGATGAGTGATCACACACTATTTTTGTTCTTTTGTTAGGTGGCTATGGTATAAACTGTGGAAATCATCCTAAATGTAAGGTGAATACTTTTTTTTTAAAATTGTTCGTTATTGTTGTCATCCCTAAACCAGCCGTCATGCATTCTTCACGTTTCTGCAGTGTGTTTAATCATTTTTTTCTGCTGCTTTTTATATGCAATCTAGTTCTACTCAATGTTTTGTAAGGGATTTAACTGGTGAATGCAGAGATAGATCCAACGAAAGCACAGAGCTGATCACAGTGAGTGCTATAAAACTCAGTCAGCTCTGGAATGTGTTATATCAGTTACGTTTACATCTGAAATTACTAATATAAAAAAGGCATAATTTTTACCAGATTTCCTCAGTGGTCATCAACAAAGTCACCATGGCACCTGTGCATCCCCAGAACAAACTGTTTTGTCAGTCTATTCTTTTTTATTTCTGCCTAAAGGATCACTGTTTACTTGAGAGGCTGCATTTGTTTTTTTCTGTTCAATTGATCTTCACCGTATTTATCATATTCAAAAAGATAAAACCTTCACCTACCTTGCCGGGGCTGTGTCAGATTTTCGTCATAGTGTTTCGAGTGCAAACTGTAACAAGTGAGCTGTGTCATGTTTTGGCCATGAGTATTTCCCAAAGGAACACATTAATGCTGCGTCAGTTTCAGTAGCATCACAATCAAAACTGATTGACGCTTTGCTATTGTGCTGTACCATACCAGTAGGAGTAGGGAAAAAGTCAACTGAACAAGAAGTAAAATATTTGAATATACTTTTTCATTACTTATGCAAGGAACTTTGAAAGGTTTCCTTAGCTTTATCAAGCAAATTTTCCCAATATACAGATGATTTTACCTCAAAAGTATACTGTGACTGGACAATTTATTTATCAAGCATCACTAAGAGCATAAATGAAGAAAAAAACATTTTTAAGGTTTGAATTAAATATATATTGGAACAGTCTCTCTCAGAGCTGAAGAAATTATTTTCTGTAGTGGATCATTTTTTTGCCCTTCCCTTGGTTTTGGATTGCACATGCAAACTAATATTCAAATGCATTAAAGAACTACAATGTGGACCTTTTAGATCCAAAGAAAGCATAAGTCCCCTAAAAGTAAAACATTTTGTGAATAAAGCAAAATTATTGTTTCCCATAATAAAAGCCTGACTGAAAAGCATTTGCGACGCAGTTCAGAATACAGTAAAAATTCTGTTATTGTTTTGTTTGGCCTACAGTTGATTGTTGCCTCTTCTAGTAATGACTCCAGGCCTATACTTGATATATTTGCTTAGTGTTTTGACATTTATCTCATACGGTGTATCTGTGCTCTGAATGACTCTGAATGGTGACTAATTCACTTAGCCTAAAGCCATTTAAAGCATTGGAAGAATATCCAGTACTTACAGCTACTTTGGCATACACATATCCAGCCACATACATTAATCTGACTTTGATTTGTCCTCTAGGGCTTCACCAGCCCTCCCCAGATACAGACTGTTGGCTTTGCATGAATTCATCTAAAGACAGCTATTGCTCTGTTGTTGGTTGCTCTCTGAACTCCTTTGAAGATCACAACAACTGAGGATTCTTCTGTCACAGTGGATCACAGGATGAGGCCGATTGATTTAGCAGGTCGAGATATGGACCCAAATGATGCTGGAGGACTTTCTTAGTCTCACGACTGAATATATAAGTGGCATTATAGGTCTCTTGGTTCACAAAAGATTTACAAAACAAAAAACATGACCAAAAAGTTGCCAGTCATAAATGGTGATGTGATTACCATCATAAAAAATGAAAGCATATATCTATGCCACCAGCTTTATGCTTTTGCACATTTGCCTCCATGTTATCTATTCCACCTGTTCTGACTAAATAAGACAGGAGGTGCAGATATCGGTCAATATTACAATTCCTTAAGGGCAAACCCGCTCACATATTAATATCTAAAAGGCATCAGCACTTCTTTTCCCCTATTACCTGTAACACCTTATTGCTACTTTGCCTCAGGTTATGAGCTGCACCAGCTCATATGGTTCATTACCCTGTACTCTTAACATTTTAATAAGATGGGATTTAACAATTGACCTCAGAATATACACAATGTTTTTCCTATTTTTTTAATTGTTTTCATCAGTTTTGGTTATTAAACAAGTAATTAGAAAATGCCAAAACAAGTTTTTTCTTAGTTTAAACATTTATACAATGAGCCAGGCATACAGTTTGTGTCATGCTCTTCTGGAGTCACCTGAATTACAAAATGTATTAGATGTTTAATGTTAAAAATGTTAAACAGTGATGCATGGGTCTTTAATGCCTCAGCAGATTTGCCCCAAACATTCAATCTTATTTCAATTCTTTATCTTTTTCATTCAGTGACAAATTTCATTGCAATTAATCATGTATGAAGTATTACAATAATATCATTGTGTGCCTGTAGCTACCTGAACTCTACCTACATTCATGTTTTAATAAGAAACCATCATTTCTTGCACAGTGGTGCAACAACAGTGACCTGAATCACTGGAGACAATAGTTCATGAGGCCATCTTGCACTGTGGATTACATTTTTTTTTGAAGAATTCACTGAACTGCTTAATTACCCTTATCTATACTCACACCATTGTCCGACAAAATGACCAAGTCATAGGTTTTACACCACACTAATTAAACAGAATTTTTTCTTTCTCTTTCACCCATCCACTGTTAATCAGAACAAGGTTTACAGCCCATAACCCTAATATGCAACTGGTGTAACTGCAGGCTGTGTTGGTGAGAAGCAACCCATGCATCATTAGTGAAATAATTGATTTATTAAAAAGGAAGAAAGGGATTTATTGCATGCTTACTTCTATTGCTAAGCTGTGCTGTGCAGTCATTCCTTTGGGTTTTATGATATGCTAATATGCAAGGCTGCTTTTGCACAAATCTCTGTTCTTGTAGTTTAGGCTCTCTGTCTTGCAGTTAGGTAAATAAATCTCACCATTTAACTGAAACTGTCTCTGTACTTTTGTTAGAAATTACATATTACATCTGTCTTTTGTCATCCAGTTTCCTGTACTCCCACTCACTCATGTCACATTTTCTCATTGCTCACCGTTGCACAGGAGGGATGAATAGAAATGAGAGACTGATGTGCTTGATGAAATGTAGGTTATTGTATTGTACAAATTTGCCTTGTGTGGTTTTGCTGTGGATGTTGTGAGCACTTATTGCATGGGAAGAGGGAATGAGCCTACTCTTCAATTCCATCGGACAGCTCCTTTTATTTAATGGCTATTGTTAAGAGCACTGAATAATGGTTGTTACCATGGTGACACCTACTTGTGGGGAGACTTAGACCTTTCTTTTTGACAGATTCAGGGACAAAGATGCAGGATGTGTTGAGGGAGGAGGCCATACGCACATTATTATGAAAACAATGAGGCTTTGATTGTGAAAGCTGCTGTCTTTTGGATGGGTGAATGTCAGCAGGACTGTGAGCCTCAGGTGAGCTGATTAACATGTAGAAACTTCCTTATTCTCCCTGGCCCCTTTTGCGCCTTACCAACTGATTTATGTGTATAATTAAAGAACACTCACCACCATCAAATGTTTACTGGCAATGAAACAGCAGGTTTGCACCCTGGGACAAGGTGATGTTGTTTAGTGGAATCAGCTCATTGCCTCCATGTTATCAGATTCACTTTAATACCTTTAAATACAGTTGGGCTTCCCTCACACTGGTATGGCTGTGAGCTCTAGCTGAAGGCAAAGTAAACCAGGAAACACAGATGATTTATTGGTTTTATTCTCCATGGTGGCCTTATGCCTGTCTGTAATGAGGAAATGACTAATAAAAGATAGAGAATGGGAAATCTTAGTAGCTTCTCCTTCCCCTAGGGGAACAGCACACACCTTTGAACTTGTTTTGATGTTGTCTCTCTGGTGTACTGTACAGCACATACAAGTAGCCTATATTCATAGACACAATAACAGACTTTGAAGAATGAAGTTGAGAATACATCCCAAATAATGATGCATTTGTGACAAGCATAGTGCACTGTTTTAGCTATGCAGCACATTATGAAAAGGAAAACCAAAATTATAATATTCTGGTGTTTCAAGTCACCAGCAGCTTTCTCATCACTCATGAGATGAGACTCATGGTCAATCAAGCATGCATAGAGTCTAATGAAAGATGTCTATAGAGTCATCTGCAAACTCAAGGCTCACACACTGCTAAAGAAGAAGAGTATAAATAGATTGACAGAAGGGACTTTAGTTGTGATTTTTAGTTGAGTTAAGTTGACCTTCTGGGAAAATTTAACAGCATCAATCAATGCCATATCACAGCCTTGCATTGTGTCTCACCTGCTATCTCCCTCTCCTGCTCCCTCATGCACTCCATTCGCATCCTCTCTCTTTTCTTTCTCTCACACACACACACACACACCTTTCAATTATTGCATTAATTTTGTGATTCAACTTAGTGATTGGCTCTGCTTGCAAAAGAACAAAACAAAAACCTCACTGTGAACATTCAATATACATTTTCTCATAACATTAGTTTATAAGTACATTGCCTCAACACAATATTGGAAGAGATTAAAAACAAGACTCAGAGTCTACAGCCATGCTAGCGGCTCTGTGAGACTGCACTTTGGCACAGCGGTGATTTGAGATAATACTATCGTTAGCATGATTGTGTACTCACAATTACAGTGCTAGATTTTTAGCAAGTGTACTATAGTCAGCATAGTGTGTTAGCATGCTAAAAATGCTATTCAACACAAAACAGAAAATGTAGCTAAGGCCGATGGGAATGAAATTAGTTTTGGAGGTATTCACATTCACAAAATTCAATTTTGAACTGATGATGGAGTAGGACAAAAATGTTATAGTATCATCATCATTCAAGACTTTTTTTGTCATTAATTAACTATGACATTAATTGCCTAATTTGAGTTTTGTTAGTGTTCGGGTGTTTTGCATTGGGTTTTATTGGTAGATGTGTTGTATGTTCATATTTGCATAGTTTTGTTGATATGCTTTGCTTTATTCAATGTATGTTGGACTGGGAATTAAGGTGATGACAAGCAGCTGTGATTGACTGGACCACACCTCCTCCATGGCTCAAGATATGACACATGATAGTTTGCTGTGCTTGTTGAAGGTTGATGTAGGCAGCAATATGCCACTACAGCATCTGCTGTAAATCCAAAGAAGAAGAAGAAGAAGAGTGGATGTGAGACAGGTGCAGACAGAAAATGAAGGACAAGGGAAAAGAAGTGTGACTCACTGGAGGGACTTTTGTTTAGAGTACTTTTCATGCTGTGCTGTAGTAATGTGATGGTTTGGGTGGTTTCTGTGTTTTTTTTTAGGTCCTGTCTTGTCTCCTCGTGTTTGTGTCTTAGTTTCCTCCCCGGTTTTGTGTGCTAGTCTGTCTTGTGTCCCCTTATGAGTGTTGGTATGTTCTTTTTCCTGTTTTATGTTGATAGTCTGGTTTCCTGTTCTGTCTCGTCTTGCCAAGCTTTACTTTTGTCTGTCTGACTGTCTGGCCGCGCCCTAATGTGTTTCCCCTGACGTATGATCTGTTCCTCGTTACCGCTTGTATTTAACCTCTGTGTTCCCTTGGTCTCTTGTCAGATCGTTCTTGTGTCCGTGTTCCCTTCCACACCGACTCCTGACTGAGTGTTTGTTGTTTCTTCGTGTGTGTGTGTATGTGTGTGTTTTTTTGTGTGTGTGTGTGTGTGTGTGTGTGTGTATGTGTGTGTTTTTTTGTGTGTGTGTGTGTGTTTTTGTGTCTCGTCTTTTACCCTTTTTTATATTTGGCTGTTTGGTTTCGCTCCTTGTTTTTCTTGGACTTTTTGTTTATAAATCTTTGTGTACCTGCTTCCGCCTTTCTCCCTCTTCTCTGCTTTTGTGTCTTTTTTCCTCCCCGGCATAACAAGTGACCTGTTTTATTTTAAATAAGTTATTTATGAGTCACCCGGTGGAATATCAGTGTAAATACTTTTTTGCTGGTTAACCAGGAACTCACACCACCTTGTGACAAATATACAGTATACTTTGTAAATTCCCGATAGTAACCATATACACAGCAGGAAGTCAAACTGTAAACCTGTAGATGTCATTGAATTTTCATATTGACATCAAAGTGTGAACAGGGCAAGCTTCAAGAGGGACACTACAATGTGTACTAGTATCAGTGTATTTAACAAGGAGGGTCTCTATGAAGAGAAACTACCACTTTCTCTGGAAGTGGGCTTACTTTTTATTTTCTTTAATTATTCCCATTCTTTTCAGATTGCAGGACAGTGTGACTTTGCCTCATTCAAGGTCTCCTCTGTATGTCTCTGACATCTACAGATACAGTAATTTATTTAGGCTGGACTGCTCTTGATTGTCCACAGCAGTGTTCAGTCCCTGCTTCATCAACCTCCTTCTATAACTGCACAACTTCGTCTGTGTGGGCCTTGTGTCCCTTGACTGATATGAAATTAAACAACTGACCCACATGTGGGGAATCTTTTATGCAGCTGAGCCAAATAACCTGGTTGTAATTAGTGGGCTACAGAGAGTGAGCATCCCGGAGTTGGATTGGCCATTCATATGGCATTTTCTGGGTTGCACTCATAACAGCAGTCCTCTTCTCCCATTTCAAGCAGCCAGAACAACAACTTTGAGTTTTTAATTTAAAAACAATTTTTTTAAGCATTTTTACTGTGGTTTTACAGGCCTTCTCAGGGTAGCAACTTGCTAACTTTCTGGCTGACAATCCCAATACAAAGCTGTGCAAACCGAAGTATTATACAGAAATTATTTTTCAATTGCCAAATCTGTGTCCTTTAACACTGCTTTAGTGTGTAATTTCAAGCAATTAGGTTTGCAAAAAAATATAGATTTCAGCCTAAAATTGTCTATTTTGCACAAATACTAGGGGTTGTGAAAACATTTGTGGCAAAGGACAAACAAAGACAACACAAACACTTATAAAACACAAATGTAATATTAAATCTTGTTTAAAAAATACATATACAATTTAGTTGTTTTTTCTCCTTTGTGGAATAGTGTGTGGCTAGTGTCGAGCCTGCAGGCCCCTGCAGAAAAATGAATGCAATATGTAGTTTAATAAATGAGGAGAAAATCTGTCTTTTCAGTTGCTGAATTCCCATTAAATTTACCATCAAATTGCTGATTATGTCATCTGCCATTTGGTGCTAAGCATGTAGTGTACATTGGATTTTTAGAGCTGTAACAGATAATGAAATTACTGTGAATTGTTTAGCACTCTGCATTCTAGTTGCCTGCGGCAGGGTCGGCATTAGATATTAGTATTGATGATGTTAAACTGCCATGAGTCAAATATGTTGAAAACAACTGCTATGAATAATGATGTCATTCACAGTGTGTATGCAGTCATGAGGATGCAGCAACCGCTGTATGATTCAGTGAAGCAGAACAACCCGAATGAAAGTAAAGTAAAGTAGTAGAGGGGACCAATTCTTCCCATATGAGAGTCTACCAGTGCTGGCATTATGTCACAATAATAATTCATACTCTGAATAAAACGAGAGACATGTTGTAACATCTGTAATATATGTGATGCAATGGCTGCTTTGGGATTGCTAAGAGATGAGGCTCATGCAAGTCGAAGGAAACAATGAATCTTCCAAGATGATGATCGCCAATCATGTGTTAACCCGGTTAAATTATCTTATGTACACATGAACCTATTGTGGGAGTGGGCATTAGGATTGTACATGTGTACACATTTTTCACAGTGATTATGATTAATTTAAAGGAACAGTGAGTTGGTGGAGCAGTTCAACATTAAGGTTTCCCAAGAGTTTACTGAGTAAACTGTCATGCACAATTTTCCCTCAGATGCTGTAACTTTGTATGTGACCTTCTATTAAACTACAGATTTCGGTTGCATGAAATTATGTCATTACCTCATGCTGTGGCAAAACAAGACCTGAACATAAATAAAAAGCTGTTTAATACCACTCATATCCTCTATCTTTATGTCTGACAGGTCTGTTTAATAAAAGAGAAATAGCAAATTTCCTGCACTCAAGAAATACCAGTTTCTTCTAAGATAAGCAGAAAAGAAAATGTAAATCCGAAATTACATCACAAAATGATTCCTAGAAATGGACATGAAAATTTAATTTCTAACAGTGTAGAATGCAGAGACAATTTTTTTTTTTACCATAAAAAGTAGGAGGAACTAACAAAGTCACAAATTGGATGAATAATATATAGTGTGCTGTAACTAATTGCTCTGCAGTCCGGTCAAAGTCTGTTTTTAGACGCAGACGGTGACACGTTCTTTTTAAAGAAGAGACACATTTATACATCTGTGTCAAGTGTAACAGTAATGTTGTGAGTCAACTCCAAAATTGTCACAACTGTATGCTGTGTTATATCAGTCTAGTGAAGGGGTCTTCAACGCTTTTTTGGCCAAGGACCCCTTACCTGAAAGAGAGACGAGCAGGGACCCCCTACTACATACTGTGTATTGTCTATATTGTTTCTAAGCACATTGTGAGTAATGTACAATCCAAAGCAAGATTCCTTGTATGTTTCCTCATACCTGGCAAATAAAGCTGATTCTGTATAAATTGTATAAAATTGAGTTGCATAGGTAGGCCTAAAGCCTGTATACATACAATTTTTAATGATGCCTTAGAATACCAAGCTATTCAATTTTTTATTTTACATATTCACATACCATTATGTTTTAATGTCAAACATACATGTGGAAAGCACAGTGAATCCATAAGCTTACCTGTATCTGTGGATGGCTACCATAGTGGCTACCTCATAGGCTAGCAAGCGTATCATCAATGGTGTTGAGGTTGTTGTTTTTCACGACTAAGCAGATTTATCTTTGCTTATAATATGATGGATTAGTTTTATTATTTTCAGACGTATTTTACAATGACTCTGAGGACCCCCTAGTGGTCTGGGACTCCCTGTTGAAGATCACTGGTCTGTCTTTTGAGAAGTGGGCGTGGTTAGTTGATGGACAGGGCCAGACTGATATGTCACATGAGGGGGTGTGGTGTTGTTGATCTGATTCAACCCAGCCATTGCTGGAGACAAACATTTTGGAATACTGACCCTGAATTTCCACCAACGGCGGAATGGCTGCGTGTCGGCTCGGAGCTCCGCCATCCTTCAATACCCTCCAGGTCCAGATAAGTTTTGAAACGGCTTCGGCCATGACTGATAGCTGAAGCCACAAGGACCCACGAGATCTCACAAATTCACGTATGCTCGCGTGATATAACAAGATGTAGTTTCTATAACAGAACAACAAAACCTCTGACCTGTTGACTTCAAGCCTGTATCTGCCCATTATGACATTTTCAAGGTGTAATGCAGGAAAATATGATCCGCCTTGAGCGCAATGTATTTTATTTTGAAAATTAACCGGATGTTTTATTTTGTTTCTGTGCTCGACTTCCTGTGCTGAAATGCGGCAGAGCTTCCAGCAAAAGAAGCTCTGCGTATCTGCTCCGGAGGGCTGCAGATTGCTGAAAATACTCACGTTGACTTTAATGGAAACCTATTGATTCCGCCGCTGTTCTAGAGCGGATCCGCAGCTGTTCCGCAGTTGGTGGAAATCAAAGGTGATTCTTACTGAAAAGACTGTTTGATTGAAGAGATCCGGAGTAGAGGTCACTCCCAGTGGCGTGGTCACTAAAGGAAACAGGCTTTTTAGGCACAAATTATAATTGGTTAGATATGGGCAACAAAACAACTTTGTTAAATTTAGAAACAGATTGTAGTTTGGGACAAAATCATGGACACTTATCACGTTACTTTACTTCTGTGCTCACGGACATGACATATTTACGCATGTGACCTAGAATATATGACCCCAACCTTCATCCTTTTGTGGAGTTTGACGCTCTTATGCTTTGCTCCCGACTGAAAAATCTTCTTTCTTGCTGCATGTGAATCTTTTATTTAAAACCAATAACTATCAAGTCACATACGTGACAAGAAAGCCAACTAAACATAAAAGGGCCCCCAAAAGTTGGAGCAACTTCTGTTGCTCAAAAAAGTCACACAGACATAAACAGAAGATAAAATTATAGGAAAAGGGAAATGTAAATTTCAGGCCTTGAAAAGTGACCCCAGGTTTCCCACTGGAGTCCCATCATTCTGACATGTTTTATTTTCTAACAATTATTGGTTATGTGAAAGAGAAGGGTGGTAACTGTGGCACTGTATAAGTGGCGGTTAAATAGCCTTTTTGAAGGCAAATTCTGGTCAAATGTAAAAAATTCAGACCCATCAACAGATAGAAACTCTTTCATCTGGAGTTGGGTCCTGTTTTTTTCTATAAGTACATTACAAAGTGACAGAAAAAACAGGAGACAGAATGACATTACATTTTTTACAGTCAGTTACAGTAATGTACTCTACTGGTTGGATGATCGCAGGCTGTAAATCAAATGGATATTTCTTAATTTCATTAATGATTCCACTTCACTGAAAAGTTGAGATCATTATCTTTAGATCTTGATTTTTACTGAGAAGCTAATTGTAGTGTAATAAAGTGGGATCAAATTATCTCTGTTCGGTTTCCATTCCAGCACGTAAAGAGGAAAAGCCTATTAAAAAACCGGCTTGATCTTGGTCATAACAGTGAAAATGTAATTAAACATGAGTATGGGCAGAGGTTCTGTATTGTTCTGCTGACCTTTACGGAGCTACTTCTATGCCTGCATTCTCATTTACTGGCTTTTGTGTAGGTCTAATCTTTTGTGGAGTTAAAAGCTTTAGTCCTGTTGTCACTTATTGTACTATTGAGATTTGATTTATTTTAGTCATCTGATTTAGGGTGTTGTTTATGCTGCATATTCTTAAACCAACAATGAGACAAATGCTCCAACCAGACAGCTAGTACTACTTATTGTGTGTGTGCTGTCCACATGACAGAGCAGTCTGTCCTCACCAAGCACATCCCTTGTAGGAGTAATGCATTACTGACATCTTTCCCTTAATGTCCCTGAGCAATGTGTGAGGGGAACTTTACAACAAGTAATTTTCTTTTAATGGCCACTGACGGTATCTGCCTCCAACTGCAAGCCAATGACAAAGGTGCCATCTATCAGACTTGAAAAAGTTGATAAATATATCTGTCACTATTTTTTACTGGAACAGACCACATGCTTGTGTTGCTATTTATCACAGTTCTTCACTCTATCACAGAGGATGCTAACAGTTTATTGCTGCGACAAAACGTTGTTTAAAAAAAATTGAAAACAATAATGTGTCAGCACTTGTTTTCTTACAGTCTGAATCCAACAATAAGATGCATTGCTACAGTATAATTTAGCAAATGCTATACTATGCTTTTCTGATCAGTAACACAGCTGGCTGCTGGCTTTTAGCTGGCAGAAACCCAAATGGAAAAATTCAGTTCTTGACAGCATCAGTGACACCAACATTAATGCTTTATTGTCTGCTGTTTGGTAATACAGGTCAAGAAGAGCTTCTCATACTAGAGCAGTTGCTAAGTACTGTAGTGACTATTGGTAAGAATAGTAGAACAAGTAACCCAGTGCTGCAGACACAAGGTATATGCTAGAGACCATCTTGCAATGGAAACAACAGGCATAGTCTCGCTTTGCCAGACCTTCCTCCACAGCACTGCAGAGGATGGTCTGGCTCACAGCAGGCCACACAGCATTCCGGGATGGGAGAAAAACGTGCTGTGGTTTCTGGCATTCCTTTAAACCAATCACAATTGTCATGGGCGGTACTAAGCACAATGCTGCTGCAAAATAGCCTCGGGAAGGAACTTGTTTTGGTGGAACATGTATACATACGTACGTACAGAGGTTGTTTTAGTTGTGCAACAGAAAACTCACATTGGACAGATAGTCTAGCAAGCTGTCTGTGTCAGACAGGAATGTATTTACCTAACAAAGTACATGAAACCACTGTGGTGGTTTCCACTACAGTAGGTGTCTCCAGGACCACATTTTGCCATTATGATGCACACAAGCTGAAAATCAATACCAGCATTTCAGTTACAGCTGGTAAGAAGGACAGGTCACGTAGCCAAGTATGCTTGGGTGAGGTTCGAGACAATCTGTAGCCAGGCCCCCAAAAACAGCGCTCAGCCTTTCTGCTGATTTTGTTGAGCGTCCGCTGGCAGTATTGCAACGAAGAATCTGTTAAACTATTGTCATGACACCTCAAACTGCAAACTAGGTGGTTATGACTCTTTCTATTTTTTTAATCCATGGAATTTTTATATTTGAAAAACCAGCCGAGAACAGCCACATAAAAACTTGTGACATCGCCACAATGTAAAGTCTATGAGCCAAGAGAGGAACTCCTGGACGAGGCCAGCAGGACAAACTACTGCACACATTCAGTGGGTCGCATATCATGGAAGTAAACCCGGAAGCCCAGTTGTAGATTTACTGGTTTATCTCTATATGTACTCATTCAAGTGACAATGATGAATTCGCTATGCTACATTGTTTCATGTCCAGCCCGGTTCCCCCTAAAAATTACAAACACAACAGAAACACAGCATTACAGTACTACATTTGTCTTTGATGTATTACTAATAGGTTTCTAATCAAAGTCTGCGCAGGGATGAGATCAGGGTGGATGGATGGGTCAAACAAACACAGGGCCAGGAGACCGCTGTTCTTGTCCCGTTTCTTCAAGAAATCACTGAAAATCTTTTTACTTTTTATCTTTTTGACCTCCTCTACTATATGCATGGGGGTCCTTCCCTAGCTCAGACTCACAACCACATCCTGTTCATATGTGTGAATGGGGTTGTGTTTTAGTTGTAGAGGGATCTGATGTGTATGCCTGCAGACAGTATCAAGTGGTGTCATTGACTGAAACTATAGAGGCCATATCTCACAGCATTCAACGTGTGCTGTACGGCTCGTGTCCTTTCGATTTTTTTAAAGGACATCAGCAGAGTACAGATAAATTGATTTTACCCTCATCATTTACTTGTGCAACTTTATGATACATAAACCTGGAAAAGATGAGCTGTGTGAGAAATAAAAGGAGGTCAGAAAATGGAACTGTGTTTTACTTTTATGTCCCTCTATTAAACTCTCAGTGATAATGACTCTGATAACTAGATGCTTTATAGAGATAAGATCCCCGATATTAAGATGTTTGTTATAATAACCCAGAAAGAATATCTTTAATTAAACTGGACCACTTCTTCGACTAAAGTTAACCCTCTCTTTTCAGCAACATTAATTCAGATTTGTAATGCTAACAGTCATGAATTATCAGGGGACAAGTGGGTGGCACACAGAAATAATCCATTAGGAGCTTCATAATTGTTCTGTTGGTCCATTTAATGTTGGTCCTTGTGTGTATGTGGCAAAAGTCAAAGCTTCATCTGGGACTGACTGTCTGTTGTGATTTAATGACATTATCCCTTGTGCCGTCCCACATTAGCACTTATGGCCACAGTCATGTTTTTACTGTCTGTGTTTTGCAAGCACAAAATGTCCTGATGGAGTAAAGGGCTCTGAGTCTTATTTTAATTATAGATTAATCTGGGGGCCAGAATAAGCTTTGTGTCAACAAACAAGTTATTGCCATGGCTTTGACTGCACAAACACTGAGATGTGATAATACACAAAATTGTACTCTATTTTACACACACACACACAAGTGCAAACATAGTTAGTTGTATGAAGTTAGTTAAGTTGAGAAACAGAGACAAATGGTCAAGTAGAGTTGGCTACTAGTATTGTTGGCTGGTGCGTTAAACCTCTCCAAATCTGTTTTTGAACACCTGTCAGAGAATTATATTGGTCCTTATCTACAGTGTGTGTCTCAGTGTCGCCAAACGATTATTCACCAATCATCAGCACATTGTATACTCAGCGATCTTTCTCCACTTGGGCTCTTCCAAAAGCGCCAACAAGCGTGTAGGTTTGTGTTTTCACCTCCAGTTCTAATTATTTCCGCTTTGTTTCAGATAAATCATTTTAGCAAGGCAGATGGCTATAAGTACTACAATACCCATGAGCCACTGTTGCCATAGAGAAAAAGGCGGTCAGAGGTGAGAATAAGAGAGGTGAAAAAATTCAAAATGCTTTGTCGGTGCTGCTGTCTCAATTTTTTTATCTGTACATTATTGTTTAGATGCATGTGACTCAGGTTAACTGGTCCAGCAAGATATGAAGAAGAGAAGAAGACCATGTGTCCAGTTCCCCAGTAACTTCCTGCAGCTCCTCTAAGTCGATTCAATTTAAACAATTTATGGATCAAATTTCTGCTTACCCTGGACAATCAGAAGCAGTTGCAAAGGATTCCTTCTTATCTCAGTGAGAACTAGTCAGAGCACTGAATTGCTGAGAGAGAAGGTAGTAGGAGAGTGGAATTTTTGTAATTCTACACTTCCTGGAAAAAGCCTCGGTGCTGTGGTACTTATTCCCTGACCCACCGCATGAATGAATGAAAACTACCGTTACAAGCCTCTGACTTTCCCCATATGCCCGCTGTTATTTAATTTAAATTTCCTCAGAGGTCTCATTTCCCCTCACATGGAATCAGGTACAGCACTTTGTTTAGATGTGGTGAAACATCATCCCAAAGAAAAAAGGTTTTGATGACAAAAATATGCACAAAACTAAAGTGACGTGATTTTAAGGTAATTGTTCATCAGTCACAAAATGTTTAAAGGTGGGATTAAAAGTGAGATTGTCCAAGAGCGTGTGATGAATTTAACGCTCAGCAAAACAAACCATGACAGCTTTCTTCCAATGGTATAACAAACCAAAAGAATTTACAAGATAATTTATTGAGAATTATTTGATCATCAGGGATGTCAGTCTGTCTATCTAGAGAGCAAAACAAGTTGTATTTTTTTTTTCAGTCGAGCACCGTATTGGTCCAGTTCTTGATTTTCTTTTTACTTCCTATACTTCCTAGTCTGTACAAAAATGGTGTGATCAATGCCATTGATTCTCCACAGGTCTACTGTGTGCTGAATATCATGTGTGGAGCTAGCTCAATATGCCTTTACCCTGTCTGTCTCTGCTATCACTATTCCCCAGCTTGACTGCTTAGCTGATTTTGTGTCACTTTTAGTGGACAGACGGGCAGTTCTTTGCAAGTGTGAGGGTGTAAAGCCACATTTATAACGTGCTGACCAAACAGAAACAATCTGATACTACACATATTTGTTCTTGTTGTTTGTATTGTGCTGTTTGCCAGGATGCAAGCACACTCAATCTGAGTAAACAGCTTAAGTCCAACCCAAAAACTGGGATGAAAATGGGCCATGACTGACAAAAACTGCACTGCTATAAACAGTGTCCGTGCGTCAGCAACACCGAGGGACTATTCAACACTCAGCCTCAGTCAGTAAAGTGCTTCAGACATCTTAAACCTCCCGGTCAAACAGCTTGGTGATGGTAGAAAGTATGTTAACAGGTGACTTTGAGCTGGAAAGCTGTGGCTGTGGCTCCAGGCTTTGTCATCCACCTGAACTCACACAGAAGAAGCTTCCTCAGGGGTCTGAGTCAGTGACCTCCATAGTTCACTCCCTGATAATTATCAAAACACCAACAACAAGACGCTGCCATGCAGCATGAACTTTGCATAAGGCAGCACCCTCATGTAATACAACGGTGGTCACTTTCTCTGTGTCTTATTCCATTTATGAGCTGCATTCAGGATATAACACCGTGCAATGGACTCATGTAACCAATTCACTTGGAAACAATATAATAGTTTACTTAATCGGCAGAGGAGCAATGTTTTATTATTAAAATTCCTAATTAAAATGTGCCTCAAACATTTGTGTTTTGTTTAGCAACACGGTGGTGTGTGCTCATTCCTAACCTCTTGAACAAGTGAGGAATGATGTCCCACACTGTGTCAGTGTCAACACAGTTTCCATGGTTGTGCTAATGCAAAAAAAAGGAAAACCCAAGATGTTTTGTGCATCTTTTGACACATTTCTCTCTAAATCTTCACTGTATTTTAGGCATAAGGTCTGGAATACTGTTCTGTTATCTTGAACAACGTCTTTCAAGACAGAATGTGGACAACACACTACATTGGTAATATAACAAAAGACTAAAAGTGACAAATGTTTCATAGTGATGGATTGCTTATCTCAAGTTTCATGTCTCTGCAAATTGGTTTAGTGTGGTAGTGTGTTGAAATAGATAATGGGTCTGTGGAAGGTAGGAAATCAATGTGGGCCTCAAATGTAATCCATGTTTTGTGCTTCATGGTCCAAAAAAGGTGAATTTATCCTTTGTCTTTTTGCAGCAGAGCATGCATACCCAACTGTATTTTAACTGTATTTTTTTATTTACATAATTTGACAGGTGGGTTGTTTAAGGTCTGGTATGAGTCCCGGTGACAAAGCAGGAGCCAGCTGGGACAAGGTTGATCCTCTGAAAGATAACACTCAGCAACGTTGGGTGCATAACAAAACTTCATTGTGGAAAGTTTTCTTGAAACCAATACATGTTCTGTAGTTGATATTTCCTGATGTACATTGTTTAATATGAGGCACTAATCATTAGGATGCACTCTGTGTTTGTTTGTTTGTTTGAAATTACTTGATATTGATTTGTCAAATTTGTTTTGTCAAATCCTAAAAGCTCTGTACAACTGTGACATTCAGTGGTTTACCAGGAATTATTTCAAAATTGTCATATTTTAGCTCCTTTCAATCATGTGTCTGTCCTTCCTCTAAATCATCTACAAAGTCAACCTTTTCAAAATACAGATGTCTAAATCCTCCAAAATGTCATTTCTGCAAGGGAAGGAGCAATACCTTGAAATGAATTTTTGATCTTCAGCGACTTGCAGTGAGGTTCCTGCCATCAAACAGCCTTGCATGTACCATTGCTATTGGAAATGTCATTGGAAAGAAACACTTCCATTGTTGACAGATTGTTCATTCAGTAATGAGTAATATTTCTATTTTTGCACCCAATGTGGTAAAATAATATAGAGCCAACAGTGGATCTTGCTGTAAGAAGACCTGAACAGTACCAAAACATCCCTAGTTTTTATGATTGGATGATAGGTTAGACACTGCAAATCTTAGAGGAGCACTCTGATATTTTGGCAATGTTTGGTGATAAGATGATATGGTTGATATGAATTCTTTCTGCACTAGTGTGACATGATATCATGATCCATGACATGATCCATGTTGTCATTTTTCTGTGCTTGCAGGTTTCTTCACTTCACAGCACTCCCTCTACCCTTCCTTTCACATGGGCAATGCATGCAAAGAACAGCCAATAGGAATGCTCTCTCTCTAAAATGACCTGTGTGACAGTCACCCACGAGAGTTAGATTTTCTAAAGCGCAAAAACACAGCCAAGAGGAGCTGCAAAAGTCTAGCTTTATCTCAGACCACTCACAATATGCTCTAAGATGGAAATTTTGCCCAACAACGCCAAAAATGAAGTGCCTAACACAGCTTGAGGTGGACGTGGAACTTTTGCCAAATGTAAGAAACCCACATTTAAAACCACACTTTAATTTGTAATAACCATAAATATAAAACAACATATCCTCTGGACAGAACCTGAGTCAAAAGTATGTTGTGTGGTTCAATCTTTACTGTATGTCTAGATAAGGATGGCAATCTTTTAAAGAACAATTCTGACTGTAGTCTAATAAGTATTTATGTTTTTGGTTGGATTTAACAAATTCCTTTCCCCAAAAACCAGACCACACGACCATTGTGGGTTAAACATCATTGGACAGCAGAGACAACGCCATGAGTGAGTAAAGTGTCCCCAGTTAACACGATCTGTGATAACAGACATAGAGGACTGAACGTGTTGATTTAACACGTTTAAGATTTTTGTTTACTTGATTTGTTTACTTTTGGGTTGCAAGGTGTGCCATTGATGACTCTGTGTGCTACAGGTCTAGAGGTGACGGGAGGGTGAAACAAACTATACGGGAAAACTTGAGAAAAGGTGAATGTAAATTGAACTTGAACAAAAAAACAGCTTAATTTGTTGCGTGTTGTGTGCTTTGCAGCAGCTCTGAAAGGAGGCCGCTATTTCATCAGAGAAACACCACTGCAGACGGCAACCGCAGAAAGAATTATTAGAAACTAAATCACCCAGCCAAACACTGAGGACATGACGGACAAGGCTGATAGCCAGAGGTGCTCGGGTGCCTTCAATTTGGCCAGACAGCTCAAGGACTGTGCAGTAGAAAAGATGGCTCCATAAAAAAAGTGAAGAGTGAAAGGCTAAAACTCTAAAGTACTGAGAACCACAGCCTCTTGGAGGAAAATGAGGTGATTGAGTCTGTCACAGAGCTAGAAGGACAGGTGGAAAAAAAACACACTTTCTCCACAAACAGATGGAGCACCAGAAAGAGACCAGGGCAAGGCAGGAGAGAGACAGACGACCATATCCCTGGCGACTGGTGGAGGCACTTAAACATCGTCTGACAGACACAAAATATATACTCCAGGAGAAGACAGGTCAACTGAGAAATGTTTGAAAGAGGTGAAGGAAGAAATAACAATGCTGAAGGAACCTTTGAACAACTACACCTTGAGGTTGCCACAGAGACCCCAGGAAAAAAAACAAGAAAAAACAGGAAATAGCTTTAAAAAAACGATAGGTGCTAAAGGATCACAAAGAAAAAGAGAAGAAAAAGGCTCTTTGCAGAGGAAATGAAAGTTGCATATATTCTGAAAGCATGAATCAGATCTCGAGGCAGGAAAAAGAACTTCAGAGGGCAATGATATCAAATGTAGAAATTTGGGGCTGCTAGGTGTTGAGGGCTGAGAGGGTCCATTAACAGATGAGGGGGCAGATTTGAATCCTGCCGAGAAACACCTGAGAAAAACAAAAGGTATTTGAGAAAGAATTGAAGAAAAGGAAATTATTCTAGAAGAAAAGTCCTCACCCCGCCTGATCTCTTGGCTGAGGAAGAAATATGACTGTTTGTCAGTAGTGGAAGTAGCATAATGCTATATTATCTAGGTTGTAAAGGACCGGACCAACATTAAAGGTGCCCTGCCACACCAAACCGTTTTTACTTGCATTTTTTGAAATGTTAGGTCCATATGTGTTGTGTTATGTCTTGAATGTGAAAATGAACTGCTACCTCCTCTGTCAGCTCTAGCCACTGAAAAGAAATGAGTGGAGAAATCATGCTAATTACAAAATCTGGTCAGTTTGACGTCATGTTGCCTGAGCTCATTACTATTCATGAGCTCTCCCAGTTGCGCTGAGTAAAGGATGCTGATCGCCAGGCTCTCATTGGCTGGCTAATGGAAATGAGTGTGTTGTTGACAAACAGAGCTGGCAGTGGAGGAAAGTTCTTGTACGTTTGAGAAGTAAGTGAAACGGTTCCTTGCTAATTATGATTATTGTCACTACGTGATTGTCACAATTATGCAATGTTGTTCAACATCTTTTTTTTATTTTCATATGTATGTACTCTGCCATTCGGCTACGAAGGAATGTGTGTGTGTGTGTGTGTGTGTGTGTGTGTGTTGTGTGTGTGTGGTGTGTGTGTGTGTGTGTGTGTGTGTGTGTGTGTGTGTGTGTGTTTGTGTGTGTGTGCAAAAAAATAAAAAAAATAAAAAGATATTGAACAACATTGCTTATTTGTGACAATCATATACCGGCAGTAATCATAATTAGCCAAGAATCGTGTTTCACTTACTTTTCAAACATAGAAGAACTTTCCTCCTCCGGCTCCATTTGCCAACAACACGCTCACTTCACGTTGTTGCCTGTGTAATTGTGTTGTAGCTTATGCAATTGTGTTGTAGCTTATGTATTTGTGTTGTAGCTTTTGCGTTAGTGTTGTAGCTTTTGTATTTGTGTTGAACCGTCTTGGCCACCGTAAAAGTACCTTAGGGCATCTCCTATGAAATCTCTTTTTAGATTTTTGCATTTTACCATGGCTTTTTATCTTTTTTTTTTTACTTCGCATACATTAGTTAAAGAGTAATACAATGAAATAGTTCACGTACAATACTACCAAAACAATTGCCAGACCTCAATTATGTTCTTTTGTTATTCAAAAAAGTTTTTTAGAGGAACAAAGTAAATAAGAATAGACTCAG
The DNA here is from genome assembly GCF_008692095.1 of Etheostoma spectabile. Classification (NCBI taxonomy): domain Eukaryota; kingdom Metazoa; phylum Chordata; class Actinopteri; order Perciformes; family Percidae; genus Etheostoma; species Etheostoma spectabile. Next base: position 6,964,967 of record NC_045733.1, on the reverse strand, counting down.
TAAAGACTATTTGGTTTTGCAGCTACAATACCAAATCTCGCCTTAGCCATATAACAGTAATGGTGTGTTAAAATGTAGTCATATTTAGCCAGCAGAAAGTTCTGATGAATGCTTCTAATCTAATGTGTCCACACATAAATGTAAAATAACAACAGAGCACAAGTTTATTCAAGTTTAAGTACTGAGCTCTTTCATAGAGAAATAAAGGAAAATAAAGTGCTGGACATTTGTTAGTCATCACTGCCAGTGCTTCAACCGTGTTTTTGAAGTTAGCACAATGGAGTTGGCCATGGGCTGGTGACACTGGTATGAATTGATGATGTCTTTCAAACTTTAGTTTCTATGTTTGTGGTTTAGTGAAACTGATTTTGTAATACCCTGGTGCATGTTATTTTCTCTTGTGCAAACGCAAAAGCAAGTGAAAGTAACATCAATGTGACGTGACTATTTAATGTTTTCTAAAAGTTTCAGACAGTGCTCATGCATACCAAACTGACTATCTATTTCCATAATGACATTACTTGCCAAAAATAAGGGTTATCAATTGGTTATATTTTACATGAAAGGAAATGAAGAGAGAGAGATGGATGGGACAATGGTCTCCGGGGTATTTGTATAATTTTCTTAACAAAACACAACAATTTCTTGTCCTTACTTTAAGATGGAATTTTCAATTTTAACAAACTGTAGAAGAATTAAAAAGTTTTAATTAATTGCACAGTTTAAAAAACAAAGTTATGGATCTCCACTAAAAGACTTTTAAATTTCATGACAGAAAGAAAGCAAAAGAAAGCTGGCTAGTTCTCTACTTTCTATACCCACTCAATCAATATAGTAGCAATTTCTGGTGTGTGTGTGTGTGTGTGTGTGTGTGTGTGTGTGTGTGTGTGTAATGGAGTTTCCCCATGGATACAGCGCATATATTTCCAGTGGCTGTGAATCATTCTGTCAGACTAAATAAGTGGTCTGATAATTAGGGTTACTGCATCATCATGCAGTCATTGGTCAGTGGCAGACAGCTCCATCCTTCACAATTTTGTCTCATTTCCATTCAAGTCTCCTTCCACATTCACTCTCAAAGTCATTCATTATTTTGTTTTCTGTCTATTTTTTCTTTTTTTTACTTGAGATTGCCTATTGTTTCACTAACATTAATCTCAGTATTTCATATCCTGATATTAGAATATGATTTATTTTCCAGATGCTCCAGTGATCAGTAATTTAGAAAGTGGACAAGGTCTTGTTATTCTATACTGAGAAAATATAACAAAATCAGTTTACTTGACATCAGTGGGCTTTGACTCATTTCTATATGTGCTTCTTTTAAACCAAAGGAGCAGACGTCTTTGGAGATTGCAGTCCACATGAAATGTTTCTCAAGTCCATATGTTGAAGCTGCAGCAATAATCACAACATCTTGATTTATTACAAATAAGATGGAAAACACAGCTTTAGTCATTGCTCATGATGTCACTCTCTCCATTAAAGATATCTTTCCTGTAACGATGTTGATTAAATTGAATATTTATGTGGTAAAATATTTCTATTTCTGTTAGCCAGATAATCATTAAGATAGCAAAACAATCTGTTGTGTTAAATATTTGCAGGGAGTACAGGGCTAAGCCGGGGCATATCATTTGATTTGATGGTTGAAGTTGTTTTTTAATTGCGGCTCATGTAGTTGTTTTCTTCAAAGTAGCATCTTAGCCTCCAAATATCCACCGTCAGACAAGTCATCTCTAACTTGCCCTTCTACCATCTATCCTTTTTTTCTTCAAATAGCAAAGATACACACATGCATTTTTTCCTTCTTTCTAAAAGCAAACAATGGCCATGTTTTCACTTTTGTTGCTTGTTGTGAAGAGTTGGGGAGACAATTAGAAAGACAGGCAATGCATTGACAAATCTGAGAAATGCATGACCCAAGAGATTGAGACTTAGTTCAGTATTTATATCTGCTTACATAGTCTAATTGGAATTGCATCTATGGGAGTCAGATTATCTTCCTAAATGAGTCAACCTACAACAAAACAAAACAAACACACAATAAGATATTGATCCAACAGAGACTTTGGCCTCAGTACAGGTTGATAGAGCTAAACTCTATTCATCTAATAATCATTTTCATATTCAGGCTGCAATATGAAAGACTTGCAGAAAAGTCAAGGCTGTTGAAAACATTCTAAAGAGTATGTGGTCTCCTACTTCAAAAAACCATCCTTGCCCACTAATGTAAATGGAGTGTTCTAATGTAGCGCTTTTGTAGTCTCAATGACTACTCAAAGCACTTTTACATAGTTAAGGAACCATTCATCATTCACACGCATTCATGCGCTGTGGCCGAGGCTGCCGTACAAGGTGCCATCAGATAAACATTGACACAAAAAACACAAAAATTGACACAGTGATGCACAGCATCAGGAGCAACTTGGGGTTCAGTGTCTTGCCCAAGGACACTTTGACATGGGACTGCAGGGCCAGGGACTGAACCACCAACCTTCTGATTGGCAGTGAACACTCAATACTATAGACACCGTAGACAGGGTCTGCAAACTTGAGTTTATCCTGCTTAATTTGTATGGAAAACGTAACTAAATAATGAAATGTGACTGGGAGAAAACACAAGGCGATTTTTCAAAGGCAGAACATTTTTAATGCTTTACGTTGCATAGAGCAGAAATTCTTAAATCAACTGACGTTGTTGTTTTAGAACCATAGTTAAGAAATACTAATTCAGAGAAATATTTACAAATATTTTCCCCAAGCCACAAATGAAACGTGAAGTCAGAGCAAAATCTCGAATGTGTTTTTACATAAAAATGTGTAATATGGATAAAAAACAAACAAATAGTGAGATGTAATTACTTCTTTTGTTATTTGTGTTGTGAAGAAAAAGATATATATTATACGTATTATATGTGTTGTTATCTTATGTGTCTCAGTCAGATAAAAACCATTATGAGTGAAATGTTCAGTAGTTATATACTCTTTTCTGCATCATTGTACTTTGGAATTAAAAACGATTTTTATCATTTTGAGCTTTACATCATAATCAAACTACACTTATAGTTTGAATAGTAGCTCTTTTCTCTTCCCTCAAACTAATCACCAAATGATTGTAAAGTAACAGACACATTTTTGTTTGTTTAATCTCATATTCTTTTTGGCGAGCACAAGTGGAAAGGACAGTAAATGGGGGGATGAAAGAGAGTAGTCAAATCTGTGACACATGGGATGCAGCAGCAGCAGCCAAAAACCACATTTCTTGCTCCATTCCCAGCGTGCCCATACTGAGGCCTCCATTTGACAGAAGTGATGCTGCCAACATCCATATTCATTATCACCATGGCTGCCATGGGATTGCTGTGTTAATGATTAATAAATGGACTCATTTGTGGAATATCAGCCTATATATGGCCAGTGCATTGTTAAAATGCAGCAGCTAGATGTGATTAACAGTAGACACACATTAACAGATTTATTTTTTGATTGTGTTGAGATGATGTTCATGACTGAGTAAACTGCAAGTGTATGAATGACAGCCTTGATAAAAACTAGTGTGTTTGATGAGTAAAAAGTATCTAGAACCAAAAGAAAAAAATTTACTAACTTGTTCATACAGTTTCTGCACATGGGAACTAACGTTATATTATTGGATCAACAGTGCATAGTTTTGGATTGTCTGTATGATAAAACCACAGGGAATCTTAAACTCAGGTGGTTCTGGTCAGCTCAGGTGGTTCTAGTGTAATGTTATATTAATTGGAGCCAATATAGAGTGTCCTGTTGCCTTGTCAGTTTGTTCACAGCCCAACCATCACAGGATAAATTCCATCTATGGAAATATTGGAAAGCTAGTTCTTCATTTTCTAAAGTGAACAATTCACTGGGACCAATGTTTCTAAATCTCCCCTTACACCCCTTGTTGAACTCTGGGATCTGCAGACCAATTGCCTCCAGGGCAAAGCTTGAGAAAGAGGGTGGGGCAATGGGTGTAAGGGCTCCGCAATTATAAACAACCTTTGGGAATCAGACAAGCTCCCACAGTGTCCTGTTTTAAAACTTATATCATTTCACTTATTTCACTCCAAACATGTTTTTAAAAAATGGCTTTTAATTAAGATTTTTCTTTTTTTTTATGCTTTTATTCATTGATTTATTCTTAAGAATCATTTTCATTGTCTTTTATCTATGTTATTTTTTCTCATTCTTATTGCATGTAATTTCTGCTTTTGGTAAATCACTTTGAAACTTGTTTTTGCAAAATGCTATGCTAAGTTTAAATGTGAAATTTATCAAAAACAGCTGTACCTAAGCGAATGTTTCCCTGACTTTGCCTGAGAATATTAAAAGGATATTTAATTTGGATGTCTACATACACACTTCCTTGTGTGCGATTATTCTAAATGGGTTAACATTCTAATATTCTTTCTTAAATTGATTTACCAGAATATAGACATATCTATTCTAAAAGATTATATTATGTCATGTTTTTGAGTGGTGTACACAAGGAGATATCATCAACAGCTGGGGGAAATATTCCTTTAGGAAAACATTCTTTGTATAACAGCCTATGCAACCTCTGAGCTATGCGATAATCCGTATATGAATTTATGCAATCTCTATACACAGCGCAATCATTTCTTTACCAATGGAACACAGGACAGTCTGATGTCTCCATAGGTCAGACACACAGAGATCCTGTACCTGTGGTTTTGTGCAACCTGAAAGTGACAGATTGTGGTTTTGACAGAATGGTGGATGGAGAAAGAAAAGTAACAAAACTACAATAAACCCAATGTCATTCCTTAAGTAACCAGGTAGATTTAGCAAAACTGCATCATACTGACAAGCTCTCTTTCAATAATGGGCTGCCAACTCCATAATGTATACTGTCAACCACATCAGAATGGTCCAGTGTCAGTCTCGCTTTTCAGTTAGAGAATGTGTTGTTTTTTTATAATGTTTGGATACCAGAAATCCATCTTTCCCTATTTCTCCACAACACTCTAAGGCATGAGCTATATACTGATAGTGAACAGGGCACCAATATGTGAATGGTAAACAAGAAATACATAAAGATGAAATCCTGGGGGATTTTTCTGCAACCTGTTCTATTAGTATACAGCTGTTCCAGTAGAGATGGTTGTTTTTAGGGATGTGGATACAGAAATCAATGTTGCCTCTCCATACTCTCAGTCTATTATAGATGACAGGGCACTTTTGAATGTAACAAGAAATAAACTATGAATCCTGATTATTTTGATTTACCTGATAGCTTAGATAAACCATGGATCCGACAAGTGCGGATGTGGGGTGGGGGAAGATATTGTGTTTTGCTCTTTTTGGTGTGTTTCTGTCTTTCGATCGAGACAGTGTAGGATTTTTTCTCGTATGAATGATGATCTTAATGTGGAACCGTTGTAATTTGAACTACTCTGAAGTCATCAGACCTATGAGCACACATAGTCGTCAAGGTTTGTGCATTACTCTTGCTTTTTTCACTTTTTGTGGCTTTTTTTCACTCAGCATCTGTACACAACAAATGTAAAAAAACTCATCAAGTGACTGTTGTCTGTTATTTTTTTATTTTTTTTATTTTTTACAAATGTGGCATGAAAAGGGGCCACCAGGGCTAACCATTTATGTAACTGACTGACAGGAAATATTGCTGGTATGTGGTATGGTACAAAAAAAAAGGATAATTTGTCTTTTTATTTTTTTACTAGCCACTAGCGGCATAGCTCTGGAGAGCAATGTCTTTCAGTCAGTCAGTTGGTTGATCCACTGCTTTGATCCATACCAAAATATGTGTCTGAATTTCCATGCAGTTTTGGTCTCCAGAGGATGATGAATGGATCGATGATACTTTTTTTATTCCTGGTGGGTGTGAAAAAGTATGCCTTTTAAGCTTGTGCATGCATATAAATGTGGAAAATTAATTATAATTTAAAAGGTAAAGAGGTGGTGTGTTGTAAAGTTTGATGGCCACTGGGAACACAGGAATGATCTTTTGTGCGGCTTAGTGGAATACCTTGGGGATAAAAGCTGAAGATACTTCTCTTTTCAACCAGCATGTCATGGAGGGGGATGGAGACATTGTTCAGGATGCTAACCAACTTGGACAGCATTCACTCAGTGATTACCACCTCAACTCTTCATCCAATCCCTGAACTGGAATTTCAGACCAACTTGTCTCTCGGTCTCACGTTCCGGACCCAGCATAAAGCAACATAAAAGATATCGCTGGCCACCGCAGACTGGTAGATCATCTTCAGCATCTTGTTGCAGACGTTGAAGCCTCTAAGCCTCCGCAGGAAGTAGATCCAGTTTCTTGAACCGAACTCTGCTGACTTTGGTGATTCCTGGCTTTTCTAATGACACCACCAAGTTGGCATCCTTGGCTTTTAGTAAAAGGTCTTTTACAACTCTTTAAAGTTTAATTTAATGCAAATGAAATTTGCAAAATACTCTAGGTGTAGAAATTAATGACACCACTTGGAAAAACCTTTTAGATGCTATGTTATGTACAATAAAAGCTGTGTTGTCTGACCACCATTGTTGGCTGAACACCATTACTGAATCTTGACAGCAACTGGGGCCATCCCATCAGGTAATAAAGCAAATAACAGTTTTCATTCCAAGCCTGCAGATGAATCCTGAAAATAGCTCTTATCATAGTCTAGTGCCAAAGACCTGGGCAACAAATGAGCATTCGGATGTCATTTAGATGTGTTTTTGTTTTCTGCGGCAAGATTTCATCTGTGCCTGCTACAATCTGACTTTCTGTTTGAATGGTAAATGAAGTAATTATACCCAACAGACAGATTTAATAAATGCTCATTATTAAGCTTGGCAGCAGTCTTGAAGCTTTGGATAAAAGGTTGACGGTGCGTGCATTACATTGATACTGCTTTTGATTTTTGTATGTGGTCTTCAAAACGTGAAATAAACAATTCTGTATCTGCCAATTCAACATACTTTATGTGCGAGGGTGTGTGCGATTGTGTGCGTGTGTGTGTGTGTGCATTTTTGCATGCGTGAGTAGGGGGAGAAGAATCATACATTATGCTGGAGTCTACATGGTATGCATTGATTGCCATGAAAGTTTGCACAGGTATTCATGTTCCCCTCAGGATGAATCCTAAGGACATTGGTGATCCCCTAACCTTTCAACTGGTGTCACCTTGTGGCCAAAGTTTTCATTAATTTCATTTGTACATACTTTTGTTTATAAACAAATACTCACAAAACTAATGACATTCCCTTCAGCCTCACATGACTTTATTCCATGCAAAACTAAGATCTTGAACATGAACGTTACACTTGCTAAACATCAACATGTTAGTATTGTCACTGTGAGCATATTAGCATTCTGATATTAGAAATTAGCTCATGTTATAGCCCCACAGAGCTATTACTATGTGCTCTTCTAGTCTTATTTGTAATTTTTTTTCAAGCTACAGTTCTCGTTGCACACCCTGTTGTCCACAGAGGAAGAAGATCTCTTTTTGATTTTCTTTAATCTCATGCGCTGTGGCTTTTATTATATTATTACTTTGTTTGATTAGGATCAATGTAAAACTACCGCCATGCTCATGATCTTGACTGCATTTCAGTAACTGAAGTATTTTTATGTTTCCATAGGTTGGGATTCACAAGTAACTACATCATAACGTTAACTAGCAGCCCTTTTAGCCACTCAGTGGCTCATTGTCATTCACTGCATGTTACTCAGCATCAAAGGTTTGACGCACACATGGATGACGTCAAATAATAAACATTTCTCTGCATAATCAACAGGAACCAACTGATAAAAGAGAAATTCATCAGCTCTGCAGAAAGGGCAATCAGGAAGGAGACTTTTACTTAAGCTCGCCAGTATTGTCATCTGTTTTGGGAATTCAGTTCGGAACTGGTCATACAACAGGGTATTACTGTATAGAAATGACATACATGTTCAATTCCCATCTGGTTTATTATTCACTGTTTGGAACACATCTTACCTATAAGTGGTAGTGCTGCAAACTTTTTTCTCCCCTGCCTGACGTTTTGTCCACTGTGACATGATGGCAATGGTATGGGTGTTGACTACTGCAAGGTATATTCAGAAACTAAACAATTTGAAGAACATTAATGCTTTCTCCTGCTTTTTCCCATTCACATTTTCAGACAGATACACTCCGTTTATGATTGAGCATATATTCACCCTCACACATGAAATGTGTCATCTCACTGTTAAACTTTAACAAACCAAATATGAGTCATGTTTTATGGCTTAAATAGATTGTGAGGAGCCAAATATTTAGCCTGCTGTTTGGGAAAATACAAGAACAACATTTGTAGACCTTACTTCTGGTAATTTTTTCAGTGATCAAAATGATTCACACACAAGGTTTTAGTATTACAGTTACACAACAGTATTTTTAATCACAATTTCCTCTGGAGTGGAGTGAACCGGGCAGGGTTGGATTTTAGAGACAGACTGTAGAGCAATGGGTGACCTCCACTAGCACAGAGAGAATAGTCATATCGTGTCATGTGCTTCTGGGGACCAAGTGTAAAAAGGTTTTCACATCAGCGACTAAAAAACACTGTGCATCAACAGATTTTACAATTCTAAAACTCACTGGCAAGGCGAGTGTACATTCTTCACTGAAATAAACCATCGTTATCTCCTGCTAGCTCTTGTTTTACTTGTAATGTTAACTGCAGTGTTTTGTTTTGTTTTGTTCAAAACACACTTTGGCAAAATTCAAAAGTCCACATCCAAAAATTACTGAGAGACATTATTTTAGGAGATGATATTTTATGTGCTTTTTGCACAAAATTGCTAGAAAGAAAAGAGATGGTATTTTAAACAAGGACATGTTTGCCTATGTTCTACACTTTTACTACATACATTCATTATATTCAATTAATGTTAGGAAATCTCAAATAATGTATGTTAGGCTGCATTTGACACAGTGGACCTTGAAATATTGATCACGTGTTTGAAGCAATGGGTGGGCATCAGGGGCATAGCACTGGAGTGGTTCAAATCGCACTTGACTGACCAAACTTTATGTGTTAGCCTTGGTGACTGTATATCCTCCACTGCTCTTCTCTCGTGTGGGGTCCCACAGGGCTCAGGTCTTGGCCCTCTCCTTTTCTCTCTTTATTTTCTCCCACTTGGATCAATACATAGGAAGCACATGGTATTTCAATCCACTGTTACGCAGATGATAGTCAGATGTATGTGCCTCTTAAAAAGAAAGATGCATACTCCATCAGATTGCTACGCATGTGTCTCAATGACACAAAGGCCTGGATGGCTCTGAACTTTTTAAATTTGAATGATGAAAAGACGGAAGTGCATCAAAAATCTAGAGGTTAAAGTGGACATGGAGCTTAAGTTTGACAGTCAGAACAAGGCTGTTGTCAAATCAAGTTTCTTAAAGCCAATACTGTCAAGACATCACTGAGACGGTAATCCACGCCTTTGTTACCACTAGACTGCCAGTCTCCAGACGGTACAGAATGCTGCTGCACGTCTTTTTACTGGCACACGTAAACATGAGCACATTTCCCCCATTTTAGCCTCACTCCACTGGCTGCCTGCTCAATTTAGGATCCATTTTAAAATTCTTTTATTTGCTTTTAAAGCCTTGAATGGTTTTGCCCCGCCCTACCTTGCTGAGTTTATACACCCTTACGTACTGACACGCTCTCTCAGGTCAGATGATCAGCTGCTCCTGAGTATGCCTTAAACTAAGCGGAAGCTCAGAGGGGGCCGTGCCTTTGTAGTGTCTGCTCCAAAATTGTGGAATGATCGGCCTCTGCACATTAAACGTTTTCAAAGTTTTTTTATACCTGAAGTTTCTTTCAACCAAAATGCCTAAAAATAATATCGATGCATGGATGGTCTTTGTTAAATTTAATGTTTACTTTCGTTGAATTTGGGCTGTTTTATTCAGTTTCATAGCATTTGAAGAGAAAAAAGTTTGAATGGTTTCAAAACAGAATTCTGACTATACATCTTCTGATCTTAACAACCTGGCAAAACAACCCCACCTCTTCTTTCCACCTTTGACACGTAGCAAGATGTTGACTTCATATACTGCATTTAATTATTTAGTTTAATTGTTTTTATTGTGCAGGTCTTATTTTTACTCGTGGTATAATGTTATGTTTCTTTTGAACTTTTCTGTACAGCACTTTGGTCAACTTGGTTGTTTTAAAGTGCTTAACAAATAAAGTTGGATTGGATTGGATTGGATGTTAGGTCTTTATTACAGTCACTAAGTAAGTTTAAATTTTGTTTTGGAGATAAATACCTGAATTACACAAACTCTTTTTTTTATCTTGATGAGCATTTACATTTGGTCATGGGTACCACGTGCTTTCTGAGTCTGCTTGGAGGGCTTTAAGGGGAGTCGTAGCCAAGATTAAAACTTTAAGAAATGTGGGTTCCTCCACCTGTACTAAACTATATCATACATGTGTCTGTTCTGTGTTGGATATGTTGCTGGGGTTTGTAGATACAAAACATATAAGGGATGTGAACAAGAGCATAATAGAGCAATAAGGCATTTTCTGGGAGTTAATAATGTTAACGTTAATAACACCCCTACACTAGCTATTACATGAGACATCGGTTGGGAACCTTGTGAACTAGTATCTATGTGCAGATTATGGAATAGAATTGACATGAGTGACAAAAGATTATGAAAGAAAATGTTAAAATGGGACATGCAGATGGGTGGAGATGGGTGGAGTTCAGCAGTTAAAAGAAAAGTGGTCTGTTGGTCAGATTAGGAATAAGACAACATTTAAAACCTATGGTTGATGAAAAATTAGTTTTGTATTCAGAAATATGTGAAATATAATCTGTCCAAGGTGAAAAGATCTTTGTGTGCTCAGTTTAGGTCTGGTATGCTCCCTGTCAATATTGAAACAGGTCATTGGTTGGGCACTAGGGAGGAAGACAGACTTTATTTACGTTTATTTATTTATGTGATCTCAATGAAATTAAAAATTAAGTTCATTTTTCTTTGTATTGTGCATATTATCATGATTTTAAACAGAACAAGCATGGGCTAAAAGAAAGACGGCTTTGTATCAATGATTCTCTGTTCAGAAGTGACATTACCTGTTTATTTATTTATTAACTAAGTTATTTATTTTCATATGGCTATAGTTTTGTTTTATGTATGACATGTTTAGTTCTAGTTGGACAATTAATGGGTTACACTATCGTGTTGTGGCTGCTGTAATGTGTTTTTTTTATTCTTTATTTTGTGCAACATAGAGGATGTTGTATGTTGACAATGGACCGGAAGCTTTGGATGAAATGTATTTTGTATTGGTGTCATGTAATTACGTGTGGGATGGGCCCTTGGTGCAATTCACTACAGCTGCCATTTGATCTTATTTTAGATTTGACTGAAAGCAGCTGCGGAGATACTTTACATGTTGGTAAATTAAAATTTTGAAATAATTAAAATGCTTGCCTCTTCTACTGTAGACACTTGCCATGACACTCCAAAGAACTTAAAGAGATACAGTATGATGCACTTACTTTCAGTAAAAGCATTACAAACTTCTACTTGATATAACGACATTATTCCAGGTCAGTGGGGAGCTTCAAAATAAAGCTGCTTTGTTGCTGACCAGCAAGCCTACCAAAGGATTTTGTGGATGTGTGCAAGTGGCAACTACTTGCACAGCATTAAAGGTCAAATCAATGGGTACAGCCATTCTGGCAGTAAAACAGCTTGCATTTGCGATGTAGAAATGTTTACCACACAGAGAGCACAGAGAGACCCTGTGACTCACATACAGCACACTTTTGTTCATTCACCCATTTTGTTAAAAGCTAGTATAATGCTGAAACGCTCGATGCACAGCAGTACTAAAGCAGGATTTGGCCTCTCTGGCAGCGGGTCATTTTTCCTGTGTCAGGCAACCCTTTTTTGAGGAGACAAAGAATAAAACCCCTGTTGCATAATATCAACTACAGAGAGGTACACTTATTCAACTCAATGGTAAATTTATGAAAAATACTAAATGTAATAAGATCTAAAATGATATTCAATAACCAGACCTTATAAATAAGGGGTGAATGGCTGTTATACAATGCGGAAATTCTAAACCTCGCTGTTGGTATTTCTGTACAAGGGAGAGAAGCAGAGGCACTATGACATACAAACATTGTGTAACAGGGTCAATATGTGCTGCTTAAATTACCTAGGATTGTTTTAGGAATGTGGAGCACCAGATTGCTATCTTTTAGTCCACAAATCACATTGAGGAAAGCTGCCTGTTTTCTGCAAATCCCTAAAATTAGTGTTTTTTATTTGACTGAACTTGATCAATAAACTCCTACAGTTGTCTTGTTGCTTCTGTCTCATTTCTGGTATACCTTCTTCCAAATACAAAGGGTACCTCCCACATGCTGTCCCCATTTCATCAAAAACATTTAACATTAAACAGTCTTTTGATTAAAGCTATCCAAGAATGGGAGAATAAACAGCAGCATGTGGATATTGTTTGTATGGAGTCAAATCTGAATATATTTAATTTATATTTGATATGCAATGCATGGTTTTGTTTAAGCAGTCCACTTCCCAAATTAAGTTTTTGCACTTTTCTATGCACACAGCATGGTGATGCCATGCTTTGTTTGACACCTGGAGTACCACAGGAGTACACATTGGTGTGTATCTACAAAGAAAATATACCTTAAACACCACTTTAATAACTTCCAACCTGTCAGGTTGGTTTTGTCTGTGCTGACAGCAGCCCCTCATCAGTTGGATAGACTGTCAAGACAGACATCAAGTTTTCACAAAATCAAACAGAATCACCCTGCTATACAATCTCTCCTAAACATCCTGCATCAACCCTGACTGGTAGAATTACATAGTGTTGCTGCCCACACAAACACTCTCACACGCACACGCACTCACACACGCAAACACACACACACACACAAACACACATGCACAGACCAATAAAATCAAGCTACCTACCTCCACATGAGGAAGTGCTGTACTGTATCTGGCCAATGGAGGAGTCCACCCACTCACAGGATATTCAATTGCAAGCATGTACAAATTCATCCTCTCTCTATCTCACTCATGTTCGCATGGGATCAACTACATTTACAAAAGCACCTTTGGGCAAGTATTGCTGGTGTGTGCACACCCACACATGTAGACCCAACATAGAAAAACAGACTCACTTTCTGTCACAGAAAAACATCTCATGATTTTTGTGCCACACAGAAATATTTTAAAAGCAGCTGGATTTATGAATGAAATGAGTGGAGAAGAAAATGGTTCAAAGTACACTTTCTTCTTTTTTTTAAATGTGCATTTGGTTACACTTTTTAAACAAACATTGGCCGACAAACCACTTTTATGGTTTTAAATCAATTCTGTAGCATCACGAGGACAGCTAATGGAGCAAAACTGGAAAGAATTTGGAGAAGAAATAAATGGATCAGGTAATTTCCTCCTGAAAATAAATAGGCTACCATTCACTCTTTGCACTTTAGTAATATATGTAGCACATCGTATTGTGCTGTGTCTGTGACTCTGCTGCTTTCACATGTTTTCAAAATGAGACAGAATCAGGTAAGGAGTATGCAATAAACATGAAGGCCCTCCAGGCTTTGTGTTAGACATCACCAAGAGAAATCCGCTCATTAGGACAGCAAGAAACACATGTATCAAACGCAGATAGCTGTCAGTTCTCCTCTGGGGGATCCTGCCGTGGTAGCAGAACAGAAAAGCTGTGTAGCTTTGAACCATGTACTGTATACAGTCTATTCTCTCTGTGTGTGTGTGTGTGTGTGTGTGTGTGTGTGTGTGTGTGTGTGTGTGTGTGTGTGTGTTTGTTTTATAGTATTTACAGGAAAGGTTCCTCCTCCAGCAAACTATAGCAGCTGCTATGCTGCTGTTACAGTATACATGAACATATTGTAGGGAGATGTCATCATGGAGATAAAAAATGATTTCTTTACCTGAATTCTACATACAAATATTGAATTTTTTCATTGATCTAAATGTTTTTGGAATAATGTCCAGCCATATTTGTTCATTCTGGTGATGTATACATTATGTAATGATATATTCATTTCCACAAAGGCTATTTTTCTTCAAGGTCACATGATAAATTTACTGTAATATCAAGGTTTAAAATTGTCTTCATGTAAATGGGAGACACTAAGATGTGTAAAATTGTTTTATTGTTTCCTAGGGGAATAATAAATCATGGGTAGTATTAGTGTTCCTGGGGATGCAAGAAAGTGGGTGAATGTGCCCAGGAAGTGTGTGTCGGTATATGCTGTTTAATGGACTGACTGTAACACAGAAGAATAACTCTGAAACAGATGGGTACCTGAGTGGAAAAGATCAGTGACAATATTTCCTGCCCTTTTATCTGCCCTTGTGTCATGTAGTGTCTTTTTTTGAAGGAGAAAAGTTGGCAGCCACCACTTTAAAAACAAAAACACTTAAGCTTGTCACTGGAACAGGAGGTGGAGGAAAGCCTGACACTGATGGTGTGTGGTCCTGGAAATTAAACCATGATTTGTTGAAAGATGTCAGGCTTCCATGGCTATGACAATGCATTTATTTGACCTCAATAGTGATGAATTGTTTACTGACTCATTGTTTTTGTTGGTGATGAAACCTGTCAAGGTGGGCTGCCTTGCAAACGTGGAGCTTAACTGAATGGGTGGTTGTGAATACAATAGTCAATAGTGCCAATAGTGTCAAACATTTTTATTTTTAACAAACAAAACCATTTCAAAAATATCAATGCTAATTAAAAAACATCAAAGTAGCTCTGTTTTACAAGGTATTTTGTACTACAATAGTTCTGTCATATAGATTATTCGTGAGTAGCGTATTTACTGCAGAGGCCACACTTTACTCTCACATACCACCTTTATTAATCCCAATTAATAAAACAACCCTACTGGATGTTATGAAAGCCCTGCAGGGCTGAAACTGGCTTGCTAAATGTAATTAATAAAGCCACAGATACATAGTATCACTGAAGTGTGGATTAGCCCAGCACACATGCATAATGTGGATATAACCTCACTGTAAAGATTTGATGGATTCCTGTTTAATTGTGTGCCTAAATACTACCTTAAAGTATAGTTTCAGATTATTTCTATCTATTTTGTCTATTGTAGATTAGATTAAACTTTATTGTCATTGTACAGAGGAGAGTTACTGAGACAACGGAATGCAGTTTAGCATCTCACCAGAAGTGCAAAAATCAGTAAAGAGCAGAGTATACCTACCTCAATACATTCAATTGCCATGAGTACATTTTGGGAGTTATGGTTAACTTGATTTGGCTAACTCAGACTGCTAAACTTTCATTGGACTAACATAAAAAAATTGGTTTTGCACTAAACAAGGGCTGTGAACTTTGTTCCATCTCTCAGAGAGTAGTCACGCAAGGACAATGACTAATAAAAACAGGAGAAATTATTTCAGCAACCAATAACTCTCTTAACTTGTTTATGGCATGTGAATTTGTATTAAGATGTGCCGGAGATGATACAATCCTATCCTATGCCAAACCATCATAATGTTCCGTCCTGCTATAAGCCCCTCTTGTTTGATGCCTAAGCTATTTTCCCTAAAGTTACATGTTTTATCTTGGTTGTATATCAATCTTACTATGTATACATACACATGCATATACACATGCACATGCATTAGTATATCACTTGGATTTTATAAATACATGTATGAATAAAGCCATTTTGGACTGATGAAAAATTGCATCTGCCATTTGCAATTCATGTTGTACAACCTCAATTGCCTTTTTAGTACTTTAAACTAAATGTACAAATAACAATTTGTATATTTATATTTTGGAAAATGATTTAAGTTGTAGGCTACCGTCTGTACAAATCCAAATATACTGTACAACGTAAAGCCAATGTGTTTTATTTTAGAAACAACAAACAATGAACTACCAATGAGAGACATATTATACAATTTACAAAATTACATTTATGAACTTAGTTAAGAAGACATGATTTAGATACCAGTTAAAGAAATTGCGACACTGTTGCAGGCTTTTTGGCGAGGTAGACTATCACCACTAATTGCACCAGGTGTGCCTCTTGTTGTTGAGGTAAAACAAAAGCCAACATCAGCAGCAGCAGAGCTGATTTCTAATGTAACCCCACATCTTTGCTTACAGTTTTGTGAAGCCTACTTTAATTGTCTTTCAAACCATTTTTTTGCCTTTCGTACCTTATGTTTTTGTCGCACCCATTACACTGTGAGGAAAAATGTATTCAACGCTCAACTTGTCAACTTCCGAAGACTCCAACACGTCAGGTGTTGACCCTCAAAGACTGCTGGAGCTGACTCACCGGTCAGTCAAAATAAGCATAATTATCGTTTTGGGCGCGATGATCACTTTGGGAAATATTGCCGTTCTCCTGGTTATTACTTCCTCCGTGGCTGGCTGGTCAAGAAACTCTCGGTATTTTCTCCTCTCTCTCACTGCTGCAGACTCTGCGTTTGGACTGCTGGTCATGCCCTTGAATCTCTGGGTGAGTCTGCTAAAGGACTACACTGAAGGGCCAGACGCTCTTTGTCATCTCGTGGCCTTTTGCAATGCCACCGTCTACTCCACCTGCATGTATACACTGGCCACGATAAGCCTGGAGAGGTACATTGCAGTGTTTTACCCGCTTCAATACTCATTTATGTTGACAAGAAAAAGGGCACTGCTCCTGATTGCCTTCGCCTGGTGCTTCCCTCCATTTCTACTGTTGCCAATATCATTTCCAGATGGCATCATCGAGGTTCATTTTTCTACTGCATCCCTGGTCTGCAATCCGTCCTACTCAACAAATGTTGGATACACTCTAAGCTTGACCTGCTTTATATTTTCCCCCTGCTCCATCATCATGACATATGCAAACCTGAGAGTGTGGTGTGCTGCCAAGAGACAGAGACTTAAACTGCGCAAATACAACTGTGCGCGTCGCAGCAGACACAATATGGCATCCAGAGTGCTTGTGCCTGTGGTGGCAGCCTACTACACCTGTTGGACTCCCTGCATGGCAGCTATGATCTACAATGGTAAGCAATGAATTTGTGGAAATACACATTTATAGGAGGTGCAGTGAGGGGGGGCTTAAAAAATAAATGAAAGGGCCTGCCATAGATGACTACCTTGTTCTTCTGATATTATTGATGGTACTCTTATTAAAAAATTGCTTCTGACATACAACCTATTTGTCAAAGCGGATATTGGTGAATTAATACAGTTTTGTTGGATGTCTAAGGCTTTCCTGCAGACCCCAATACCCTAGCGTCATGATAAAGGTTCAAATGTACCTGCTCATTAGTGAGAACATCTTGTTTGGCTCCAGTCTGCACATTTACCACATTTTGGCTTCTTTTCACTCATTTACTCGAATAGTTGAATTTAGTCACTAAGTTAACTAATACAAAGGGGCCTAGAATCATCTGAGGAAGTCATGTCTTGAAGAAAACTAGAGAATATTGTAGCTGATGACTCCTGTTGGTGTATACCTAGACTAGATAGTGTTAACTGTTGTGAAATATATGAAAACTGCTCTTACATCACATTTTTTTGTGTAGCCAGGTTGTTTTAATTAGGGGTTTAGAATGTATGCTCTTTATGTCAACCCAGTTGATCTTGAATGAGAAGTGCAAAACGAGCATGTGCAATGGCTACATGTCCTCATCGTGTCAGGTTTTTTAGCTTTAATTTGAGTAATTGTTCTGCTTGAATCACATTTCTGGGTTCAATGTTAGCAGGAGAACTCAAAGTGAGTATCTGAATACATATTGCAACAATAATTTGGTTTAACATGGTAAGTTTTGTGGCTTTTTCCCCCTCAACAAATCTCTCCATCGATTTCAGCTGTACCTGTGAGAAATAGCTGTCAAAGCTATTTATGTAATTCTGGGCATGGATATACTGATCCAGGGCCAGCTGTATGACTCAGGAATTTTTTTAAATTTTTTTTATAACTTTTTCTCTTTTTGTCCTCCAACCACGAGCTGTCTTGGAGTAATCAAGACTGAAAGGGAAGTCACAGCTTAATATTTTTAGAGGTGATGAAGACGTTTTCCAAAGAGGGCATAATTCATCTGATATGGATGAAAATCCCTGCAAAATGAAGCTGACAGTCTTAACTAAAACTTCAAAGTGATCTGCTAGTGAGCCTCACTGTAAAGTGGTTGCTTCCATGCCACCAAATCCACCAGTTAATTTTGTACTTTAAATGGACTTGTACTAAAAAAAATAGATGTGTCAATTTAAAGACGTGTTCATAAACAAGCCATAGCAAGACTGTGTATGTGTCCTTTGTGACCCTTTCATAAAAAGGTCAGCAACTTGTCTCATTCAGAAGCTGCTGTTTTGTGTTAACTGTTGACTTATTGCTCCAGTTAAATCCCCATGTTTTTGGCCCCACAGCAGTCTCTGGTAGCAGTGTACCAGAGTGGGTTGAGTTTGTGGTGGTATGGCTGCCAACCTCCAATGGATTCCTCAACTGCATCTTCTACTTCTGGATTAACCGAAGCTTCCGCAGGAAATTCCACCTTGTACTCCAGAGGCTGGCTCTGGCCCTCTGCCCCAAACTGGCTGACAGCCTAGGGTACAGCAGAACTTCAAAGACACAGTTAGTGTCAGGAATTCTGGATAAAAACAACAGCGTCCATGAGCGTTCTTCCAGCGTTTCCTCTACCTGCACCCTGTTAAGTTTGGCTTAGGACATCTGCATCTGAAGAGCACCATTGGCATGGTAAGGGACATAGTCACTGACCTCTGTGGTGTGGTGTTTCGTATTGTCTGGTCAACTGATGCCAAGTTATTGACATATTCCAACATAAGGTGTCAAGGGTAAGAGGAGGACTCATTGTAATGGGTTGCAATGCAAACAGGTTGATACTAAGACAGACTGTGATAGCAAGTACTTGACATAACCACTACATCATAGTAATTTGAGTTAATATTTCTTATATTTTAACAATTTGCAGTCTAAAAATAGTGTTCAATTGTGTGGAACACAGGCTCAATGTATAACTTAAAAAAATGTTTTAGTCATGCACACAGTCTTGCCAAGATTTAATGTACTGTCAGAGATGGCCTCTTAAACCACCTTTTTAGTTGTTTTATAGTTATCAACCTTGTCTGTTCCCCAGAAATGCCAACCATTATTCTGCAAACGGCTATATAATCAGTCTTTTAATAGTGTCAGCTGTTGCATAATTAGACTTGTTGCTGAGGTCAACACGTTGAACTTTAAACATATAACTGATATTTAGACTTTTATTCATGAGACATTTGTGAACTTGCATCACTATCCGATTACGAATACTTTGAAGGATTGAGGCCATCTACCTGTTCTTCAATTTAAACAGTGCAACAAAGACCTTGGCATATAACAGTTAGGTGAAGTTAACCTTTGAGTCACGGCATTTGAGTGTAAGCAAGGAGAAAAGTAATTATGCAGCTACACTGTAGAAAGGTCACCACATTTGTGCTGGCAAGAGATAACTTGGGCAAGCTGAGGCTGCAGTTGTTTATTTTGAGATATTAAGCTCATGATCTTCCTCTCAGTATTATCTACTACAGTATGGACTCAACCTGGCAATGCCCATGCCATTTTGGTAGTATTAACTGCCACAGTGAAGGTTGATTCATATTTAAAGTCAATCAAGAGTGTAGTTTTCTAAAAACATGCAAAAGAAACGTGAAATTCAGAAACATTTTATGCAACTTATTTTAGCCTCTGGGTTGCTGCTTGGTGTCCCCATCATTCAGTTTGTGCATGATGCAAATGGTGGCCCCCTCCACAAACTTGTAGAAATTATTAAAATGTGCTGAGCATTAGGTATTTCACTAAATTATGTGGGAACAGTGACCAACTTAATGAGCTTTGTATAAACACATTTTGTAATGTTTCTAACTTCTAAATTTTATGAAAGAAATTAACGATAATGTAATTAACAATAATGAATTGATTTACGGATAATTTTTGAAATAAAGTATTATGCCTTTGATTTGTGTCTTCACTTAGTCTGATTTAGGTATTTACAAATGGTTCACTAGTGAAAATATCACATTATTGCTTTACAGAATTATGATGGTGTTAGTGTTTACAAATCAGTGCGATTCATAATTTTCTGCCATTTGTTCTGCTGTTCTCGACATTACTAAATAACAAAGCAGAGCTGCAAAGAGCACTCCTACAACATGACAGCATGTCACTGCACAAGCTGCTCTGCCTTGTCAGACATAGCATGGTTTCCTTCCAGTAAATAGTAAATCACTTTTTTAGTATGCTGTGGATATGTCTAGGGCCAGGTGGATGGTGGGACAACACTTTTCTAACACTTGTAGATGCTGAATCGGAAAGCAAAATTCCTAGCATTGAATGCTTGCAATGTTTCCTCATTACCTATTGTACAGAAATGTAATCCCATGCTGGCCACGTAGTGTATAGTAGGAGGCCACAGCAGGTGAACAGTGCTGCTCATAATTTTAGGAACCCATGTTAAAGTTGACTAAAATGAAGAATTAAAAAAGAAATCATCTTTTGGAAATTTATCTTAATTCCTTAATTTAAAAAAATAAGGACAACTCCAACCTTTTAAGGACACCAATTTTCTTTGCGAATGAATAATGTATCGTAAATAAATAAATGTTCTTTCTTAAAACACAGGGGGATATAAGTATACACACCCCTGTGTTAAATTCCCATAGAGGCAGGCAGATTTTTTATTTTTAAAGGCCAGTTATTGCATGGATCAGAATACTATGCATCCTGATAAAGTTCCCTCAGCCTTTGGAATAAAATAGTACCAGATCATCATCATATTTGGCCATCATCGTATTTATGATCATATCATATTTATATACGATACATTATTCATTCTGCAAGAAAATCGGTGTCCTTAAATGTTGGTTTTTTCCTAATTCTTTTAATCAAGGCATTAAGATCAATTTCCAAAAGATGATTTTTATTTTCTTCTTTTCAGTCAATTTTAGCATGGGTTCCTAAACTTATGAGCAGTTCTATCTGTCTGTCTGTCTGTCTGTGACTTTATTTCTTGAGTGGATTTATTCCTTTCATGGGTCTGAGTCCTTCAGGAAAAAAAAAAAAAAAAGTAAAGTTGGGGATGTTTTATCGTGAGAGGTGCGTGATTTCAGTGAACTTTTTGGCGGTTGTCAGCTTCAAAACCCTCTCAGGATTCCTTCTACAGACAGAGAATTTGACACTGACAAATGTACCACTGCTTCTATGGTATCATTGCATGCATGAAAACAAAGCAGGGATTTGATTTTACCACCGTCTCAAGTAAAACAAATGATACTGAATATGTATTCCACAAATAGGTGACCTTTTGGACTAAGTCCAACCACTTATCAGGAATCATGTTTATTCTTGCAGCATCCAAACTAAGTGTTTTTCCAGCCGTTTGAGATTTTTGCCAAGCTAGTCTCCCAGGACTTTGGAGTGTTGTGCATTAGCAGCCTCAGCCCTCTCTGAGGATGGCAGGCGATCCAGTCATGGGGAATGATGTCTATCTGAGGTCTTCATATACTCCCCACACATTTAATTTATTGTTTTATTTCTTTTGTCATAACAAACATGTTGCCCATCTGACATGGGATACAAGACAGCATTATTTAGCATGCAAATTCTGGTCTCACACATTTCTAAAACAGACAGACAGGAGTGCAAAAACAGTACTGATGTCAGTTTTGCATGCAGTATCACACTGTCACAGTAAGAATGTTGAATGGTGTCTTTCATCATTGCTTGTCTTTGCCACCATGAGTGACAGTATTGTTTATTGAGTTCACTGCTGTTCTATGCCCCTGAAAACCAGGAACACAGCTGAAATCTGGAATGAATTTATTGGAGATGGTGCACAAGTCAGATTAGCCATTTTAATATATATTTTCACTGTTTCCAGTAAAGGCCAAATGAAATAACTGGTGCACCACATAACATCTAGAAGCTGGGGTGCCACCTTGTGTTACTACTAAGTATGGCATGGCAAAAGGGACATGGCCTTTTAAACATCATAACATGTATAATCATTTCTGACTGGTTGTGGTGGTGCTATATAGAAGTAATTGCTGCCATTCTATACTATTGAGTGTTTATTTTTTTTTATTGTGCAAGGTTTCTCCATGTTTGTTGGTTGCTAAAGTGGTGGTGTTGATGCACATTGAAGAAACCCAAGACAAGTAGTAAAGGTAGTGTTGGAATCTTTTTCGGATATACTAAAACGCTCACTTTTCTTTTTAAATCATCAATTTATGTAACGAAAGGGCATCCAGTTCTTGATAAATCCAGCCGGCTTAAATTAGAATGAATCAATGGGTTGATTTGTGCTTTCTGCGGTTTGCTGGTCATGGGCACTGCACTGTAAGGGCTCTTGTGGAAGTTGCAGATGGGAAGGCTTTAATTTCAATCGCTGCTTCCTGCTCCTCTTCACAGGAAAATGTAGCTGAGGGAAGCAGGCACACGCAGGACTCAAGTGTATTTAGCTTCGGGCTGATATCACTTTATCAACTGGAAAAAACAAAACAGTGTATAAGCATATAACCACCTTATCTGGTACCTAAAACCTTTTTACGTTTAATCACAGTGGCAAACATTTTAAACACAAGTATACCAGAGTGTGATTATTCAATCAGTTGGCTCACCTTACTGTAAGTGTTAAGCATGAAACGTAGACTT
Source organism: Etheostoma spectabile (assembly GCF_008692095.1). Classification (NCBI taxonomy): domain Eukaryota; kingdom Metazoa; phylum Chordata; class Actinopteri; order Perciformes; family Percidae; genus Etheostoma; species Etheostoma spectabile. Next base: position 6,942,205 of record NC_045733.1, on the reverse strand, counting down.
GACTTTTCTTTTGAATTTGTTGCCTGACACAATGAGTTACACTATTTGGGAGATTTTTTTTTTTTTTTTTTAAAGGAGCTGATGGTCTTTGATTATTAAAGTATACATTTACACCCTTCTAAGATTCTGTAGATTCTGCTTATTCCCTGTTCCCAGCACGCCCTGTCATTTCTAAATGGTAAAGTTGGATGTCTGCATCATCTCTAAATACACATGAATGTGGTGTTTCCATTGCTTTCACCCCCCATTACTTTCTGAAAAACAGTAAGAACACAGTTTTACTATAGTAAAGATATGATGTTATTTTTTTATTTATTTTTTTATATATAGCTGTGTATGTAACCTCAGACATCTTACCTGGACATGTTGGCATCTTTCCTTGTTTCTCTCAAACGGTACAGCATATACAGTTGTGTTCAAACTAATAGCAGTCCAACATCGCTAACCTCATAAATAATAATTTTTGGCAGAAGTGATATTTCTACATGGTAAAAGATTTACTAGGAAAACATTAAGAAGTGCATAGGTTGCACGGCCAAAATGATTTCAAATGCTTTGAAATGGCATACAAAGCCTGAACGATGTGGGGGGGAAAAAACTGTCAACTACCATTGGAATGGATCAAAGAATAGCCAAAATGGCAAAGGAAATGCCTTTAGAAATGGGTCTTTCAACAAGACAATGATCCAAAACACACCAGTAAGCGAGCAAAGTCCTGGTTCCAGATGAACAAGATTGATGTTATGGAGTGGCCAGCCCAATCCCCGGACCTCAATTTTTATAGAACACTTGGGGTGACATCAAAAATGCTGTTTCTGGGTAACACTTTATAATAACCATAATTAATAGATGGCAAATTGATAGTTAATTAATCTTTGTCATTTAACTGTCAGCAGACCGTCATTTTACTGTTAACCAACAATTATAATTAAAGTTTACTAATTGTTAACAGTGCTGAAAATTAACAGTTTATTGTTACACATCTTATATCTTTCATCTACTATATTAGGTCTCGTGCTATGATTAAAAAATGTTTGTAAACCTTTAAGAAACCTCTTTTAAAACATCTATAAACGTTATAGCAAGAAATTCCAAAGTAACAAATTGTTTAGGGTTACTAGTTGTGTCTGTGTTATTATAAAGTTACATAGTTGCAACAGATGAATATAACACCTTGTTAAATACTTAAAAATACTTTGTAAACCATCTATAAACATTATTTAGTTTATATAATTTATAGTTTACAGTTTATATATATATATTACTTTGTCAGTGGTTACTAGTTGGTTTGTGAACTGTCTATAAACAGTGTCTGGATGTTATGAAGTTGAATTATAAAATAAATAAATACACTGTGTGTGTATATAATTTAATAAAGGGCAAGAAATGTATCATTGCTTTACCAAGTAATGATGCATTGTAAATACATAACTATGAAAAACATCAGTCGCAACTTTAAAATAGCCATCCAGATGTTGTTTGTGGTTGGTTTACAAAGTATTTATTAACTATTTATCTGTTAAAATAACCATCCAGACACTGTTTACAGACCAACTAGTAACCCTTAACGTGTTAGGAATATCTGGTCCATCAATTGATGTCATGTTTATAGACAATTTTAAAAATGGTTTCCTAAAGGTTTACAAACACTTTTGAATCATTACTCAATACCTAATATAGTATGAGGGATATGTGTGTAACAATAAACTGTTAATTTATAGCAATACAATTTATAACTTAATTGCTTATTAACAGTAAAATGATAGTTTGCTAACAGTTACATGAAAATTAACTAAACAATTTACCATCGATAACTGATTATAAAGTGTTACCGGCAGGGAGTGACTTTTTAAAAGCCAGTTGACTAAACATTTTTAAGAGTTATATCACATTTCACTTTTTACACACACATGATGAATTTACATAAAAGGCATACCGTATATTTATATATCTAAAGTTATTCATACAGTTGTGACCAGCCACTTACTTTTTGAAAGATTACTTTAATGAAAGGGACATTGAGAGTAAACATCCGTTGTAAAGAATATGGCAAATGCTTATCTTTAAAGTCAACCAAGTAGATTTTAACATCTGCAAGAAATGTTATGTAAAAATAGCAAGTTATTTTCATAAATTTAATTTTTTTTGTGTGAGTACAGGTGGTAAATGGGCTTTAAGTAACTTGTCTTTGTAGTTGGAAAATGCTTGTTTCAAGAGTAATAGGAAAACAATGCCTATTTCAGAATGTTAAATAAAATTTGTGAATTTGAAAATTATATGAAATGAAAGCTTACATTTACCATTACATATTTCAGTGCCAGCATCGGAATAGCAACATAAAGAATTCAAGGTAATAGATTACTAAATATGTACTGTATGCACTGTGGCCTGAAACATTCACCAGACTTCATTGACCAAATGACAGTTGCCTTTCACCCAAAACAAAAAATTAGGATGTGTTACAATTATAACAAGGTTGTGAAAAAGCACCAGTGACATGACAAATGGCATAGCGAGGAACAAGATTTTAAAACAAAAGTTGAATGACAGATTTCTTCTTTCATGGGTATTCACTCGTCATTAACTGTCAGCTATTGTATCTGGTAGGCCTTCACGATTGTTATAAAATCGATCTTGATTCACCCTATTCACGTAAAAAAAAATTTTTTTTAATGAATTAGATCGCCATTTAATTTTACGTGCTAACTGCATCACAAACACTACTACTTTCTTCTGAGTTTTAAACATAGACTGCATAAAATAGGTTTTAAAGCACTCCCAAGCGCTGCAATGCTCTCCCTTCTCTTCATTGAAGACTCTGGCCTAATCCCAAAGTGAGCCTCGAGGACAAAGGATTCACAGACTTAACCAATCTCAGGTGCTGAGTGAGTGTGTGAGAACACGTCTTAGATAGGTATATATGAGATTGGGATGGCACTTATCGAGATCATGATATCGTGGCGACGTTTAATAACAAAGATGTTGCCGACAATTGCCAGTTTGGTAATTTTCATTTTAAGTTTGTCACTTTCCACACGCCCAAGGTACAGGAGACGGCTGCCTGATTCTTGTTTTACAAGCTGGATAACAGTTCCGTTCCATTCTGTGGTTGTGCTGTTGTTTAACTTTGTAATTTCCAGATTTCCCTATGGTCTCTGCGGTAAACGTCAATGCTTTGAACTGTGGGTAATTCCCTTTGGTGAAGTCTGCATCAATGCAGACTCACGAAAAGGGCTCGATAAGTGTGTCCTCAAATCTTCACGCCGTTTGAAATTCAACACTGGGACAAGCCTAAGCCCTAACGAATTTCGTGAGAACGCGCACCAGAGTCTGAGTCCAGAATTTGGGATTGGGATTCTGCGTTTACAGGCTTGGAGTGATGAGCAATGTGCTATTGGTGCCAAAACACATCTATGTTTGGTACTGTCAATTTGTTTTGTTTTGTCATGGTGCAATAAACATTACACTTTGTGAGGAAACAAATCATGGCAGACAATTGGGATATCAATTCTAAGCCAAAACATTGCGATTCATATTTTTCCCCGAATCGTACAGGCCTAGTATCTGGGTAATAAAACATAACTACATACCACATAAATTTAAATTCACATCAGATCAGGCAGTTTGACCATTTACACAAGCTCCCGATAACAGAACTGTAGAAAAGAGACAAGTCAGAACAAATCCTCCCTTAAATAATCACTGATACAATATAACTCATTATTTTCAAAAAGAACTGAATAGTTTGAAACTGCAATTTCATAATTGTAAAGATTTTGCATTTACAACCATTACAACAAGTGATACATGCAATAAAGAAATGCTTAACTAAGATTGTGCAGTAAGTAGTGAATGGAAAAACTCCTGATTTTTATTAACATTAAGGTAGCAGTAAAAACTGCTCAAAATGCATTGGAAGTTATTATTCAGAGTAAAAAAGTAGAATGGTCACAGTTAACTATTACCCTGATGGCATCACCATTCTACATAATAAGATCTCCTTCAATGTTTCCATTTAGCCTATCAGTGTAATGGTGTTTGTATACCAGGCTGTTCACATAACCTTTCTCTGAGCAGAAAATGGGTAATAAACATACTAAAATGGGTCAAATGCATATGGAAGTTTAAGTTAAAGACAACATTAAACATTAATGACAACAGGCATAGTGACAATGTAATACAAAGAAACTAAAGGCAGACAACTTAAAGTCTCTGGCAAACTGTCTGTCTGGTGCACTCTATGTAGACGGGACAAGGACTGAAGAACTTTATCAAACTGCTCCCCTCTTCTTCTTGCAGAGGACACAGATACTGCCAACTGTGTGCTTCCAGTGTGAGGAGGTTTTGGTCAAACATTTCAAGGCATCCAGATGAAAAGAATGGTTTAAACAGGTTGCCAGCACTCAAGAAGACTTGTGTTCAAACATAGTAGCGATACATGACAGCAATGACTGTTGCAACAATAGCTGGCATCAACCACGCTGTCCAGGAGCGTCTGGAAAAATAATTTAAAAATATTACATTAATTCTTTGAGCCAGCACAATTAAAATGAGCAAAACAAATGAGAAGGGCAACAATAAGCTATGAATTGTACTGTATATACCTATATTTCTTTTTACTTGAATATTTAAAAAGTTACATATAAAAATCTTATAAAAAGATTTTAATACATTAACGACTAGCATTTTAATAATTGCACTTTCCTCCCTGATAATTTTCAGAATGAGAGGAACTACAGTGATCAATGTTCACTCGCAGCAAGTAACTTGACTTTTCAGTGAATATCAAAACAAGTATGAAAACAGTAAACAATGAGCCTGACACATGTTCATCACGATGACTCACCTGAACTCTCCTGAGTTTGCCGCATCTTCATCCTGTAGCAGGAATAAAGATACAAATTAAAAATGGATCTTTTTCGATTTAGCCACTAACCAAAAACTAAAGTATTTTGTTAATTCTCTTACAGTAATTTTTTTGTTGCAATTCGGTTAGGCTTACCTTTGCGTTCTCTTTTTTCCTGTCATCCTGCAAATAAAATCACTGAATTAGTATAAATATTTTCATGGGATGCCTGACACAAATTACACTCAAACAAGCATTAGAATAAAAATGAAGTCAGTTTCTTTGGTAGTCCATAGTTGATTATCAAAATGTATTCATATAAATTACCAGTTTAAAAAGCCCATGGCATGAAAATTTCACTTTGAGGTTTTTAACATTAATAGGAGTTACCCCAGCCTGCCTATATGGTCCCCCAGTGGCTAGAAATGGCGATAGGTGTAAACCGAGCCCTGGGTATCCTGCTCTGTCTTTGAGAAATGAAAGCTCAGATGGGCCGATCTGGAATCTTGCCCCTTATGAGGTCATAAGGGGGCAAGGTTACCTCCCCTTTCTCTGCTTTACCCGCCCAGAGAATTTGGCCCAACCATGAGGGAGAGACATCATGGCTTTCAAACAATAAAAGTGGCAGTTGGTCAAGGCCACACCCACACCCTCCACCTTGCCCCTTCCTTCCTTGTGGGACTGGCTCTAGTGGCTGTAATTCTGCACCAAGGCTGAATTTTTGGAAAGAGACTTCAGATGTGGTATTAGGGGACCACTAAGGTCTATATAAAGCATCCAAAGAGCACCATGTCATGGGACCTTTAACATTTACTCTTATTGTATGAAAAGCTGCGAGCTTGAAAAAGACTCCAGCAAAACTAGTGATATAGAACATAAAACATTGGGGGGAACTAAACCACTATTGGAGGCAACACAAAACTGTGTTCACGTAAAAACTAATGACATGAGAAGGAATGCGCTACTATTGCAATTACAAAGTATGGTTTTCTTGTCTTACAATACCATATCTTGATAATATGAAAAACAATCAGGCATGGCATACTTTATAAAAGGCCTTTATAAAACTATTTAAATAAATAAAGTTGGAAAACCTAAAACCGCAGAATGTTTAACTTTCTCTGTTGTCTTATCTCACTTACTGTGAAGGTTTGCTGTAGGAGGGGCCCCCTTTGGGCTCACTGTCAATTTAGATAGCTGAAGCCTCTTATCAGCTTTAAATACACTTTGACTGTATTTTTACGTGGAACAAAGATTGTTTTTTTTTTTTTTAACTTCTGCAAGAAGCACATTCCTAAAGGTTTTTTGTGACCAGTATGAGAAAAAGAGAAAACAACTCACTTTTCAAAGTCTATATAGGGACCTGACTATTGCTTTAAGACAGATTTGAAATTGTGAACCTGTCCCTGAGCTTTGCTCAGTTTCCAACAGGGGAAATTAAATTTGTTTCATCACGCAAGAGAATTTGTCGCCTCATGTGCTCATTCTTGCACATGCCTGTATTGAGTGTTCTGACGCACAGTCATGCATTTATTTCTCCCTCAGGACAGTGTTTTTTTCAGCCACTCTTTCATGTAGACTACTGACAAGAGCTAATACGCATAAACCCAAATTATTGCATGGAATAATCTTGTAAGTAGAGCAACTTTTGTGCAAAAATAGTTGCTGCTTTTTTTTCAAATAGATCTGGTGACATGGATTGGTTGCTCTGCTTGATTAGAATTAAGCAATGATAATGATTTAATAGCAGTTAAACTTAAGTATTTGAATATGGATACCATGTGAAGATACTACAGACAGGGAATCCTATCTTTCAGAGACAACATCTTACCATGTGAAGCTCCCCAAGGTAGTACTGCTGGAGCAACTCCCTGGCATCTGTGGAATGACCCACATCTTCAAAACTCTCTGTTGCGTCTGCACCTGCCTGCTCCAGCAAAACTTCCTCGCCTCCCGGATGCTGAAATCATAGAATTAATTAACGCAGTCACTCAGTGTTGAGCATGTTTAATTTCCCCCCACTCATTAACCTGACACAATAAAAACACACTTGAAATCACAGGCACATTTGTGAAATGCACCAATAAAGTCTCTTGGTGGTGGAAAGTAACCAAGTACATTTACCTAGAGTATTTCCATGTTATGCTACTTCAGTAGAGGTATGGGGGTAGTAAACAGTACAGATGGACAGGAAAGGGTTACTGAAGGATTTGAAACGGCCGCTGCCAAGGACTCAGCCTACATGGGGCCTGTCAACTTGAGATTGCCCAGACACTCGGGCTGCACGATATGAGGATACTATCTAACTATAATGATTATTATACTGTTAAGGGGTAAAATAAATCTTATACTAGGTAACTTATCGCTTGACTGGACCTTGTTTAACACAAATGTAACACGAAATCTAAACTTTATAGGGATAGCGTCGCTGTTCGTGAACAGCTGGAATGAAGGTAGTTAGAAATGTTACGTCAACACAACGCCAACAGTCGTTTTGTAATTCAAGTTAGTAACTAAGCTTAGCCGAAACAGGTAACAAGACGTTTTGCACAAACTTGAGAGTTGACAGCAATATTGCTAACGCTAAAGCAGTTGCTACCAGAAAGTGTTTCTTACCTCTTCAAGGAAACCTGTAATGTCGTATACTTTATCATGGATGATGATCCATGAGTCAGTGCTCACGTTATGTGCTCTTATTTCTTCTAATGTGTAATATTGTACACCACATTCTCCTGTTTCGCCGTTTTCCTCAACATTTGTGAATTTAACGGGTCCACTTCCTGAGTTAATGGGATTGTCGATAGTTTCCTCACCCATTCTAACGTTAATACAAAAAACCTAACTGTCGATAGAGCAGCAAGCTAACGTTAGCTTCTGTTATCCAGGTAACGTATGGATATAACGTTAACGCCAGCTAACGTTAGCTACGTGTACGATCAGTTTTTATCACTGTTTGAATGAGGTTAGTTTTAAAAAACACAAATGCTAAAACACGTTACGAAACAGAAAAAAACACCCTATCCCAATAGCACATCAGCAGATACATAAACCGAGCACGAGAACTAACCAACGAAACTGTGACTTTTGCAGTGGTGACCAATCAAAATCGACCAGCTGATGATCGCGAGACTGACATTTGCAAAGGCTGTTAACTTTGCACCGTCTTTGCGCATAAGGGGTAAGCCTCGCCTCGTCCAGCGTAGCTCCCATGGCGCCATTTTAATGCTACAAAGCCATCACCTGCAATTAGCATCCCGTTCACTGCCATTCCTTTTTGCGCCACTTTGACAGAGCATAACTTTACAGTTGAAGCGTTTCAAGACTCTCTTTGTCCGTTGTTTATTCCTAAAGACACACGACAATGTATAAAAAGGCTCCATTACCTTGCACCTTACGTTGAGGCTCCGTAGCAGACATTTTTGTAAAAAATAGGCTAACGTTTGCGTCATAACCACGCGACTTACCGTTGCATATTCGACAAATCACCGTATTGTCAGGAGAAGCTCGCAAACAGTTTGGATTTCCATTCGCTGTTTAGGTTTAATTACCAGTGTTAACTAGCATGTTAGTTAGCAGTAATTAGCCTGTGCCTATGTTATCTTCTAATATGTACCTACGCTCTCTGTCTCTGCTGATTCGGAATGATTGAGATTTCTCTTGGCACAGCTACCAGAAGACTAACAACTTTCAGACACGTTGCTCACGTCACAATACGTCGCCAAGCTCAGTTGGCGGCTGCGCAGTAACGCCTAGCCATCACCAGAAAAGAACCTCTATTTTCCTTCACTGGTCTCCGTCCAGAACAACGGGATCTGTTGGTCCACTTCTTTAAATGTTTGTGGTTTTTGCCAAGCCCCCAGGAACAGCGCTATGCTATGCCTATGATGCAACCATGGGCTTAGCGGCCAACGGTGGAATTGCAACGTCTGTCAACCCGCAACAGTGCTGGGCTGGATCTTCATTCTGGCAACCCCTTGTGTTAATAACCTTTAGGCAGGGTAGGGCCCGCCTATTGAATGTTCAGCCCATAGACTGTAAATAAATGGTTCAGCCAACAAACCACTCTTTGCAGGGCTTTTCATTACAAGACATTTCATTACAATACATTCAGGTAGTTGTCAATGCTTTTGGGGAACCTTAAGTCTTATTGTTTTAGGAGACACTTGAAAAGAAAAGACACTATTTTCAGTAAGCAGCAAATCTTTTGGTTCGACAAACCCACCAGATGCAACCACAGCAAAAACACTTAACACAAGAGATTCAAAGTTCAAACCCTGTCACCAACCCCACCCCAAGTCGGAATGTAATGTAACCTCCCACATAACTCCAACCACTTGTTCATGCCTATTCTGTTGGCAAGTGCCAAGTGCATATATAGCTATTCCTGGTCTGTAAACTTATTGTTGATGTTTTTAATATTTTTACACATAAAGCACTAGCCTATATCGGCGCTTATTGCAGAGATCATACTGTTTTGATACATCTTTTTAGAGGCTCTGCAGTGCACATTCAAGTTTTGTGTCCATCATCAAAAACGTTTACTTGGATGTCTTTATGTTCTTTTTTCCCAAAACTGTTTAAAAAGGAGTAGCCTACTGCATTTAGGGATTTGTACTGATTTTTATTTTCAGGAAATAAAATATTCAATTTCATTGCTACGTGGATGACTTCGAGCTCTACTTGTCCACCAAACCCACTTCCATGCTCCCTCCGTTTTCACGGTCTGACTGTTTGAAAAAAGTTAAAACCTGGTTCACTCATAACGTTCTCAAGTTAAACAGTAGCAAAACAGAAATTCTTCTTGTTGGCTCCAAATCCACTCAATCAAAAATGTCCCAATTTCTCACTCTTCATCGACAATTCCAAAGTCCCATCTTCTACTCACATCGAGAGCCTCTGTGTCATCCTTGATAGCACACTTTCTTTTGAAAAACCCATAAATTATCTCTCCCGGTGTGCTTACTTTCATATATGCACCATACACCGCCTTCGTCCATCACTTCAGCTACACCCAGTAATACGGCTACTCTCATCCACACTCTTGTCACTTCCCGTATTGATTATCGTAACTCTCCCTCTCTGGTTTACCCCACAAGTTCATCCACACTTGAATTGGTCCAAAACTCAACTGCCCGTGTTATCACCAGAACCCCAACCATTGAACACCTTACTCCATTCCTTAAATAACTGCACTGGCTCCCTGTCCAATACCGTTTTAACTTTAAGATTCTTCTTCTCACCTTCAATGCCCTCCATAATCTCGTTACTCCATCTGAACTTCTTCAACCTCCATCCTGAACTCTCCAATGCTCCTCTTCCTCAATGCTTTCTACTCCTCTGTCCGCCTGTCCACAATGGGGTTTAATCTATCTAGATCTATCTGGGGGACTGGATCAGAGACTACCTCACCGACAGGCCACAGTACGTCAGGCTAAAGGACATCATGTCTGACACTTTGGTCAGCAGCACTGGAACCCCCCAGGGCACAGTGCTGGCCCCTCTTCTCTTCACCCTGTACACCTCGGACTTCTGTTACAACTCAGAGCTGTGTCAAATAAAGAAGTATGCAGATCGTTGGGTGTATCAGGGGTGACAGGGAGGAGGAGTATCAGAGTCTGGTGGGGGACTTTGCTCTCTGGTGTCGCACTAACTGCCTACAGCTCAACACCTCTCAGATGAAGGAGCTGGTTGTTGACTTTGGGAGGTCCAGACCAAGACCACGACCAGTCCTGCCAGAGGCAGTTGAGGTGGAGGCAGTTAACTCATACAAATACCTCAGGCTGTGGCTGGATAACAAACTGGACTGGACAACACACATCAGCCACCTGTACAGGAAGACACAGAGCAGGCTGTACTTCCTGAGGAGGCTGCGCTCCTTTAACATCTGCAGGAAACTGCTGTGGATGTTTTACCAGTCTGTGGTCACCAGTGTCCTCTTCTACACTGTGGTGTGCTGGGGAGGGGGGCAGCATATCGAAGAAGGACACCCACAGGCTGGATAAACTGATCAGGTGGGCCAGCTCTGTGGTCGGCATGAAGCTGGTCTCACTGGTGATGGTGGCAGAGAGGAGGACATTGGACAAACTGCTGGACATTACTGACAATGCCAGCCACCCCATGCACACCGTCATCAGCACCCAGAGGAGCCGGTTCATTGGAAGGCTGCTCCTTCCCAAATGTTGGACCAACAAACTCAAGGACTCCTTTGTCCCTCATGCCATCAGACTACACAACTCCTCACTAGGGGGGAGGTGGAAATAGGGCAGAGAGGACCATACACACTTATACACACACACACACACACACATGCACACACCTGGACTTACATTGATACCTGGTCACTTTATCACTTTAACACCGGACTCAACACTGACACTTTTGATAATAATTTATGGTCTTTTTTGTCTTTATTTGACAAATATCCTTATTGTTGTTATTGTTATTATTATTATTATTATTATTACTGTTATTTTGTTGTCTTTATACTGTCTTTGTACTGTTTTTATCTGTTTTGTTTTTCTTGCCAAAACTGCTGCTGGAATTTTTAATTTCCTTGCGGGAGTCATCCCAAAGGATCAATAAAGAGAAGTTGGAACTCCCTCACGCTATCCATCCGTGCCATAGAGTTTCTAACCACCTTTAAAACCTCCCTACAAAACTTACCTCTTCCAAAAGGCCTACCCCTTATGACTTCACTCTCCATCAAAACAATGGATAGATTGCTTTATTTTAATTTTCTATCTCAATCTTTTAAATGTTTGTTTTAATTGAATCAATTTTTGCCTTTTGAACTGTATTTCTTGCTTGTTTTAACTGTAAAGGCTCCTTAAGCGTTAAGAAAGGCGCCCAGAAATAAAATGTATTATTTTTATTATTATTATTATTATCATTATTATTATTATTATTATTATTAATATAGCTGGAGAGGTGCCAGTTCACCTCCTGGGCCCTGCCAAGGTGCTCTTGAGCAAGGCACCGAACCCCCAACTGCTCGGGGTGCCTTTCAATAGGCAGTCCCCTCACTCTGACATCTCTCCATTTAGAGCATGTATAGGTACTGAGCATGTGTGGCCAATTCAGGCCTGTGTGTAACGTGTCTAATAACAGAGTGAAAACATTGTAATTTCCCCTTGTGGAATTCATAAAGTATACATTATTATTACTGTTATTATTATTATTGTACTTTTAAGTTATTCATCTTGTTCTTACACTTATTGTTTAATCACTCAGTGCACTTTAGCTTTCAAATGTAGCCTAATAACCTACGTATTTTCTTTCATATTTATTTTTTAGATGTATTGCCCATTGGCGTACGATAGGTGGCGGTATACCTAAAAGTTGGTGTTGCAATTCGAAAAACACGCAAAGAAGAAGAGGAAGAAGAATTGTGGGATTGCAATGGTTGCTCCCTAGTCTGTAAACATACGCGTTGTTTTTGCGAAAGCCGCAGTTGAAATATTTTCCAGTGACAGCAACAGGTTCATAATTTCCTCCATTACTTACCAGTCTATTAGTTTACGTCAAATAATTAACTTGATGTGCGAGTTTCTGCATTTTAGACCCAAATAAACAAGCGGCAGTTCTCCGCATATTGCCGCCCGGCCTTGTCGGGACAGAAGCGGATAGCTCGCAGGCTAGCTGAGGCTGGCTGCTCTATCTCAGGTACGCAATATTTCCATTTCATTTAATCTATCCGTTATTAAACAAGTGGAAATGTAGTTATGTAATCTACAAATGCTTTAATGAGTCATAGTTAACGTAGTTAGGATTTTAAACACGTTATCCTCTGAAACTCATCGATATGAACTTCTGCATTTGTATTACTAGCTTAATTGTAAAACAAAATTATAGTTGAGGTAAAACAAAAGGCAGGAGAGCTAACGTTAGCCACTATGAGTCTGGGCCCATTTGTGACTTTGGAGTAACGTTAAAATACGAAGTGTTGAGGTCACAAATGAGCTACTAAGTTAACGTAAATGGCCAAACAGATGTTGATAGTGTAATTGTCATATATGAATGAGTTACCACTTCATTAGCTAGCGCTGTCTGTGTCTTGTTGGGTTGAGTAAATTAATAGAGTATCCTACTAGACGTCTCTTTGAGCTGAAAGTAAAATTTGATAGACCAAGTATTGGTACAACCCACTTAGTATTCAGGGTCTAAAACTGACACAAATCTCTGTTTAGTGTAGACTGACGGATGAAATGATGATGATGAAATTGCAACAAATATGGTAACTCAATATTTCAAGTGATAAATTAAGAAAGAAACCTTTCCTTGTTCCATTTCTCCACGTTAAGGATTTGCTGCTATTCTCTGTTTTATATTATTGTCAATTAGAGCTTAAATAATTTATTGATTTATTAATCCATTGATTGACATAAAATTTATCTGCAACAATTTTGATAATCAACTAATTGTCCAAGTAATTTGTAAGCTATTACGGTAAGATGAATATCGTTGGGTTTTTGACTGTTGGTTGGACAAGGTAAGCAATACGAAGAGGTTGGATGTCACTATGGGATCTTGTTATTGCCAATTATTACTATTTTCTGACATCTTATAGATTATACAATTCCTTACGCCCCAAAGCTCAAACCTTTAGTTTTAAACAATGTTTAACAAAAAGTGTTGTCATGAGCAACATTTTAGTAGCTTAACATATTTTCACCTTTTGCACGTCATTATTTCCTTGCAGATAATGGATGAAGATTTGTCCATGCATAGGCTGGAAGGGACTGATCCAGCTGCTGAAGTTGGTGGACTGATAGTAAAGAAAAAGAGTGCTGCTGCAGAGCCCCATGTTTTTCGGGCACCCACTCCACGTACCTCCTTGCTGGGCTTGGATCTGCTGGCAGCCCAGAAAAGGAAGGAGCGGGAGAGTAAGGAGCAGGCGGACGCTAGTGCTGATGACAGAAATAGAAAGAAGTCAAAGGTTACCTCCTACAAGGACTGGGAGGAAGGTAAAAGTGACTCTGAATCTGATGAAGAAGACGATGATGACAAAAAGGATGCTAAGAAGGAAAGGTAAGTGCTTCACACAGAATAATATTTATTGAAAACTATGGATAATATATAAATAAACAGGCAATACCTATTCCTAATGTATATGGAGATTATCATTCTTTCTTAATTTAATATTCAATTCTTTGGATCTCTATACCCTTACGCTTTTAGTGGATTTTTAGCCTGAGTCCTTTCAGAGAGACAGCCCAGCTCACTAAAGCAGTGCAAATATAAAACCAGGACTGTTGAATTTTATTTGTTCTTCTTTACTCATTGGTTATTTTTCTAACCATAGTAGCACACAAATAGCATTATTAATGTTTAATTGTTTTTATTTTTGTCTTTCCAGTAGAAAGTATCGTGTGACTGGCTCTGAGACACCCTCAAACCCCGGAGGTGTCAGCGAAGAGTTCCGCCGGAGACACCAGCAGAGAGAGAAAGACAGACGTGAGCATGGAGTCTACGCTTCGTCCAAAGAGGACAGGAACAAAGAAAAAGACAAAGAAAAGAGCAGAGATAAAGTGAGAGACCGAAGGAGTGAAAAAGGTGATTCTAAAGGACACTCATGTAGTTTGTGTTCTAACGTGAGTAGATTTGTGGTTGTAAGAAAAACCGCAATAGCATTTTGGAGTCAGGTAACATGGGATGGGCAAATGGTTCATTATTTTTTATTTTTTTATTTTAAAGTGGATTCAGTATTTAAAAACCACAATTGGGAGATCAATCGATAATGAAATCAAATGTTAGAACAGTCAGGGTTGTTGAGAGTAACTTTTCCTGTCTCTGTCAGATGAGCGAGAGATCAGCCATAGCCGTGGCAGCCGGTCGGAGCGTTCAGAGCGCGGTGAGAGGAGTGAGCGCTCACAGAGAGATGGCTGGTCTGATCGCATCAGTCGGGGGAGTAAGAGAGAAGAACCCCTGACGCCACAGCATCGCCCCAGAGGTAGTTTGGTTTTATTTATCTGTTTTTATTTCAATGGGTTATTTATAATTATTCTTGTTTTCATTTTAGTATATGTTGGTTGAATAAACTTATTTTATTTTTAAATAGATTCTTTCACACCATCACGCTCCAACTGGGAGGAGGATGACAGTGGTTATGCCAGTTCACGGCTTTCCCAGTGGGAGTCTCCGTCCCCCGCTCCGTCTAACAAAGAGATGGATCGCTCAGAGCGAAGCCATCGCTCTGGCCGAGAGAGTGAGAGGAGAGACAGGTAAACAATTGTCCTTTGTTCATCTCACAATTTTATTCTCCTCACCCTAAAACCTTAGTTTTATTTGAAAAATGTGCATAAAGTACGTAGTGGATATGTTATAACAAACAATACCTGATAGTTCAGTACACTTAAAATAATCGAGAATGGAAATGCAAAAAGACAGAAAATTCCTTATAGTCTTCAGTAGGCATACAATTTGGAAAAGCAATGTTTTATTTCCTTTTGCACTTTCAGGTTTTATTGTGGTTTTTCTTATGGATTTAGTAAAAATGCAAATAATAGTCCGTTGAATAAATAAATTACGTCATTTTGCAAGCAGATCCACACCTAAAGTAAATAAAACTAACTTGAAGAATAAAAAAGGTGAGATTGTTCTCGTAAAGATAAAGACCAGAACTTGGTTGCACTAACATTCTCCAAACACCTTATTTCTTCAACGCAACGACAATGACGGCTACTGGTTATTTGCATTTTACAACATTGCTATTTGAATTTGATATTACCACATTTTTTGCCTCGACTTTTACGTTGTCATCATACCCCTATTATGTACTGTCACTCAGACATGTAAGAGGCTTTTGTAAATCCTCACTGTTAGTTCTCCTGTTTAGCTGCTGAGAAATGAATGCTACTTGATGCTAACATAAAATCTGTCTGCTGTGTGCTTAGGTCAATCAGAGGCCGTTACCCCGACGACACCCCTCTGCCTACCCCATCATACAAGTACAACGAGTGGGCCAATGACAGAAAGCATTTGGGTTCTACTCCTCGTTTATCACAAGGAAAAGGTGCTATTCTAAAAACAAGCTATATTGTGCTCACATGCTGGATTTATGAAATGTCTCATAATATTTCTTATTCTGTCTCTTCTTCAGGTAGGAAAGAAGATGGTGTGGGTGGAATTATGTTTGATAATGTAGATGAGAAAGACCAGTGGGAGGAGGACCAAAAGGTGAGTGGCACAGTTATTCCTCATTCATGCCTCATAGAAGTTATAAACTAGTTTTTTGTTTTTTTCTCTAATCTGTCTCACTGTTTTGCAGCAAGCTGACAGAGATTGGTACATGATGGATGAGGGCTATGATGAGTTCCACAACCCTTTCACAACCACCTCTGAAGAATATGTAAAGAAGAGAGAGCAGATACTTCAGAAGCAGACTCAAAAAAGAATATCGGCACAGAAGCGACAGATCAATGAGGTACTGTGTGTCTGCATGCACAGGCATATACGCTATATGTATGTACTATACATGTCCTGTTGGTACATCTGTCTGTGTTGGGGGCCATCTTTCTAACAGGCTGTGTTTCTTGTCTCAGGATAATGAGCGGTGGGAGACCAACCGAATGCTGACCAGTGGTGTGGTGCAGAGGTTGGAAGTGGATGAAGACTTTGAGGAGGACAATGCTGCTAAGGTTCACCTGCAGGTTCACAACCTGGTTCCTCCCTTTCTGGATGGAAGAATAGTCTTCACTAAGCAGGTAAACAAAACAATTATACCAAAATAATAATGACTCCGTGTCATTTTTTTGTCAGAACTATACTTAAAGAGTTTTTATCTGAATGTTTGTATGTGTGTTTGTTTCCCTGCTGCAGCCAGAGCCTGTCATCCCTGTGAAAGATGCTACCTCTGATATGGCCATCATCGCTCGCAAAGGCAGCCAGCTTGTCCGTAAACATCGTGAGCAGAAAGAACGCAAGAAGGTTGGCTGGATTATTTACTAACATTAATGCTATTGTTGTTGAGATATATATATATATATATATATATATATATATATATATCTAAAGCCAGTAAGGATTTTAAATGAATATACCATTGCTATATTCATCTATAAAGAAAAATATTTTATAATACAACGCTGATATGATCATAATGCTCTGCTGTTGAGAAATGTCAATAGGGTTTGTTGACGTGCACCGGTCTCGTTGATAATGCCAGCGCTGTCTAACTTCATCACTTTAGTGGTCGGTTGATGGCATTTTAACTGCAAACAACCATCAGGAAATTGCAATGTGTGTATGAAGTTACTGACTTGAGCTTTAATCTTCATATTCATATGGTATAATTGGAATAATGTATTTTTTTCAGGCACAACACAAACACTGGGAATTGGCAGGCACCAAGTTGGGGGATATCATGGGTGTCAAAAAGACAGAGGAGAAAGACACCCCTGGGGGCAAAGTGGTAGGAGAGGATGGCAAAGTGGACTACAGGTGACCAGACTGTCTATGCAAAGATCTATATGGCATTTCATATTTTAGTTTTAATAATCCACAGGCTTAATTCGTAGAACTGTAATGGTTGACCTTCCATATTAACTTTTCGTATTTTCTCTCTCCACCTTACAGAACAGAGCAGAAATTTGCAGACCACATGAAAGACAAGACTGAGGCCAGCAGTGAGTTTGCTAAGAAGAAGACCTTTCTGGAACAGAGACAGTACCTGCCTATTTTTGCTGTCAGACAGCAACTTCTTAACATCATAAGGTATTGATACCAACGGTGCATTGGTTTCCTCAAGTTTTATTCCCAGTTTTCACCTAAAAAGTGTTTTTACATCATATCTGTTTCAATATGTTAACTGGCATCTGCAGGGACAATAGCATCGTGATTGTTGTTGGGGAGACGGGCAGTGGGAAGACCACCCAGCTGACTCAGTACCTGCATGAGGATGGCTACACTAGCTATGGCATGGTGGGTTGTACTCAGCCCCGCAGAGTAGCAGCCATGAGTGTGGCCAAGAGAGTCAGTGAGGAGATTGGCACCAACCTTGGAGAGGAGGTGAGACAGCTGTCTGATGCTTAGCAAACAATAACTACATTTGGGAATACTTAGCCTTTTATCTAATCAGAATCCCAGTTTCTGTCTGATTGCTTGTGTAGTTGCCCCATGTCTCTAAATAGAGACACAAATAGCAACTGTGTCCTTGTATCTCTGCTAAGAAAGTGTTTTTAATGGCCTGTACACTACAGTAATTACTATATTTTGAAATGTCCAGTCTGAGGGCTCCCTTGCACAAACTCAATAATAGCAAGTCAAATGCGGTGTAACACCCCATCTAGTGTTCAAAGGGAAAACATCAGGCCTGTTGCTTGCCTGGGGTTTGAACTCAGGAGCAACATAGAGGGGAACAGTGGAGCTGCTTCAATATTAGCACAAAAAAAAGAGCAAAAAATGCTCTTCTACTGCAAACACTGAAATTAGGTAGTATTTTTTATTTTTTTTATTTTGATGAGGTATGATTTGTTTTTGTGTTTTTTTGTAATCCCTATGCATGTTATACACTAGATTTGTCGGCAAATACTTTAAAGATCATGCATATCATTTTAGTTGATTATACTGACATTGTTGCTTGCAGGTGGGCTACGCAATCCGTTTTGAGGACTGCACATCCGAGAAAACATTGATAAAGTACATGACAGACGGTATCCTGCTCAGGGAGTCGTTGAGGGAGTCAGACTTGGACCACTACAGTGCTGTTATCATGGACGAGGCTCACGAACGCTCCCTGAATACCGATGTGCTGTTTGGCCTGCTACGTGAGGTCAGTACACAACTACCTAAGACCCATTTAAAGATTTCTTTTAGTTATTTTCAAGACGTACACACAGCTGGATTTGCGGTGTGTCTAAATGATGAATGACCTAGTTAGGGTGTTGTTTTCTTTTGTGATTTCAGTGTAATAGCACTGTATTTCCACTTAACTGTCTCTCTTCTGTCCACTGTTTCCCATCAGGTTGTATCTCGACGTACTGATTTGAAACTCATAGTGACTTCTGCAACTATGGACTCAGACAAGTTTGCTGCATTTTTTGGAAACGTACCCATTTTCCACATTCCAGGAAGAACCTTTCCCGTAGACATCTTGTTTAGCAAGGTATGTTTATTTTTCTATTCTACTTTCACTTCAAAGCCGTAGTGTGCAACTATTTTATATTAATAGAAGTCTGTTACATTCAAGTTGTTGCCAAATGAGTTGATACAAAGCTATTTTAGACTATCAGCTCCACAAACTCTGTATTTCTCAGTATGGCTATGTTTAGAAAATGGTGTAATCCGGCATTTTCTGTGCGCAGAAGCTTGAGTGAAGATAATTACCTCTTTTTGTATTTGTAATTTTTCTGAGTCTAACAGCTTTTTTTTACAGCACAATCATCTTAGATTGTAATGAAATCCTTAACCTTTACAATGTGTTTAACTTCAAGAAAGGGCTTTATGTAGGCACATGTACTGTATGTATAGCACATTTAGCCGTATTTTCACTACAATACACCACTTTTAGTTTATCAAATACCAAATAGACAATACATATACTTTGTTAATTGACATTAACTAACTTTTGGCATTTAACAATAAAAATCTCTCTCCACTACTGTGTCAAAATTATATATTGGTTGTTGTATGAGCCATTTTAGTTTAGTTTTGTTTTGTACTGGACTGATTTGTTGTGTTTTTGTGTGTAGACTCCTCAGGAGGACTATGTTGAAGCAGCAGTGAAACAGGCCCTGCAGATCCATCTCAGCGGGTTGATAGGAGACATCCTCATCTTTATGCCCGGGCAGGAGGATATTGAGGTGAGTGACATGCCTACTATTAGGACTGAACAATATTTGTGTTTTAGCATCGACATTGTGATGTGCGCATGCGCAATAGTCACATCGCAGGACGTTGCAATAGGCTCGTTCGAGATGAACTGCGCCTCGCCTGTAAAGTAGACGAGAGCAGGCGGCAGCAGCGGGGGGCGGTGACAAAAAACTAACGTTACGGTTCAGAGCCGCGACACTGGAAACGTAACACTAATGTACTACAGACGCCTGTGTCATTTACACTGATTAAATTTTTCTTTGTTACACAGTTTGTTGCTAGTGCGCGTGACGTGCAGGTCTGATCAAGCTGGCGGTGCTAGTCGACCACAACCAAACATTTAGAGGGAGCAACATGCAGTCACTGTCATTCACGTTAGCCTGGATTGATAGTATGATATGAATACACTGGTGTCGTGCTAGTCAACCAGCGTATTTCTACCTAATTTCCCTCTCCAAAATCACTTTAGAACACTAACGTTAGTCACAGCACTTACTTGCTTTGGTGTTTGTATAGTTTTAAAGTTCAACAAAGAATGGTTCACATTAGAAAAGATCCTTTTTCATGTTTATCTTCTATGTAGATGCACTCCCCTACAAAATCCCTGCAGTAGTCGAGAATGATTTATTATTTCCAAATAGAGCTATTTATGTCATCTTTTAAAAATTACTTTTTTCATATCGCAATATATATCGCAGGGTAAAAAAATATCACAATGTCAGATTTTTCCAATATCGTGCAGGCCTACCTACTATTATCACTCAATATTGCATTTTTTGAATTTCATGTACTAAATGTGCTGTATAAGTAAATTATTATTATTTATTTTATTTTATTTATTTTACATACATTTTGTCAGTTGACAAGGAACAGATGGTTTTTTCTATTTTGTGTTCCCAATTAAACTAAGGCATATTGTCCTTGTCGCTGCAGGTGACATCCGATCAGATCGTGGAGAGGTTGGAGGACTTGGAAAATGCTCCTGCTCTGGCTGTGCTGCCCATCTACTCCCAGCTCCCTTCTGACCTCCAGGCAAAAATCTTCCAGAAGGTTTGTATCTGTAACAGCCCATTATGTTGCATGCATTCTACACTTTACATCTAAGTCCTTGTGTTAAACACAAGTGAGAAAACAAATATGGCTGCCTTTTAATGTGTCCTCTGCCAGGCTCCAGATGGTGTGAGGAAATGCATTGTTGCAACAAACATCGCTGAGACCTCACTCACTGTGGATGGAATCATGTTTGTCGTGGATGCAGGATACTGCAAACTTAAGGTACTCCAAGGCATACATAGTTGTGGTGTGTGTGTGGTGTGTGTGTTGTGTGTGTGTGTGTGTGTGTGTGTGTGTGTGTGTGTGTGTGTGTGTGTGTGTGTGTGTGTGTGTGTGTGTGTGTGTGTGTGTGTGTGTGTGTGTGTGTGTGTGTGTGTGTGTGTGTGTGGTGTGTGTGTGTGTGTGTGTGTGTGTGTGTGTTGCGCATAAATAAATAAATAATGTGTTTGAATGTATGTGCAGTATATATGTATGTAACCAATCTAACATTGTTTTTGTCTTACTCAATTTTAATTAAATCTTTTTTTAACAACAGGTTTTTAATCCTCGCATTGGAATGGATGCTCTACAGGTTTATCCCATCAGCCAGGCTAATGCAAACCAGCGTTCTGGCAGAGCAGGACGTACAGGACCAGGACAGTGTTACAGGTAATGGCCTTTGTGTTCTCTCTGCATAATTAGTGGTGAGCTAGAATTGGTGCATTAAAGTGTTAAAAGGTGTGCCATATTTAGGTTCCTGCAAAGCTATTCATAAACTTGACTTTCTCCTGATATGACTAAAGGAGGATATCTTCATTTTGTCATTCTTTTTACACTACTGAGAGAAGGAACATACCAGTAATTCCCCACTATCTTCATTCATTAACATACTCTTGACACTTCCCTGCTTTGCCATATTTACTTAAGGAAAGATTAAGCTATAGACACACAGAGGGGGACACATTTTGCATTGCTAATGAGCAGGGATGCTTATGAAACCCCACATATTTCTGGATTAAGCCTGCCCACCTGCTTCTACACACAAGCTCAGACAAATCTATGAAGAATCAGTTTTGGAGGAGATTTACACTTTGTACAGTCAAGGTGTTAGAGTGTATGTGTTAGAGAGCAGAGAGAGTGGGTCACACTGGTTTGCTCTGCTTGCGTGGAGAATTCCCCACTCAAAGACACTTTTAGCTGTGACTGCACTCACATGCTCAAAACCTCCATATACATTATAATCATTCACTTCAGACAGCTGTAATTATTGTGAGAGATTTTTTTAGTTGGGTCCTTTACTTTAACTCAGGCTCTGAATGTTTCCCTTTAATAAATTGTAGCATCCTGAATTTTCCTCTGCGGTGGATTTACATTTGGCGCCTTTGCTTATTTAGAATGCCACTGACATGTCACACATATTGCAAAATAATTCAGTGTGACATAACAACATTGCCCAGGGGAGCATATTCCTCATTTCTTTATTCCCAAAAAAAAAAATAGTATAACATCATTCTTGGTGACTTCAATTTCACGCTCGCTGTCACTATCCGTGCCTGTCTCCATGAACCTCCTCTCTGTCCAGGCTGTACACTCAGAGCGCATATAAGAACGAGATGCTGACTACCACCATACCAGAGATCCAGAGGACCAACCTGGCCAACGTAGTCCTGCTGTTGAAGTCTCTGGGTGTTCAAGATTTGCTCCTCTTTCACTTCATGGATCCACCACCCGAGGACAACATGCTCAACTCCATGTACCAGCTCTGGATCTTGGGAGCTCTGGACAACACAGGTGGGTAGTGAACAAGAGTTGGAATTACCAGAGGTATCATAACATAATGTAATTATAAGATATCTTTTTATTAGGGTGTATTTACATGACATTGGCATTTTTAACAGATGTTTAAATGCAGAGTAATGGAATATACTGTGTTCATAACACTAGGTCTACACCTTACATCAGTTATCTTTTCTCTACCTCTAATGAAAATATAAACATATTATTATAATAAACTTGATTTGTATAGCACCTGTCACACAAGAAATACAGCACAAAGTGCTTTAATATATTAAGATTAAATAGAAAACAAAGAATACATAAAATGAGATGGAACAAAAAAGCCTTTAAATAACATGGGTACTAATTTTAAAATTGTTATTACATATTTGAAGCATGCACATATACATCAAACAGTGCAGCAGCTTCAAAAGGTCTCCATTTTACTACTCTGTTCTTGTCTTTCTCTCTAGTTGTTGTACAAGGCCTTGACCAGTCTTAAATACAGAGGGGCCAGATAACATAAATCATCTGTTTTTTGAGATGATGATGAAGCTGTGACAGAGAATATTGTGTATTTTAGGGTCGTATTTCCCCCTCAGCGCTGCTTTCAGCTCCTACACACCACAAACACAGGCAGGAGACTAGTTTTTAAAGGATGTTGCAGACACAGCAAACAGGCCTTGAGGAGATAGTTGTGAAGTTGAGCCAGTGGAATAATTCCCTAGTAACTGATCTTGTGTTTTATTTGACTGGTCGGGTCTCATTTCTGTCTCATCCTTTGCTAGATTCCAGGGGATTTATGGATTTTGGGATGAGGGGGGACTTTTGATGATTCCCTGTTCCGTGTGTTAACAGCAGATTATCTCTGATTAAGGCTTACCTGCCCCAAACTGGCTGCTTCGCTTCTCTGCTTTCCCTCCTCATAAGCCTCTTAGACTCCGGTCTAATCATTTAAATCGGAACCGGCAAAGTTTTTGATCTCACTCTCTTTTTTTCTCAACTGTCAGCAGTTCATCCTCCCCTCTCACGGTGATAGACAAATAAGTGTCACATTATGCTGGCTTCTTCCTCACGCCAGCAGGCTTTCGATGGAAAAGAAGCTTATCACTCACTCGTTTTGTGCTTGTTCCTCCTACGTTCTTTACGTCTTACTCCTCATAACTGTTCTCTTGTGTCCTTTCAGGTGCTTTGACACCGACGGGGCGTCTGATGGTGGAGTTTCCCCTCGACCCCGCCCTCTCCAAGATGCTGATTGTGTCCTGCGACATGGGTTGCAGTGCTGACATCCTAATCATTGTCTCCATGCTCTCTGTGCCGGCCATCTTCTACAGACCTAAGGTAAGTCTCACTTGATACAGTTACTGTATAATTGAAACACATACTCTTTAGTATATATAAATAAATAGTATATATAGTAATAAAGTTAATTTATTTTGTCATTTTACAACACAGGGTTGCACAATGAAATGTAAGATGTTGGCCCATCCACCTTATCGATACTATTATTGTATTCTGTTGTGTTAAAGTGGTTTTAATCCTTATATTAATATCAGCAATGGTTGACATGACTACATGAAAGTGGTGACTTGAAGCAATGACCCCACGGAGATTGTTAGGTTGATCTTTATTAGTTTTCCAGCCCGTAAATTGACTGTTGTAGTTCACTCTCATGTCTAATGTGGTTTTTGGCGGTAGAAGTCTGTTGATTTAGTGAAAAAGCTAAAAAACAAATAAAGAAACGGCACACTAGCTGTCTAGCACCACAGTTAGAAACTAGCTGGTGAACACAGTGAAACCTTTAGCAATTTAAGAGAATTTTAGCTCTGTTTTGGAGACTAAAAAAAGAGCTACAAGGGAAGTAAATAATGGACTTAAATTTGCCAGCTGAAACTAGTCTCCCTATTATTATTATTATTATTATTATCATCATTATGATCGTGTTGCTCAATCACTGCTGGATGTGGGTATCAAACTGAAAAAATTTGCCATATCAGCTATCAACTCTTTTGTATTTGCAGCGTGTTTTCAGTTGCATGGCCAAAAAAAATAGATTTTGAATATTTAAATACTGTATTTCAAAATTGACTCTTAAAACAAGGTGTTTGTGTAACAATATTTCCCAGTGAAAAAACAAACAAACTTTGACATAAAAAATGATTCCAGTGATGTATGGAAACTCGATCTGTGTGTCGCTGTAGGGTCGTGAGGAGGAGAGTGACCAGGTGAGGGAGAAGTTCTCAGTCCCAGAGAGCGACCACCTCACCTACCTTAACGTCTACATGCAGTGGAAGAACAACAATTACTCCAGCATCTGGTGTAACGACCACTTTATCCACACCAAGGCTATGCGCAAGGTCAGACTACTGCTGCTGCATAACCTGTAACACTCATTCAGTTTTTACTTGAATTCCATCACAGCAAGATGATCATGTGGAAATCTTGCAGTTTAAATTGTGCTTTGTTTTCTTGCTTTTAATTTGGTGTTTCAATATGTTTTGTTATGCTTTGTTTTAGATTGACAAATATTCACCTGACTTTGGCAATATATTATCCCTTCTAACAACTGATTGCAAGCCAACAGGTTGGACGTGTTTCTATGTGGTTCAACTTCCAATTCATATCGTTTTGTGCAGGTACGTGAGGTGCGCTCCCAGTTAAAGGACATCATGGTCCAGCAGAGGATGAACCTGATTTCCTGTGGGTCGGACTGGGATATCATCAGGAAGTGCATCTGTGCTGCATACTTCCACCAGGCTGCCAAGCTCAAGGTATTTCCTGCACTTCCCTCAGTTAATATGTCGTGCCTAGTGGCAATTGGTTGTGGCAGATTTATAGCATCATAATTACAGAGTGGTGAAACATCCCTTCTGGCCTCACATTAATACAGCGCGAAAATCTGAAAGGGAATTTAAAATCATGACTGTATAATCAAGATTCTCCGTTTGACTTATGAGTAGCCCGGTAACCCAAGCAATTGTAGCAGTGTTGGATATACTTCAAATTTATTTTCCTGCTGTCTAAGCCAGGTGGAGAAGCAAATTAGCCCATATGACCTGCTTTGCTCTGACCTTATAGTGCTACTATAGATGCAGGCACAAACACATAGTAAAACTGCAAAAAAACTACACACAGGTTCCTATTTTCTTATTCAGAAATTCTGAGTTGCACATTAACTTGGTTATTTATGCCTGTGTTTGCTCCCAGGGCATTGGTGAATATGTGAATGTGAGGACAGGCATGCCATGTCACCTCCATCCTACCAGCTCCTTGTTTGGTATGGGCTACACTCCCGACTACATCATCTACCATGAGCTTGTCATGACCACCAAGGTAAAAAGTCTGCCGGATGCAGAACCTGGCCTGCATGAAAACAATTAAAGCTATGTATTGTTGATGTTTAACTTTGCACTTTGTGTTGTAGGAGTACATGCAGTGTGTGACTGCAGTGGACGGAGAGTGGCTGGCAGAACTTGGGCCCATGTTTTACAGCATCAAACATGCAGGAAAAAGCAGACAGGTAAGGCAAGACAAGGCTAGTATTTGCTCAATGCACATTAGGTTAATTCACAACACAGCCGAAAGTATAAAATAAAAGCCACATATGTCTGTGTACTTTTGTTCTGTGGCTGATTGCATAATTTGGGCTTTGTCCCTTAGACAAGTGGTTCCAAAACACTTTGGCTTGTAATGTCTTAGAATGAAGAAATTACTACTACCACCCTTTTGTCAATGTTTGTACATGTCCATTGTTTGTGACCAGTTCAACTAAAAAGCAATATTTTTTTGGGGGTGAATTGTACTTTTCTCATTCTGTTTGTGTCGCTCTTTCAGGAGAACCGTCGCCGGGCCAAGGAGGAGATCAGTAACATGGAAGAGGAGATGTCCATGGCTGAGGAGCAGCTGCGAGCACGTCGAGAGGAGCAGGAAAAGAAGAGCATCACTGGCACTGTTAAGTAAGTCAGCGACCATCTCTCTCCCTTTTGCCTCCTCATCACACATGGGTCCTCATCTAACAATAGTTCCCTGTGGCCCTTATTTTCCATACAAGATTGAAACATTTAATAGATAGAAAACAGTTCATTTACCTACCTCGCTGCCAATCCATATCTTAACCCATCCCTCCCTCTCCTCCTCTCCCACTCACTCTACTCCACCTCTCTCACTCTTCATGATGAGCTTTTCTCACCTCTGGTCCCTCAAGACGAGACAAAAAGAAATAATATTGACTCCTGGGTGACCTCCATTACTGCAGCAATTTAAATTGTGCCATAGCAGAGTAGAGAAAGGAGGGGAACGTTCAATTTCAAATAAGACCAAAAAATTAATTTCACACCCATCTACAAGCTTTACAGAGAGAAATAAGGTTATAAAGACAGATAATTTTTTTTTATTGTTAATTAATCAGCTGGTTTATCTGTCTGAATTTGCGTGACCACGTCTGTAACAGATCTGTTAAAAATAATCACACTGGAGGTGTAGGATTAAGAATTAGATTTAAGTAGAGGAAGCTGGATGTGTAATAATGAATGTCGTGAGCTCTCCTGGGCTCTTGGCTGCCTTTGTCCTCCGGCAGGCGTCACAAGCATCTCCTCTAAGAGGTCAGTGTGACCAAGATGAAATATTTTTTTGGGTATGCCTTCATGTGCCAGCTACTTATCACCTGTCTCCCTGCTCACCAGCACAGATCAGTGGTGTGAATTAGTAGATGTCCCAGTCAGTTGTTTTGTGTTTAAAAGTGGAAATGCAAGTGAGTGTTTTTGGAACCACATCAGTGGTAAGTAAGACGAAGTGTGGGCCTCTTTAGTTCCTTATGAAGCACAACCAGTTTTAGCTTCCTAAGTACCAAACTTTTCTTTGGTTTTTCCATTGTGAGATTGCTACTTTTTTTTTGTTACATGACTGAAAATTATCTTTTTTTTTAACAAAAAAAATTTTAAATTGGGGCTTTGGAAAGGGAAATGGGCCTTTTCTTCATTTTTTTGAATTTTATAGACCCCAATTAGACTTGGATTGTTAATTCGAACCCATCATAGTGGCATACATTTTTCCTAGGGTTAATGTCAAATTTACATACTTTTTGTGTGTGTAGTATGCATTTGGGTAAATTGATTCAGATTTTTTGTTATAAAAAAAACAAAGGACCCCAGTTTGTAGGGGGAAAAAAAAAAAAAACATTCTAATTCTCAGCACAGCGTTGCGAAGTAAAAAAAAATTTTTGTAGTAATGACTAAAACCAATGAATAAAATCTTTTGAAGGAAGGGGAAAAATTTCCCTGTTTTGGGAATGTAGGAGAGGGAACAGTGACAAAAGCTTTTAGGCCCTGATGTGAAATGCTGAGGTGGTGGTGACTGGGGAAAAAGTGCGGCGTGTCAGTGGCACCTACTGTAATTAAAGAGATGTTGGCTGTAGGCGTCTAATCAACACTTTTTTTTTTTTTTTTGACTCTCCTGCTGTCCTGTTTTTACATTTTGTTTTCAAATAATAGCGTAAACATCCTAACCTTAAATCTATTTTTTGTAAATGATATTTCTCAAGCAAAAATTTCTGTAAATGTTGGGTCCAGAAAACCACGTCAGACATGCATGGCTCATTTGTGTAATTTAATCTGTAATGAAAAAAGGGGGTGTTCAAAAAAAAAGCATTTTTTGGTTCAATTTGGAGGGATTGTTTTGTGAAGAAAAGGGTCAATTAGGGGCCCAAATTTAAGGAAAGGGGAAGGAGCAAAAGTTGGCATGTGGTTTAGTACTTTTCCCCTGAAAAACTCTGCAAACTGGGGTTGTCCGACAGTGCCGAGGAAAAAGCGGATTTTATTAAAAAGTTTTATTGAAGAAAGGGAAAAAAATAAAGAGGAGAAAAAATTTTAAAGGTGCCCCGAAAAAAATTTCAAATGCCTTGAAATGGCACCAAATTACGAAAAGGGGAAAAACGTCAACTACCTTTTAAAGGATTAAAAATAGCCAAAATGGGAAAGGTAACCAATCAGCTCCCAAAAAAATCAAAGAAGTTAAAAAAACTTTTGGTATTTTTTGTCAGAAGAAGGGGTATTTTAAACCTTTGCTGAAAAAGAATGATGAAAACGCTGAAAATTGGGCCAAAAAAGGCAATTGACTATCCAAAGAAAAAAAGGGAACATTTTGTGGACTGATGAGACTAAATGTTTTTTTGGTTAGGGCCGCAGACAGTTTTTCCGACAACCCCCATGAACTGAATTCACGCCACAGTATACTGTGAGACAGTAACGCATGGTGGTGCAAAAATGTTGTTTCTCATACTGTGGTGTTGGTCCTATTTATCACGTACCAGGGATTATGAATCAGTTTCAATACATCAAAATACTTGAGGTCATGTTGCCTTCTGCTGAAGAGGAAATGTCTTTGAAATGGGTCTTTCAACAAGACAATGACCCAAAACACACAAGTAAGCGAGCAAAGTCTTGGTTCTAGATGAACAAGATTGATGTTATGGAGTGGCCAGTCCAATCCCCGACCTCAATCCCATAGAACACTAGTGGGGTGACGACATCAAAAATGCTGTTTCTGAGGCAAACCCCATTAATGAAGAAGAATTGTGGAATGTAGTTCAATCGTCCTAAGCTGGACTACCTGTTCACAAGTGCCAGAAGTTGTCCGACTCCATGCAACAAAGATGTGAATCAGTTCTCAGAAATAATGGTTATGCAACTAAATATTAGTGCAGTGATTCAAAGTAAAGCCAACCCTTAAGACATTTTTCAGTTTATAAAGTACATGTTTGAGTTTCTAAAGAAAAAAGCAAAAACTGCAATTTTTTTTAACTGTCTAATATTCCTTTTTCTTTCCTGTCTGTAAAGGGTTAACACAAACGTGATCAATTTTGGTCATGTTTTGATTTGGAATTGAATGTGCAGTGTTCCCAATGCATTGATATTATGGAATTAAAAGCTGTTCTAAAGATTTTGCGCATTATTCACTTTTTTAAACACACTGCTATTATTCTGAACACAACTGTATATAATATTAAAATATTGCAGACACAAGATAAAACTCCACATCATACTCAAAACAAATTCAACAAACTTGATTAAAAATAAATGTGACATGCACACATTCCCTCAGCCTTTTCTAACCACAGCTGCTTACTTAATGTAAAAGATGTGTAGCATTGGACTACAAGAAGCAATAGAGAATGAGGCTGAATAACATGTTGTCACAGTGGTTAAAACCTGTCTTCCAACTGACTTTTCTCTGATTCAGGGCTGTGAAAATCGTCACACCGGGAAGGAAAGAAGAGGCCCCCATGACGCCTAGACGGACCCCTGCCCGCTTTGGACTGTAGAACTTCCCCTGGAGGTTAAAGCCCACTAATCAACCAACCATTGTGGCTCCCCTAGACTCATCCAGACCTAGACCACACCAGCACAAGCAAATACAGTGTAACTTCCAGCTGCCATTTGTCCCTCCCAGCATGGCCAGAATCAACTGCAGTTCATCTAGAGACCACTAGAGTGAGAACTTGTATAAGGCACAAGATTCAAAGACGTAGCCTGGTCCATCAAATAAATGTCTCCCTCCACCTTGATGAGCCGATAGCTTTTTCCATGATACATTTTAAGGAATAAAATGTTTTTTTTGTATATTCAGTATTTATATGTTGTCTTTACTGAAGTGTTTTACAGATGTCTCTATACAGTAATGATTTTACTTGTAGTAACATTAACATACACGTAACATTTAATTTTCTATGTTCTGTTGCATTTTCTCCATTTTGAGGGAAATAGTGATCTAATTTAAATGTTACTTCTCTTTGTGTCCTTGCATTTACTAGTTATTGTACTGTTGTGGCTCAAGCAGCCACATGCAGAGTTGAGTACCACCATTAAGTGCTCCTCTACGGACTGAAGCACTATTCAAACTCTACTTGTGGTTGGAGTGTCTTCAGACTCTAGAGTTGTGTTGTAATGCCCCCCCAATACACACAACACTCATGTAGGCTTAGGCAATTGACCTTTTTCTACTTTCTGTCAACCTTGTTCCACCAATGTAATGTACCACAGCTTTGCTTCATAAAAAACATCACGCTGGATTAAACCTATCAACTGTTTTCTTTTTCATGGTCCTTGTGTTCAAAATAGCACACTGTTTCCATTTCTTATTTTACTCTAAACAAATGTTGATGTACGCCCTCCTGCCCTCTAAGCTGATCAGAATATTGTGCAGCTTCAGATAGACTATCTTTAACAGAAGGGTTTAGTGAGAGCCATGTTTGGATAGTGACGGTCGTTTTGTGTTTTTTACATTTATTTTTTTACATGGATCTGAGACAGCACAAGGACTGCTAATGGATTTCATTTTCCTCCTGAATATCTTTTGTAAATTAAAAAGCTAGCTCTTTTTTAATAATTCAAAGTGATTTCATTCAATATTGTAGTCTCTTACGTTTCTTTGTCTGCTGCAATTTCCTTACATTATATATATATATATATATATATATATGTGTGCGTGTGTGTATTTATATATATATATATATATGCGTGTGTATTTATATATATATTTATATATATGTATGTATATGTATATATATGTGTGTGTATATATATATGTGTGTATATATATATATATATATATATATATATGTGTGTTCATACATATATAGATGCAAATTAGTTCAGGCTGTAGATTCTCTATATGTGGCATGAGTCACCCTCTGAAAACAAAACAGATGAATCGTTCATTTAGAAGTTCTTAGCTGTGCACATACAGGATGTGTACAATTCAATCATTTTCTACAGCCAGAGATAGATTTAATCAGGCACTGAGAAGGAAACATTTTCAAGGGTTGCAACACATTATTTTCATTATAAATTGATCTGCTGATTACTTGTGGATTAATAGTTTTTCCAAAAATATTTCAGAAATAAGGAAATGTCCATTATTTAGTAGTCTTCAATTAGGGCTGAAAATGTTGTAACCACAAAATGTTTGACATTTTTGCTTAAACAATTATCCATTATATATTATATTTTGTAATCAATCCTAAACTAAAAAGTTGTTGTGTTTACCATCATGTATGGCCAAGAAACCAGAAAATCCTCAGAGGAAGCCATAGATTTAAGGTTTTTCAACTATCAAAATAGTTACATATTAATTTTATGTTGATTGAATAATTTAATGAATTCACTTCCAATTGCTCCTTTTGTTCGAC
Organism: Etheostoma spectabile; assembly: GCF_008692095.1. Lineage (NCBI taxonomy): Eukaryota > Metazoa > Chordata > Actinopteri > Perciformes > Percidae > Etheostoma > Etheostoma spectabile. Next base: position 6,910,559 of record NC_045733.1, on the reverse strand, counting down.
CAACAATGGAGCAACCCAAACACAGCAAAGTCCTGTGAGCTAAATATGGTCTTAATGAAATTCTCAGAATGGTTGTTTTCATTGTCAGCTTCACAATTGCAAGCTGAGGCGAGAAAATCTGATCAGAGAGAAACAAAAAGCCGGGGTCTGTCCCTCACGCCGGCACTCACATCCACAGATGTCAAACATCTACATGAGTGATTCCTTGGCTTTGAAACCCCTCAGCTGTGAAGATGTTGATACGCTTTAGATAAAGAGCCAGGCTATACGTGGGTAGAACTTGTGTGTGGCTTTATTGAATCTGTATGTAAATCATCAGGTCACAAGGCTGTTGAGCAGTAGCCTGGATGGTGTTCCAGTGTCTTCATCACAGTTAGGTTGACATTTCTTGATGTCTCTAGCTGAAATCGCTCTTACTAGCTGGCATCAATTTGGAAGGAAAAGAAGAAAGAAAAGAAACTGGCCTGCCTGGGATTTGTTCAAATGTAGTGTGCAACAACTAGCAGTGTTTTTCTCTTAGCTGAATCCCTCTGCAACATTCCTTTCTTGTTGGTCTGTGTGATAGTCTGTCTCACTGTAACCCTCATGCAAATAAGCGTGATTATGAGCGTTCCCTCGACCCCATCAATTCTGCAAGTTTTCTTGATTGAGTGTGGCAGGCAAAGGAGGGGATGGATATAATGGACTCCAACTTTAATGAGACAAATCTCAGCTATGGGCTGACATTTTGAAATAGTCCTTATGAATGACAGTGTCAGCAGTCACCTTTACCAAAGCTTTCCAGGGATGTCCCTTTAATAATGGAGGGAATTAAAATGGCCTCCAAGGCGGCGGAGATGGGAGCCACAGGATTAGGGTGCAAAGCCACGCCTCTTAAATGGGCTCTTCTGCCACACCCTAAATAAAGTACAGCTCTCCTCCGAGGACTCCATGTTGTTACCCTGAGATTTGAGGGAGGGGTTAGGGTGAATGTTCCGTTGTTGACCACAGTGTGAATTGTCAAGATGAGCTGTCCCTCACATTAACTGCCCCGCCCTTGCCTTCATTCTTCCCCCTTGGTGTGTGTCTGGTGGCAGACATGGACAAGCTTTGCTGTCATTACAAACTTAATAAGAACAGAAGTGAGATTGATGAGAAAAACAGAGGCATCAACTGCTCTTTTAATTAACTCTTGTCCCATAATGGTGCTGGGACGGAGGCACTGAGCAAAGAATGAGACTTTCTTTCTCTTTCCGCCCTTTTCTGTTTTGTTGCCTCGTTCACCCCCGATAATGAACAGCCTTCTGGGACCCAATTACATCCAAGGCTGCATTAGGAGCACAGCAGGCCCAGTGGAAACTTCAGCTGAGTTTCCCCCTTATCTCCCCCCTGCCTCCACTCCCTGTTACTCTGCTGGAGATGGCCTTCACTTGATTGAATTTTGAATGTTACACCCCCCTCCCCCCTCCCACACACAATCACAACACACACACAGACAGACACACACTTCTGTAGTCTACTACCTTCACCAGTTCTGAACCCACATGTGGTTTATGTTGGAAGCAGGAGGCAATGTATGCTTATTGTTGGCTGTCTTTCACTGCTTGCATTGATAGAGTGGCTTTGAATAAATTGTGTAATGTGTGGCGTGAATTGGTGCACTAAAACATCTTTGTGTGTTGTGTCCCTGCAACACGCAGCGTATTCTTGTGAGGACTTGTGAATTGAGATTATAATCAGTTAATGGTTGTGTTTTTGGACAGAATAAAACACTGATGGGATATTTTTTTTAAATGATTTTGTAACAAAGGTAAACTCAATCATTAACATTTTTAGAATGTTGAAATGTTTTTCACGTAAATTGTTAAAACACAAAAACATATACATTTAATTTTTTCTCTCAAGAACACATGGACAGTTGCCACCAGTTTGCATCAAATTTAATGCCAATAAGTCAAAACCAAAACAACCTACTTCAAAGTCTAAAAAGCAGTTGTCATTTAAACCACTTGTTTTAATATTCATAAACCTACGGTGGCCGACAAGGGAAAAGCCCTGCAACTTCAGAAAACACAAATAGACAATACACAAGCAAATTAAGAAATTAACTTCATTAATTTGACAACATATTCGCATCATTTAGCAAACGCGTTGCAAATACACACAACACAACACAACCAAATACACAAACGCGATGCAAAAAGACAAGCACACAACCCACAAAATCAAATGCAACAAAAAACGCTACATCCAGATTACACAACGGAAGTTCTCTAGGTCTCTAGAGGGAGCAGCCAAGGTTGAACAGTTGGATTTTCGACACCACGAAACGAGAGAGAGAGAGAGAGAGAGAGAGAGAGCAGATGAGAGGTTTGTTTGGAAACGGGACCAAAAGTGAAGACAGCGGCGACATAACATTCATTTAATTTTAACATTTGGCCCCGTTTCCAAACAAACTTCTCATCTGCTCTCTCTCTCTCGTTTCGTGGAGTCGAAAATCCAGCTGTTCCACTTAGCTGCTCCCTCTAGAGACCTTGAAAACTTCCGTTGTGTAATCTGGATGCAGCGTTTTTTTATTGCATTTGTAATCATGGTTTGTGTGCTTTTCTTTTTGCATCGTTTATGTATTTGGTTGTGTTGTGTGTATATGCAGTGCGTTAGCTGAATTCTGCACATGTTGTCAAATTATTGAAGTTGTTTTCTTTATTTGCTTGTGTTTTGTCCATTTGCGTGCATTTTCTGAAGTTGCAGGGCGTTTGCTCCTGTCGGCCACCATATAAACCAAAGTGTTAGACAAATTAAGACTAGGCATCACCAAAGTTATTACAATGTATCCTCTAAATGTCTGTACAAAATGTAATCAATTGAATAGTTGAGAGATTTCAGTAAAAAACGGTGGCGCTAGAGAAAAAGTCAAGGGATCAGTAGGATTCATCCTCTGGGGACCATGTATGCCCTTACAAGATTTCATGGTAATTCATCTACGATGTTTTATTTTGGACCAAGCAACATTGCCATCCCTATAGTCACACCATTAGCGTGACTAAAAATGACACTGCAGGCAAATCAGGCATTTTGGCAAACAAATTTTTCGTGTTAACATTCTTGTAGAGAGCATTCACAGACACTTTACCAGAGCCTGGAAGGCCTTTGTGGGATACAGTATGTGATGTCTGACTGTCTTTTAGATGGGGACTGCCTCTAAATGCAATGCTTGGGGACATCCAATGTATTAATAACAATTATTGGTATTCTTTAGTCTCCTCAGACACCTTAAGTTTGGCGTATTGACTGCTTTGCTGAATCTCTTTTGCCTATTGATCTGGGCAAGGCATAAACTGATGGTGTCCTCTTCCTGTAAGTCTGGAATTAATGATTACATGCTGCCAGTGAGTAAATAACTCATGTACTAGGACCCCACCACTGGAGAGCCACATCATCGTCTCTTTGTGAGCTCACGGTATATTCTCAGTGATGTTTTCTGAAAAGACAAACAAAACAAGGGATGGGCACAACCAAATGCATTGAATTACAGAAGGATGCAAGAAAAAGTGAAAAGACATTAGCTCCTCTAACATTTATCATTCACTTCAACTCCTGCAAGATAATACTTTCAATAGCATTTGAATAAAACAACAATTAAACAATTAAATTTTTTTCATGGACTTTGTTTTTGGTTTGTATAAAGTCAAATGGAATTTTACCAAATAAAACAGATTACTTCTGTTAGTAAATGCAACACATTTAAGAGGGTTGCAGCATTCTTACTGGCCCATTGTCTTATCCCTAACCAACACTTTGTGTATACTGAACTACCATGCTTGTCTACCTCCCTGTGGACTGCATGGTTACTAACAGCTCATCCACTATTGCTTAGGGGTCTTATTTTGTTCTAGAAGAAAGACTTTATACTGTCAAACTCAGACATCCCATGTGATTGAAGGCCGATGGGCATGGAACTCTCAGAGCTGCCCTCAAAGCTGCAACACTGCTTGCTTTCACACAGCCAACTTGTGGTGGGTGGAGCGGAAGAACAAAGGGAGACTTGTTAGGGTTTAGATGCCTTTATTATTCTTTTATTTGGCTGCAATTTCTGGTCAGTCTGCCCATATTCATTAAGATTTTCGTATTAGAAGTAGTTACTGTATGTGACTCAAAACAAATCAAGTGCTCTACTTTTCTTTTGCAGAAATCAAAGTAAAGAAATTTAATTCTAAAATATAGATTAATATTCCTACATTCTTAAACTTTAATTACAGTCACATCTGGCCATCTAAGCACATACAACAGAAACACGGCTGTTAAATCATCAAATACGACTCCAAACTCAACAAAGACACAAAATAAACTTTGTGAGGTTTAACAAATCCTCCATATATATGTTTTAAGTGCTTATCATTTACAGATAAATGTCAGTCCCTGTGATTGGGAAAGGTGGGATCCACCCAGTCAAAGTGACTTCCAAGTTTGCTCTCTCCTGGGCCTGCAGAAACTCTCCAAGTCTGCACGTGTGGCTGCTGGTAACGCACAGGCTTGTGGGAGATTGGCAACCAAGACTCCTCATCTGTTAGCTCTTTGCTTGACTAATCAGCACAGAGCGCAGCTAAAGCACAAGAGACTTCATTCAGACAATACATGCAATGAATTGATGATCAAAGAGCATTAAGAATGCTACAAAGAAGGGACGTTACAATGTACTTAATCATTATTTTTGTTATGAAGCAACAAGACGATGCTGACGGTTAGATTTCTTTTGAATTCTCTGAAGGTTAGTAGCTTCCCAAAGTTTGACAAAATAACCCTGATGATGTCATCAAGCGTATAATGAAAGATGCAATTAAGTTGTATTATGGAAAAAGCAGGACCCAGTGTTTCTGGAGCTTGACCCATACTCGGGACTAAAAGTCAATCAAAGCCTTTGCTTTAATTTTTTTTTCTCATCCAACTTCATGGAAGAGCAATACTAAATTGCTGCAGTCCCACTTAATCAAAATAATCCAAAGTTCTCAAATGTTAACCTGCATCAGTACAAGAATAAGTGAAGCATAACTAAACATACTTCATTTTGCTCCGTTTATGAACTTAAGGCATTTCTGTCTGTACCAAGTTCCATTATCCAGCCCTAATGACGCCTCATATGTATAAGGTTGGTGACCTCAGCCAATCACACCTTTTGAATTGACCTACCAGTGCACTGAGCAGGTTTCCAGCAGCTGCTGTGTCACGAGGCCTGGTCGATATATACAGTAGCTGGGGGGAGAAAACATCGACTGTCAGCTGGCAAAACCACAAGGGCTAAAATCCTGCTATAACAATGCTGACCAAATCCCCAATCAGCAATCGCTTGTTATGCTCTTTTCTGTGTCAAAACACTCCCTTATTACATGATTGATGGCTTTTTTTATTTGTAAAACAGGTCTTTTACCAGATGTAAATTCTGACAGAATGCAAATTTGCTCTGCTTATTCTGGCCGAGGTTCCACAGTTTACCAATCTCTCTTAAGCTTCTTGTTGACCGCGTTTGCCAGCTTTGTGTAAACAATTGGATTCTTAGCAATTCCAACAGCATTGTTAATGTCTGCCCTTCTGTGCTGCTCAATTCTACCGGAATAATCAGAATCACACGTGCAAAATTATTTTCTAACACAGATAATTAGCCGAAAGAAACTATCCAGAGTATGAATAATAATGTGCCTCGGCAACATTATAACTTTTAAGCATGGGAAAAGGAGGGATTTGAATGCCAAGTGAGCTTATCAAATAAAGCTTGAACATGTGCAGTGAATGAAATGAGTCAATCATTTTAATGTGAGATGGGAGCCCTGAGGAGAATAAATAAGCAATCGTCACATCATGCAGGGAGAACAAATGAGCATGGTACACAATTAGGCAGGGTCACATTCTGCCAGAGCTGTGAGTGTGGGATGGGCTAATGAGTTGTGTGAGCGAGAGTGTGTGTCTGTCTGTTTGTGTGAATGTGTATAGAAAGAGAAAGAGGAAGTAAGAGATGAAGAGCTGATCCCTAAGCCATCAACATTCTAATGTACAGACAGGCAGACAGCCAGACACACAAGCGGCAAGTCAGCGAGAGACAAAGACAAAAGTAAGAGGGGCTGGTGAAGAAGGGGTTGGCTATCAGTCAGCTTAGCATCTGGGGCAAGTAGACGTGCAGGCAGAGCAATGGGCAGGTACAGCAGCCAAACAGACAAAAAGAAGAAAAGTGCCTCAGAAGGACTAACTGCACAGAGCTTTCAAAGGCGACTCATAGTTATTAACTATTCAATCACATAAAGGAGAGCTGAAGGCGTGAAAGGTTGCGGACCGAAGCACTTTTGCTTCAGCGCATCAAGAGCCTGGTCCAGCACTCTTGCTGTGTGAAAGAGAAATAGACTGCCTCCCAGGAGGATGACTGCTCAAAGCAGTTGGCTTTTTCCCCTTAATAATAGCAATCTGCTGAGAAAATCTAATCCCAAGTACCATACACCGAATCTAGATAACTTCTGTTCAGAAAAGCATACAATATGAAAATTTCCATCCCAGATATACAAATAAATAGAACAAGATAACTCCCCCCCACCCCGCACCCCCAGTCAATCAAGGGAAGTTCTCAAAGTAAGTGAACTGGAAGAACAAAGTGCTAATGAACACCATGCTGCTAAAAATGCACATTTAAAAATAGCATTGTGGGCATGATGTAAAACTGGTTGAAATGAAAATACCATTATTCACAAGAGTGTAAAATTAAATTGATAATATAGACATGGGTGTCCATGACCCACTTTAAAAAAAGGAAAACCTTAAGTGAAACACTCACAATGTTGATAACCTGACATATACACAGCAACAAACCAAGCATGAACACTGTCCCTCAATTTAAGTAATAACTCCATCTTTGGCATTTAAGTCAGATATGGACGCACCCTTTAAGCCCCCCACTCTCCTTCTCGCTGGCCTAATTCCCCCCTCTTCAACGGTGGATAAGAGGGATCAGAAATCCATCCATATGCATGGACAACTATCTGTAGAGGAGATGTCAGGTCTCAGCCTGGCCAGATTTCTGAAAGTACTGGTAATGACACTTAATGAAAGCTAGGGAGCTGAGCTCTAAGAGGGAAAGCCTTTGCTTGTGCTCCGCCAGCCCCCACCCAGCATCCAGACCAGGCCTTCAGAAGCCATAAATAAACAAACGTACTGCATGAGAATAGATGTACCATTTCCCTAGCTTCTCTCATGCCATTTCATGCACTTATTTGTCTATTTATTAATATTCCCTGGGTCTCTGGTTCGCTTTCAGCCCTCCTCTGTATTCCTGGCTCCCTGCAGTTTTTTCAATGTCCCAAAACATTAGCTTGACTTTGCTCCAGTCACCCTGCAACCCTTAATGGGCTGAGTTTGCATCAGCTCTGCACTGGTCTCCACAAATATACATACACAAAGAGCTGTCGGAACACAGCAAATGAAAAAAACTTTAAAAAAATAAATAATAAATAGTAATAATAAATCTAGCAAACATTTAGAGATGTCAGATATCTTCTAATTAGCAATACCACTGCTTACTCCACTTCCTCAAATGGATTAACAAACTTGACTCAACCCCTTCTAGCCCTAGTTAAGCTGTCATCTTTTCAATTGGACTAGTTTGGCATATAAAGGAGCACTTGTGCCTCTGGTGATGCAGGTGATACGGTTGAAGCTGAGAAGAGAAGGGTGAGGAGGGCACTTTGGTTGCAACGATGCCTGTGTTGAGAAAGGGGGTGAGGCTCAAAGTAAACAGAGGGAATGAGGGGATAGAGAGGCTCTTCTTAGCACAAGCCCCTAATCAGTACAGTCAACACATGGCAGATTGGGTTCACATCCTTTCCCCCTTGGTCTTACGCTGCCTCTGTCCTTCCACCACCAAAACTTATCCCTTCAATCAGCCCCTATTTCCCTGCTTTCTATCTGAGAGGATCTCAGCTAGGAATGCGTTGCAGGCAAATGCCAGGTAACACAAATCTTGCTTACTTTGAGGTAAGGTGGTATTGGCCGAGAAAAATGAGATGGCTTCCACTGTGGGACACCAATCCATCAACAAATAACCCTTTCTTTCGGAAGACATTAAATCTAAATTTTATTTAAATGGCGGTTCTTGAGGGACATGTGTGGCACACCCAAGTAGGTGTCCACAAGATATTTTATATGCGTATATATATATATAATATATATATATATATATATATATATATATAATCATATCACATTGGCTTGGACCCCTAATAACATTATGAGAGACGGCAGGTTGCCGTCTTGCAGCGAACTGGGTCATTGTCATCCTATTGATACACGTAGCATAGCATTTTGAGCTACGACACTCTGTTTGTTATAAACAGTTATGTTGACATGTTTAAGGAATATGATTTAGTAAATACACATGGGTTTTAGAAATGATTACTTTGCCCACTTTAACAAGTAGACATAAGCTTGGATGTAACAGCTGGTCATGTTAAATGAGTAAATAAGTGATAAGTGTGGAAGATTTTCTACTGTGGGGAATTCTGTTAATATGACCAGTATTCGTAGGCAGCTGTATGTAACGACAACTTTTATAACGGTGTAGCCATGTAAAGTGCGCTATGCAGCCATTGTGGCCTTGTATAACTGATGTAAGTTAGAATGTGAATTTATAGGATGTGAAATGTGATATTGTGTTATTCTGGAAAATGGAAATATGGCCATATTTCATGATTTATTCTGAATGAATAAAACAGATGCATTTGGGAGAAGAAAGAGAGCTGCTGTGTCAAACTCTCTCATTATTTTACCTGTCTTTCAGGGAATTTAAATTTGTTCCCCGGTCTCCTTGCCTGGGACCTGTAACACACGCTCATTTTAAAGTGTCCTGTGTGGTCTAGGTGAACACTAACAGCAAGTAACATTCATCTGTCTGTCTGGCTCGCTCCTCTGGCCAGACAGACAGAGAATGTCCTTGGGTCATTTGGGTGAAAAGTTTGCCAACTCTAGAGGCTTAAACTGTGCCAGGTAGGTGAGACCGCTTCCTTTGCTGCACCATGTTCTTTGATCACAAACTCCTTTTGCCATCCTCAACATCTCCCAGCTAACTGCACAAATGTGTTAACAAGCTTTAGCCATCAGTAGAGGCTGGGCCACACAGGTCGGGATGACAGAAGCCAGCGAGTGCATAGTCAAGCAGATTACAGTGGGGGTCATCCTGGGTGCAGGAGGAGAGAGTGCTAAACATGGTTGTATGTAAAGGAGAGGTTCTGCTCTGTGAGATAGAGAGACAAAATGTGCTGGGGTGGCATTAGCAGAAGGACCCAGAGGCAAAACTCGTGGGGGGTGGGGGGGGTGTGGGGTGTTTGATGCGCATGCTGTTCAGGGCTCTCAGGCTGCTGATTTCACAGCCAGAAACACAGACCATTAGTCACACAAACACACTAAGGCCTATGCTAATCCCACAACAAGCAAAATCAACATGACAGCCGATAAAAGCCTGGGAGTTATGCAGCAGCTTTGCTTTTCAGTGATACTGTCTGTGATGTGCTGGTGAGTGTTTGTATTGACCCGTGTTTCAGATGAGCCGCTCCAGAAACACTCACGCTCTGTCTGAAAGCTCACTGCTTTGTCACTGACACTGTCTCTGGAGTTGACCAGAGCAAAGGCAGAGAACATGGATTCACAAAGGGGGGATTGTATATATTACTTTGGACTGTGATAGTTTAACAGAGTTTAATAGAGTAGAATGATCAGAGCCAGGCACCAAATCATGTACTGGCTCAGGTTAGAGTCTGCGGTGTTGCCACACTAAGGATGATTTTTACTGTGTCTAGGAATCAGTTATACTAATTTGCTTTTGATCAATTGAATACATACTTTGGCAAGAATTTTGCACTGGGTTTTAAACTGGCTTCAGAGGCCAAACAAGAAACATCATTCTGTGCTTGGCAGAAACTAAAGTTACAGCAACATGTGTCTTTAAATAAAAATTAAAAAGGTAGTTGTGCATGTTGATAAAAATGTTTTGAGTCTTGATTTTTTGTCTTAATGGAGCAAAGCTGCTAAACAAACACATCTCCCAATATTCACTGCAATATATTTCTTATCTAGTGCCTTCAATGTATTATTAAAGAGTAACTTAACATCAAGCTGAAATGCATTTTCTGGTTCGAAACTTCAGTTTCATCCACAGCTACTCGTTCTAGCATCTTCCCGTCTGACACCCCTGTGCTTGAGGTGAGCGTGGCTGGTCGTCATAGCGACGCCGCAGAAAAGTGCCGTGACCTAACGTGGCACACACACAGAACATCAAAGGTGGGTTGTTTTTGATTGTCGGCATGTGGCTGTTGCCACAGCCAGAAGACACATTTTGTTTCAAAAGAAGCTGGAGGCATCAAAAAACCCACCACTGGCTAAACTATTTAAAAATGGCGGGTTTCTTCTTCAGGACACCTCCATCTGTTGCTAGCATTGATGACGCAGTGATTAGAGACAATTCTCTCCAACCACTTGCAACTTCAACGAAGGTGATACTAAAAAAAGTACCTGTTGGCATGTACTAGGGACTTTTTTTCATAATGTCAATTTTCTTGACATTCTATGGCTTTGGCTTTTCATCACTTTTATGGAAATACTTTACAATGACTTTTCATCACTTTTTTCAATATACTAAACTATAACTTTTTTGACATGCTACACTATGACTTTTTATCACTTTCTTTGACATACTACTATGAATTTTTATCACATTTATGGACATTCTATACTATGACTTTTCATCACTTTTTTCAATATGCTATTCCTATGTACTATGTGAAAGAGACAAATTTGCCAAATACATAAAACTCTCAGTCAGGTCAGACAACATAGGGTGATAAGAGAGTGATTGGAAAATGAAAGGTTAGGTGTTCAAATCTGATATGTTTCAGTAAGTTTTGAGGTCCAACATACTAAACAAATGAGACAAAAACAAACTTATGTGTTAGGTCAGATAGCTTACGGTGATAATAGAATGATTGGAAGACAGACGGTTGAGGGTTCAAATGTTATTCAGTGCAATTAGTTTAAAGACATATTTAACAGGAATAAAGAGAAGAGTTGTAAGAGACTGGTAGCCCAAAGGTTGTGTTCCAGTCAGTCTCTTTTCCAACCAATTGTTTTGGAGAGATGAATGCACTTTTTAACATACCATACTAAGACTCTTTTCACACTTTTTATCAACATACAATACTATGACTTTTTAATCACTTTTTTCTACATGCAATAATGACTTTTTTCAACATACAATACTGTGACTTTTTTCCGACATGTAAGACTTTTAAATGTCTTTTTTTCAATAAACTTTAGTATGTCTTGTCATCACTTTTTTCAATATACTATACTATGACTTTTTTCAACATGCTATGACTTTTTTTTAGATATACTTTACTATGACTTTGTATCACTTTTTTCGACCTAATATACTATGACTTTTTTTAATCAGTTTTCCAACATACTTTACTATGATATTTTTTTTTTATTCAACCTAGTTAACTATGAATATGACAAATATGACAAAAACATAAACTTCTGTGTCAGATAGAGCATGATTAGAAGACAGAAGGTTGAGTGTTCAAATCTGGAATAATTGGAAGACAGAAGGGTGAGCGTTGAAAGGTTACAATCAGTTTCAAGACCTTCTTTACAGGAATACAGAGAAAAATTGTAAGAGACTGGTAGTCGAAAGGTTGTTTTTCAGTCAGACTCTTTCCCAACCGGTTCATTTGGAGAGATAAATGCGCTTTTCAACATACCATACTAAGACTCTTTTCACACTTTTTATTGACACACTATACTATCACTTTTTTGACATACAATAATATGACTTTTTAACATACCATACTAAGACGTTTAATGGCTTAATTCAATATACTTTAGTAGCTTTTCGTCACTTTTTCAATATACTTTGACTTTGTATCAGTTTTTTCAACATACTATACTTTGACATTTTTATCACTTTTTTTGACCTACTATAATATGACTTTGTCACTTTTTTCGACATACTATACTATGACTTTTTACAACATACTATACCTTGACTTTTTTTGGACAAGCTTTACTTTGATGCTTTTCAGTTTTTTTCAACACACTATATCATCACTTTTTTCAATATACCACAGTATGACTTTTTTCGACATGCCGTACTATGATTTTATCACTTTGTTTTCAACATACTATGACTTTTTTTGACATGCTATGACTTTTTCCAGTTATTTGACATACTACACTATGACTTTTTATTACTTTTTTCGACATGCTATACTATGACCTTTTTTCCGACATGCTATACCATGACTTTTTATCAGTTTTTTGAAAGTACTTTGCTATGACTTTATTTCATCATGCTAGACTATGACTTTTTTAGATATACAATACTATGACTTTGTTTCACGTTTTTCAACATACTATAGAATTAAGTTTTTATCACTTTTTCGACCTACTATACTATGACTTTTTTAATCACTTTTTTTTGACATACCATACTCTGACTTTTTATGACTTTTTTGAAATACTATACCAAAACATTTTAATGGTTGTTTCAATATACTTTAATATGTCTTTCATCACTTTTTTCAATATATACAGTATAATATATATATTATATATATATATATATATATATACACACTATATATGTACTATGACTTTTTTTTTGACCTACTAAACTATAAAATTATCATTTTTTTCTAAACTACTTTTTTTATACATACTATAATATGACTTTTTTATAGCTTTTTTCCACATACCATACTGACTTTTTTAGACATACTAAGACTTTTTTGACATATTGTACTATGACTTTTTATTCAATTTTTTCAAGATACTATACTATGATTTTTTCTCGACATACTACATGAATTGGACATACTATACTATGACTTTTTGATCACATTTTTTGACATACGATACTGTGACTTGTCATCACTTTTATCAACATACTATATTATGACTTTTTTCAACATCCTATGCTATGACTTTATCACTTTTTTTGATATGCTATGTTATATATACATACTACTACTTTTTTATCACTTTGAAACCTACTATACTTTTTTTCAATGTACTATACTATGACTTTTTAATCATTTTTTTTACATACCATACTCTGACTTTTTATGACTTTTTTGACATACTATATCAAAACTTTTTGCTTTTTCAATATACTTTAATATGTCTATTCATCACTTTTTTAATATATATACTGTATATATTATATATATATACTGTATACTATGACTTTATTTTGACATGCTATAGTATGACTTTTATCTACATGCTATACTATGACTTTTTTCGACATGCTATACCATGACTTTTTATCAGTTTTTTGAAAGTACTCTGCTATGACTTTATTTCCTCATGCTATACTATGACTTTTTTAGATATACAATACTAGGACTTTGTTTCAATGTTTTTCAACATATTATAGAATTAAGTTTTTATCACTTTTTCGACCTACTATACATGACTATTTTTTATCACTTTTTAACCTACTACTACTTTTTAACTTTTTTATATACTTTACTATTATTTTTTGTCACATATTTTCGACATATGCCTTTTTTGTCAATTTTTTACGACATGCTGTACTGTGATTTTTTTTAGACATGCTTTACTATTTTTACTATTTTTGACATATTACACTATGACATTTTGATAACTTTTTTCAACAAACTATTCTACGTCTTTGTTTGACATGCTATACTATGACTTTTTATCACTTTTTTCAACATACTATACTACTACCTGTTGATCACTTTTTTTCAACTTTGTACTATTATGACATACTATACTAGGACTTTTTGTCACTTTTCACTACATACAAGACTGACTTTTTTGGAACATGCTTCTCTATGACTTTTTTCACTTTTTTCGACATACTATACCTTGACTTTTTTTGGACATGCTTTACTTTGATGCTTTTCAGTTTTTTTCAACACACTATATCACTTTTCATCACTTTTTTCAATATACCACAGTATGACTTTCTTCGACATGCCATACTATGATTTTATCACTTTGTTTTCAACATACTATGACTTTTTTTGACATGCTATACTATGACTTTTTTCAGTTATTTGATATACTACACTATGACTTTTTATTACTCTTTTCGACATACTAGGCTATGACTTTTTTTTTGACATACTATACTATGGCTTTTCATCACTTTTTTCAACGTACTATACTACGACGCTTTTTTCTTAATTGAGAGATTTTGGTCTATTTTGCCATCATGTTTTCTTTTACTCTAATGGAAATAAACTTCAAAAATACACACACAACACACACCACACACACACACACACACACACACACCACACACACACACACAACACACACCACACACACACACACACACACACACACCACACACACACACACACACACATATGGTTTTGTTTTAGGTTGCATCTGTATATCTGTATATTTCTTCTAAAGAGACTTAAACATTAACTGTGCCTTGTCAAATATATGCATATTAGCACATTTGAATTAGTTAACACCTAATGTGCACATCAATGTGGCAATTGTGATGTAGCCATTAGACAGATATATATATAATATATATATAATATATATATATATTATATATATATATATATATATATATAATTTCCAATCCAACCTTTATTCAGGCCATTAAAATCTTAATTTAACGATTAATACATGGAGTACCAAATTCAGACTAGGTATCCAACTATTAGACACAGATTTTAGTGTAGCTGTTCACCTGGAGTTACTTCATTAAGTACAGTAATGGAGCCTCTACGGCCATGTTGCCTGTGCTAACTTATCATACAAGCTAGTAACTCATGTTAGCAAGACAGACGTTAACTATTTGTTTTGTCTTTTGGATAATTAACTGTAAACTCAAGGCACTGGCTGCTTAGTCTTTATTTCACCCACTCACCTCCACACAAGCCAAGAATGAGAGAGAGAAGAGAGAGAGAGAGAGAGGAGAGGGGAGAGAGAGGAGAGAGAGGAGAGAGAGAGAGAGAGAGAGATGAGGAGAGGAGAGAGAGGAGAGAGAGAGAGAGAGAGAGAGAGCATGACAAAGCATGAACTTTCTTTTCTTTTTTTAAGATAATTTTTTGGGCATTTTAGGCCTTTATTTGGATAGGAGAGCTTAGACTTGAAGGGTGGAGAGAGGGGGAATGACATGCAGTAATAGGCTGCAGGTTTGAGTTGGACCCCGCTGCCGCTGCGTTGAGGAGTCATCCTCTGTATATGAGCTTCCAGGTGAGCTAACCAGGCGCTCGAAAAAAAAGGGCATTTTCTCTTGAGGAAGAAAAAGGGCAGGTGCTCAAGCCCCTTTTGATGTCTATGTGTGTCTTGGTTGCACAGTGGCTCAGTGGTTAGCAATGTTCCAAATATACCAGCAAGTAAGTAGTGGAGACCGTGACCCTTAGTTCAAAATCCCATCCAGGCTCGGCCTTTTTGTGCAGAGTTTGCATGTTTTTCAAGGCTTTCTTTGAGATATGTATTTTTTATCATATCCGTACTATATATACATATATAATATACCTGCTTTTTAAAAAGAAATTCCAGACAAATAATATATCAATATGTTTACAATTGCTTTCAAGTGTGGTGATGATGCTGTCATAATATTGATACCACATACTATTAAGGCTTTTTTGAGCTTTCTTTGAGGGGAAGTTTAGCAGGGCTATTTCAGTTCATCTCAGTAGCAAGCAAACAAAAAGGTATGCCAAATAAACATCAAAGCCAGGGCAAGGCTTGATTACAGCTGGAAGGACGAGCTACTGTTCTCCTATACACCACACTTTTCCCCAGACAGAAAAATTACAATTACAGGCAGTAATATGACCAATAAAACCTTACAATTGATTTTCAGAAAAAAAAATTATACAGTATATTGTGTGTATTTGTGTATTTGTAATATCAATAATGTATATATACCTTTCGGCAAAATTTGCCGTTTTGAAACCAAAATAGGTGACCTGCATCACCAGTTTCTTTCTCTGGGAAGGTAGGTGAATAACCATTTCCTGATTGGTTTGGAAGCAGTTTGCCTCCAACTGAGCTTGACGATGTGGTTGTGACGTGGGCAACTTGTCTGAAAGTTGTAAGTCTTCTGGTAGCTGTGCTAAGAGAAATCTCAATTATTCCCAATCAGCAGAGACAGAGAGCGTAGGTATATGTTAGGCGATAACATAGGCACAGGCTACTACTGCAAACTAACATGCTAGTTAACATTAGTAATTAAAGCTAAACCACTAATGGAAGCCCAAACTGTTTGCGTGCTTCTCCTGACAATATGGTGATTTGTCGACTATGCGACAGTAAGTCGCATGGTTATGATGCAATCGTTAGCCTATTTTTACAAGAACGTCTGCTACGGAGCCATAACGTGAGGTACAAGGTAATGGAGCCTTTTATACATTGTCGTGTTTCTTTAGAAATAAACAACGGACAAATATAGTCTTGACACGCTTCAGATGTAAAGTTATTCACTGTCAAAGTGGCGCCAAAAAGAATGGCAGTCAATGGGATGCTAACTGCAGGTGATGGCTTCGTAGCAGTAAAATGGCGCCATGGGAGCTACGTTTAGACAGGAGAGTCTTACCCCAATGGGTGCAGACCGTCAGAAGCTGAAAGCACGCCTGGCCTCGGGAAATTAGCTACCTGACTGAATTCGGTGAGTGATGGTTTCAATAATTTTAATATTTTCTGGTATATCTAAGTTACCCGGGAGCTCTGTTGACATAGGTTTAGCTAACGTTAGCTACAACTTGATGAAATTAGTTTATTTATAATTGTGTAATTTATAAAATTATTAGCTAACGCTACGTTCAACTTTAGCCTAAAATTAGCTAGATATTGTTATTAAAGTTAGCTGCTAGCAGAGATGGCAGAGTAACAAAGTACCTTACACAGCAAGCAGGCGCCCGCGACAAATGGAGAAGAAAGTAAGAGAAAAGAAAAAGAGACAAGCTTTCCGGAGGATAATTAGTTGAGATTGTGTGTGTGTGCATCTTTGAGAACTGTAAATCATATAACTTAGGTTGTCAGTTGTGGTGCCCTTACCTAATATATTGTAAATGTTAGACCCAGTGACAGGCTGGCATAAAATGGCTTGCATAATACTTAGCAAGGAGGTCATAATATTTTTGACTCATATCTGAAGTTAAGCTTCTCCAGCTCACCCCAGGTTTGCAAAAGACGTATCTCAAAATGCATCAGAGTGATCCTTTAAAATATGTAATGTATTTATTAATTTCTTCCAGGGGAGCATGCCCCCCGGACCCCCAGGGGGGGCTAATATCCTTCTAACCTTTTTCACCCCTGACCTGTTTTCATGCCGTGTGTGTGTGTGTGTGTATGTGTGTGTGTATATCTCTTCTTGTGGTACAATCATTCAGGATTTTAATACCAGGTCAAAATGGGGCCTCTCTCTACATATCTATATGTTTATGTCTTTCTCTGTCAATATATCTGTCTGCTGTAAAGAAAAAGTGGCGCATAGAGGCAAAACATTTGAACCCTTGTCATTTCTTACTCTTTTATTTGCAACCTCTATCCCTTTCCCACTATTTTAGCTATTTATACTGCTTGAGCAGAAAGCATTCCAACTCATTCATTACTCTTTTAGTTACTTCATCCAAATTAAAGCTGGTAATTCAGTTTAGCATCAGCCTTTACAAGAACTTTCGAACTATATTGGTATTATTCCACTTTTTTTAGAACCATTTCAACTTTTACACATTTACCTAAAACTTTCCCTTTTACACATTTCCTAATTTGACCCACCCATTTCCCATTTTACCAACTCACTCATTACTCTTTCAGTTACTTTATCCAAAATAAAGACAGCAATTCTAGCGGCAGCTTTTTCAAAAAACCCTTAAAACGTTCCACTTTTGTTTGATAAATTATTGGTATTATTAAACATTTAAATTAAATTCATACTAATTAAAACAATTCCCACTTGTCCAACTATTCTCACTTGATTGCTGGCTTTAGCAATTTATCTTTTCAGCATTCACAAGCATTTTCTGCAAAAAAAATGCAATTTCTAGTCCCAAGAGAGCCTACGTCTGTCCAAAGTTTGCCTAAAGAAGGTTTTTCCTCACCACTCAAGGTTTCTGCCTAAAAGGAAGTTTTCCTCACCATTGTTGCACCAAATGCTTGCTCGTGGGAAATTGTTGGGGCTTTGTCAATTATAGAGTGTTGTCTAGACCTATTTTATCTGTAAAGTGTCTTGAGATAACTCTTGTTATGATTTGATACTGTAAATAAAATGGAATTGAATTAATTACCTGTGTTTTACCACGTTTCTGGTCATGAAAGATGCAGAGTTTTTTTTTCTATACGTCGGGTAGACTAATCTCTCTCTAGTTTGTTTGGTTGCTGCTTCCACGGCTGCAGCAGTGTTTTTGCGTGTTTGCATTTCATGCCTGGCAACCCGGGTGTCAAAATGGACAGTTGACACAGGCCAATACACAAACAGACATTCCGTCCCGGAATGGAAATTTTGATGGAGAAAATACTGGCTTTGGCATAGTTGTTGAAGAAGATAGACTTTATGTTTCCTTAATATGATAACATATTGTGGGCTTTTTTTGATTTAATACATAACATCAGTAAATACATTATATTACATATCGGACCTTAACAATGCTAAATGTTGACATTATGCTTAAGCATAAGGCTTCTGTTTGTGTGATGGCCTAACATACTGTATATAAAATGAAAACAAAAGATAAAACTTTACACTGCAAAACATTTGTAGATTTTTCAAGTGATCTGTGCGCATACCTGGATCTCCTCCTCTTCTCATCAAGCTCAGCTTGAGTCCTGACCTCAAATTTCAGAGGTTCCACACCCTCCTGTAGGTGGATTAACACAAACACATGCGCGTGCACCACACACACACACACACACACACACACACACACACACACTGCATTGTATTTCACACACTGCATTTGAGCGTAAAGCACATAAATATAACTTTCCTCTGTCTACTTTCTCTTTCTTGGCGGAGATGGAGAGTGCCGGTTTTTCATTTGCTTGCCTGCAGCAATGTATGGATATGATAAAATGTGCATTAGCTATTGTTGGGATAGAAACCAATTACTGTGCAACAGCAGAGAGACCTCAGCAGTAATGTGGTTTGTAGCAAGGCTTTACTAACGTTCCAGGACGAGTTGGTTGACAGTGGAGAGCATCTTGTGGATACGAGACCCGTGTGACTGAACACAAAACCTCTACTTTGGACTGGGACAGAGAGGGAGGAAAACAGAGCCAGGGAGTAAAAGACATAGACATTGCCATTAACATTAAAAAAACACGTCATACAACATACAACTGCTGCTCTACTGTGCTTCTGTTTTTACAGACCCGGACTTAAAGTACAAGGCCTGAAAGGAAGAGACACAAGGGCAGAAAGAAGCAAGAGGACATATATAAGACTATTCGCTGGGTCGTCAACTGAGATACAAATCGTATGTGACACACACACTACGGAAAAACAGTCTCAAAAGGATCCACATAAATAGAGGGAGGTCTAAAAATATATTTCCATTGAAAAATACTAAGATTTACAAATGATGAAATATGAGTTACAAATTAGTGGCACAGAAACAATATACATTTACAGATACAAATCACTCTGCATTGATTTGTGCATTGTTTACAGATACAAGTCATTCTGCATTCATTTGTGCCTTGTGTTTACAGATACAAATCACTTTGCATTTATTTGCGCATTGTGTTTCACAAGTTGCAATTTCATATGAGACTGTTTTAGCAGCATATAAAACATGCTGGGGTAATTGTATTCCATTATCAGGAAGGTGCACATCTTGAAGTTGTTTTGGGAGAGGTAACGTTAATTAAATAGGGAAGACAAACTTATTGTCCAACAATTCAAACTATGAATCACCTGATGATCCTACCACCACAAAAACAATTTTCCTTAGTATTGTGCACAGGAAATGCAATAAGGCAGGGCCATCACCTCTTCACTGATTCTGAGCCAAGATATTGCCAATGCCATTAACACTGCCTGCCCAGCTCCTCCCTTTGCTTGGTGATAAAGCCATTTTTAATAAAGATTATGCATTTGCCTTACTTAGCATTTCCCTCAATATCAGTTTGCATATAACTAGACAGAGTAAGGAGCTATGTCTCTACCACTGTGGCTGCCACCTTCTTTCTGTGACACATTTGGTGGCACTCAAAAAATATTATTCTGGTGTCGACTTACTTCACAGACTTCTTTAAAAATAATAATAATATACTTTGTGATTAAAAAAAAGCCTGTCAGTGACTACCTTGTTGTGTCACTTGTTCCCCCAGCTTCAGCCCCACAGCCATTTCCTTCTAGTCAGGGAAAATGTAGGCTATGAGCACACCACCGCCATCCCAATGACCTTTCCACAAGTCCAGGGAGCACTCAATGCAGAGGAGAGGCAATAAAAGTAATGAAAGAAGCAAAGGCAATTAAAGTGGTGTGTGTGAGGGGAGCGTGGCTGAGATGAGCCTAACTGGAGGCAGCCCTGGAATGCTCTACAGCTCCACATACCCCATAATCCCTGTGTGATCGCAGAGCAACTGGGGTGTGCTCCGAGTCTGATCATCCTCTTGCAGAATTCACCAGCTAATCTGTGCAAAAGGACAACCATGCACATATGCTACACAGATGCACAGGCACACACACACACACACACACACACACACACACACACACACACACACACACACACACACACACACACACACACACACACAACATGACATGACATGACATGCACACGCACATGAACACACACACACACACACATAAAATCCATTCAACAATGCACACATTGCTGCACTCACTACTAGCGTAATTATTATAGACTGCATACAATATGTACTGCACCACAAAATAAGGAAACTACTAAAAATTAATTACCAAACAAAAACACTGTCAGGCACAAATGCACCCACGTTTAGTTCTATAAAATGAGTTGCTTTCCTCCTGCCCTCTGCAGCGCAGTTTCCAGCGGCTAGTGAGAATCATTAATGCCCTTCCTCTGATGCAGCCACACAACCAACAGCAATTATTTCTAAAAGCAAAAAGTGAAAACAGACAGCGAACGCACAAATATACACGGCACATAATCATTATTTCTTTGTTAGGCTGGCTGTGTGGGGGTTGAGGAGGTGGCAGCGACTTGGACTTAATTTTGTCGAGCGGAGTTTACTGACCGCAAAATGACAACGATGCTTTTCCTAAACCAATTAAGAGGCTGCAGTGCTGCTGTTACCATGTGACATTGACAGCACTTAAGGAGGCTGACGCCAGGCCTTAGAGATAAGCCAGAGATGTGCTTTTGGCTCAGGAGTCAGCGCGCACGCACGCACGCACGCACGCACGCGCGCGCGCACGCACGCACCACACGCGCGCCACACACACCACACACACACACACACACACACACACACCACACACACACACACACACACACACACACACACACACACACACACACACACACACACACACACACACACACACACACACACACACACACACACACACACACACACACACACACACACACACACACACACACACACACACACCAATGCGTGCACAGTCACACACATCAATCAAAGGAATGGCACTGTAGAGCAGAGAGCAAGTAACAATGGGTACACCTGAAGCTTCAGACCAAAACAAATATATAACTGACAAAATACTAATATGCGATGTTCACAGTATTGAGGTCTGACTGGCTAAAATAAAATAAACTATCAAGCTGGTAATATCAGGACGCATTAAACCTACATCCAGGCTTTGATTCAGGTACAAGATGTCATTATCTAATCAGCTTTAGGAATACAGACTCTTTGTGGTCCACGCTAATGACCAGAATTGTCTATAAAGCATTGTGCCCCCATTCTTTGCTCTGAATATCTTAAAATAATACCCACTGTTCAGAACGGAGACAAGACTCCTTTTCCTTCCTATTATAGAGCACTCACATGACAGTGGTGCTAGGGGCTTGTAGGCCATTGGCTGGTCAAAGTGCTGCATAAAGATAAAAGAGCTGGTGTGTAACTAGGCCTGATCAGTATCAATTGTGGTCCTGACTAGTGGTCCTCTTTTTTTCAGGGCTTTGTCCCCTCCTGCTATCCATCCCTCTGTAAGATGGAAACTCCTATGCTTCAGAATGGACCAGGAAGATGTAACACCCCATGATTCCTCTCCACACACACACACACACACACACACACACCACACACACACACACACACACACACACCATCTTTACATTTATGGAGATTCTTTTTTTTTTTTTTTCGTATTAGTTTTTTTTTGGTCAAAAAATTGTTTACCTGTTTGATGCCTATTCAGATTTGTCCCTAATCTGGTAAAATAAATAACAACATGATACAAGTTTCTGCAACACAATTATAAGCATTAGTATAAGATATACCCTCTTCTTGTGTTTTGAGTTTTATTTAGTAGTTTTTGGTGGGTGCAGAGGTCTAACACCATCACATCAGTAGGGTTAAAATCTAGTGTGAAATCCACAGCATATGATTCCCTTCCTTTCCATACCATTCAAACTTTCAGTGACTTTTTGTGTCCTGTAAGTGAACATAATTTGTTATGTTCCTAACTTTCTACACTAAGTTTTCCTTTAATTTGTCAACCCATCTGAAGCGTCTGACGAAAACTCCTACATAAAGAGGCTCAAACTACTTTCAAATTCATCCAACAATACTAGTTGCTAGCCGTACGCTAGAGTAATTTGCTCACAAAACAAAGAATCTATTAATTTTCACAGTTTTTTTGCCTGCCAAAAAAGAACCTGCTTGCACATCATAACAGGCATTCTTATTGCAGAATGGTAAGTAGTTTGCATGATTTGCCTTTTCAGATTGTATAGTTTTATATAAAAGAAAAAAAAGGCAATAAAAACATTGTTAATACATTTATGTAAAGGAAAATAGCTATATTTTATAAATAGCTGTATACTCTGCAGCTATGTCACAAACTTAAACTGCTTACCGTCTTCCAACAGCAACAGAGAGAAATAATGGGCAGCTGTGAGTTACACCCCTCTTTAATCATCTCCCCTTATCAGTTTCCCTATCTCATCAAGCTGCATGGGTGTTGGAGATTCACGTAGGACTAAGTTTGACAGTCACGTTCCAATCTTACTCTGTGGCGGAGATTTAAAGCACATAGGTGGGCAGATGAAAGATACCCCTTATATGCATGAAAGAGATCAAATTGGGATTAAGAAGATTAATTTCAGATGGTAATTGAGGGAGAAACTTTTTCATCAGATGTATCTAACTTTCTAAAATATGTCAAATGTGATGTGATTTAATTTGCTAACAGATGAATGGTTGGTAAATTGCTGTGCTTCAGGCTTGTGTCCCTTTGGTTGGTGTAAAAGTATATATCATCAAACTTCGTAACTCTGACTCATTTCTCTTGGCTTCCTCTGAGATTAAAAAATAATTACTAGTTTTGAAACACAAATTCAGACTGAAACTAATTCAATTTGTGAGCATGGCTAGAGGGTGGCTCTGAGTGGTGTATAAACGTAATAGCGAGGCATCAAGCATATGGGAACAATCCCCCTTCAGAAGTGTCAAAATGACCTTGGAAATCACACAGTTCAGACACTCATATGGGAATATGAATTCAAACCATGATGCTTATCTTATAGTCTGGTACTGCTGGGTGTCACACAACAGATAAACACTGACCAGAATGTTCTCTTCTTAGTAACATAAATATCTACTGATGCAGATTGATGTGTACATGGGTGACCTACATAATTACCTGATTAGATATACTGTAATGACATTTATTTCTGTAAATGTTTTGATTTCGGGTTGACCGGTTGATAGACATTTCCTCAATTTCTCACTCATCTGCCACATATTCTACTGGTTATACTGAGCAATATGTTAAAAAATAAATTTTGAAATAAAATATATGTCTTAAAACATGTAGCATGGGGGGTTGCGCAAATTATGATTGGGAAACAAAGTTCACCAGGTCAATGCAAAATATTAAATCCAATAATTAATTCCAGCAAAGTTGGAGAAAGGACACAAGTTTTCATATTTTCTATTATTTCTGAAACTACGTTTGAACTCCCTGTCCGCTTCTAATTATGTTTCTCTCTGATCTGTTGTTTCTGCTTCCTGGCTTGTTTTATGGTACATGAGGCAGGTCCCAGTTTGCTCTTAATGCTGGCACACAGGCTTGGAAAATTTCATTCAAAGTAGCTCACCGAATTGTAAGCATTTACATTTTTAAATAGGCTAGGAGCCATTGGAAATCAAATATATCCATCCTTTTAATGCAGAACCTTTAATGCATGCAATTCAAATGAAAAACCAAAATTGATTTACATTATTTTGTTAACGTAGTGTCACGGTTTCAGCAGGAGGACCAAATGCAAGACTCTTTCAGGCAAATGTGCAGAACAAACACACAACAACTAACAAACAAACACTTTATTTTGACTCTGCAACATAGAAACTAACAATTGCACACTTACAAACAAACAGGACTCTCAAAGGAACCTACAGAGAGACAAACCGACAAGAGACAAAGGAACGGAGGACTGTAGAAATACACAGACCAATCAACAGAAAGGATTGGACAAGACAGTAACGAGGAAGAGGTGATAGCACAAACGGAACCTAATGTCACAATAGGGAATAGGTGGGAGCAGAACCAAAGTGAAACTAACAAGACAGAAAGTGCAGACCATATAAGGGGATAGGCAGCAACAAAGACACATGACAGACAGGTATCCACAGAGCACATGGAAAACAGCAACAAGCACTAAACACAACACAATACAAAATGGCCAAAAGAGTGGCACAAAGGCAGTCAGTCATAGCACGATCCTGACACTTGGTTGTTATTTTTGATAATGTTGTCAAGAATTGACCAAAAGAATTCAGGGTAGAGTGAGTGGAATCTTTGGCTCAAAAGCCAATAGTGCCTGGATTAAGTGAATTGAAGTTGAAACGATTTAAATCCTGATAAGATACAAGCAGATAAAACATGCACAACTGAACCAAGAGTGTGTTTACAGAGCAGTACACTGAGACACTTGCTTCAATCAATATATTGATGTTTTGTAATAGGCTCTAAATGACTGCTGTGCAGCAAACCTTCTCACTGCTTCTGCAATTCCTTTCCACACAAATATAAAACATCACCTAAGATGACAGAGAAAAACTAAACTGAGTCAACTAGATAACAATAACAAATCAGTAATCCATAATTTGTTCAACCAGATAACCCTCAACCACTTTCCTCAGAAACTCCACCTGAATCCATTGTCACAAACTTTAAAACAATTCCTCCTGCCATCCTTTAAATGACAACCTCAAAAGTAGACACTGTATGAAAAACTATTGTTTTTCTGAAATTAAACTAATATTAAACAGTAAACTAAAAACCACAATGTAAATCCATTGGGATATATTAACATTAAACGTATTAATAACCCTTTTCAAACCCATCTCTTAATCGACTGCTTCTCTATTCAGCCCAGTCATAGAAAATTAAAGTGCTGTAAGTACAGTGGTGCTCAAAAGTTTACATACACATGCTTAAGTTGACTAAAAAGAGGAATAAAAAAATCATGTTTTGGAAATTTATTTTAATACCTAAATTAAAAAATGAGGTAAAATCCAACCTTTAAGGACACCAATTTTCTTTGTGAATGAATAACGTATTGTAAATAAATAAATGTTCTTATTTGAAATACAGGGGTCATAAGTATACATACCCCTATGTTAAATTCCCATAGAGGCAGGCAGATTTTTATTATTAAAGGCCAGTTATTTCCTGGATTCAGGATATTATGCATCCTGATAAAGTTCCCTTGGCCTTTAGAATTAAAATAGCCCCACATCCTCACATACTCTTCACCATGCTTAGAGATAGGCATGGGATACTTTCTATAAAATCATCTCTCAATGCAAATCAAACCAGGTATTAGTCTAACTGAAATAAAACCATGCCTATCTCTAAGCATGTTGAAGAGTATGTGAGGATGTGGGGCTATTTTAATTCTAAAGGCCAAGGGAACTTTATCAGGATGCATAATATCCTGAATCCAGGAAATAACTGGCCTTTAATAATAAAAATCTGCCTGCCTCTATGGGAATTTAACATAGGGGTATGTATACTTATGACCCCTGTATTTTAAATAAGAACATTTATTTATTTACAATACGTTATTCATTCACAAAGAAAATGGTGTCCTTAAAGGTTGGATTTTACCTCATTTTTTAATTTAGGTATTAAAATAATTTCCAAAACATGATTTTTTATTCCTCTTTTTAGTCAACTTAAGCATGTGTATGTAAACTTTTGAGCACCACTGTATGTCATGCATGGAACTTAATCAATAGACGTTTGTGCAAGTGTGACAGATTCAATCTGACCAGGCAGGGCTTTAACATTTAATGAGAGGATGTTTAGTAATTCTGCATGCACAGTGTTGTTTTGTACAGCAGGCTGTTTTGTGATGATGACGTGTCACTGGAGCATAGTGTGTGTGTGTGTGTGTGTGTGTGTGTGTGTGTGTGTGTGTGTGCGTGCGTGCGTGAGCACCAATCAGGGCCTGTTTCTTGCCAGGTAAGGCAACTCATTAAATACAAGAGTGCAGGCAAGCTTAAACCCCTCTTTCCCTCCAACATTTACTAGGACCACAGCCATGGTTCAGAGGCCTTACAAATTCAGGGAGGCAAGTTGTATGGAAACGGAAAAGGCACAGAGTAGGGAGAAAGATGAGGTTTGGGGGTACTTTATTAGTACATAAAAACACTGCTTGTGAGCCCTTTGCAAAGCCCTTTTTTCTGCTTTGGACTGAGAGAATAAAGTTGGTTTACAGATAAGGAGGAGAGGGTGCGGGATAGTTTAGAGAGTACATTCATCCCAACATGCTGTGTCACTGAGTCTGACTGTGTATGTGTGCCAGGAGCTGGTGTGGGTGAGGGATACAGTAGGAAAAGCCCAGAGCATTTCCATTGCTCACCTCCCTCTTCCATTGACAAGTGAGGTGCAGTAACAGCTAATCGATGGCTAGTGAATTCCCCGTGCAACCCCCTCGCCAGGCTGATCAATATTCCTGGCAATTAGAATCCCCTATCTGCATGGCTGTAGGGACATTGGGGTGGCTTGCCAGCCCACAAACACCCAATTTAGTCCTCAGCCTATCACTTAATTACTAAATCCTCCCTAATGCCTATTGGCAAGTTGCGGCCGTACTCACAGCAGCCCCAGTGGCTGAGTGAACATGAGACCTTTGGCAAGGTGCTGGTTAAGATGCTCCCATCCCATGTCAGCTGGCCAGTTAAACATCTGATTTCACACAAGGCCATATCCGCCTATTGAGCGCCTGGCCCACACACAAAGCACATAGATGGTCTGGAATGGGAGGAATTGGATGGATGGGAGGGTGAGGGGATAGATGTTACAGCACACAGAGTCACAGTGATAAAACATCTTTCAGCCAATAGTTGAGTCGGTGAGCACAGAAGCGTTTTTAAAGTCAGATGATTTCCGGGTGTTTATCATATTGACTATGGATAACATAAGATATAAAATTAAATGCAGCCTCATGAGAATTCATGTCTTAACAGATGCAAAGAGATGCAAATATTTCAGGTAAATACCATAGGGAATATAGTATACCTGTAGCTTTGCAGTTAATGCTCAGGAGCAGCTCATTCTGCAACACCATTGCTGATGCCCACACCTGCTGACAACAAAGTTATCTCCTCCGAGCCTTTTCCTGGGCTGATATTTGCACAGACATCTAAAATGAAAAATATACAAAAGTAACTGTATGTGCACTCTCACACAAACCCACATCCTAAAGACACATTTGTCTATGCAGCGCCGCTTTCCTGGATGACAGTTTAAAGAGTGGTTGCCTGAAAGTGTTAACAAGATGTGTAGAGTTTTATTAAGTCACCTGCTAGGAACACTCACTTTTTAAACTAGTTCTACGTCTAGTATTTTATTTTGGCCTTTGTCTTTTTTCTAACTTCACTTTCTTTCCCTGTATTTACTTTTTTGCAGATCATTTTTTTTACATGCATTCATATTTATATGCATTCATATGTTGTGTAGATTAGTGGTGTGTATCACACAAAATGCCTTAGGCTGTGAATTTATGGGCAGTTTCCTTGCAGGTGAGTGGCAGAGGCAGCTGCCACATCACACACTCTGGTGACTGTCTCACACAATATATTAAAGCCAGCACTGCAGGCAAGGCTCCAAACTAACTTGTTTTACTAGGAGCACTATAACCCCAGTTAGGGGCACAGGGAGAAAACCTAAATTAGAAAACCTTAAATTAAACTGCAATGCAATTTTTTTTCAGATTAAACTTGATTACTGATAAATGTTTTGGTAATAAATACAAACATTGCAATGTGCTTTTTTACTTTAATTATCAGTCACATTTTAATTAAATGGTGCTTAACAAATGCAGATTTCAAAATGTAATGTACTGAATTACTGCCGCTGCCTCATACAAGCTAGCCTCCCTCCCTCCCTCTTCTCTGTTTATTTTGTTAACACTGAAATAACTATCATATCTAAGGTGATTAAACTTCCATGAAAAGGGGAGTACTGTATCTGTCTAACACCCAGTGCGGCAAATATTGAGTGATGAGCGAGCCAGAGAGAGAGGAGCACACGACACTCAAAACACAACTCAAAGCACTTTTTGTTATGACAAGGTAAATAGTTATATATTTGATCATGAACTGTGTATTCAAACTCAAAATCAAAGTAACGTGTTTGCTTATGGCCAGTCAAAGCAGTCCATATGGATTTTTCTTTCATATATGCAGTCTCCGCTCTCTGATATCCCCGCAGTTGTGGTGTTTATCCATATAAAATCCAGTCCTTTTTGTCAGAGACCGAGGGCTACCCACCCGGCCCCACCGACAGGTAGTTCTCGTAGCATCAAAGTGGGGGGGGGGAGAGATGAGGGCTAACGTTAGGCTAAGGCTAACTCTTTATCGGCTATCACTGCGCAGCATTTTCCTCGCAAATGTACGGTTTTTAGCAAATAGTTGTAAAAACTACTCACACTTTCTCAAAAAATGGTCGCATTTTCAGTCTGGAGCCCTGGGAGGCTAGCTGACCTGAAAAAATCCTGTCATTGTCATTCCCCTCCTTTATCCCTCTCTCCCTGACTTATACCATTTCAATCATTTTCTCTTGGTTTCAATGTCTTTTTCATTTCATCATTTTGTAATTTCAATAGCCTCCATTTTAAGACAAAGAACAAAAAACAAAGAACAAAGAGACTGATCAGAAGCTGGCAGTAGAGCAGTTGTCGGACAACCTTCCCTCTAAAAGACGTTTTTTCAAGATTCAAGACATTTCTGCCCCATCTGACAATGACGAATGACAGTAGAGGTAGAACAAAGGGATGAAGTGCAAAGCTGGGCCCACGGACACACTGTCTTCCAATTTTCACACAAACCACTGAGAACTGTATGACAATACTTTCTCAGTCAGGTAGAGAAATAACTATAATGTTTCCCCATACCTTAAGGTCTTGCGTACGCAGCAGCAGCTAGACTGAGGGGAGGACATGCTGGGTTTCAGTGTGTTGTATCAGTGAGGTACTACAATCCATCTGTGGGCCTCCAGCTTCTTGCTGCTGTGCCTTCACGATCTCTCTCTACAGAGCTTCATGTATTTCCTACAGATCCATCTCTGCCCAATGCAGTCTATTACTTTTCTGCCCTGCTGTGAAAAATGTGAAAGGAAATAATGAGTATAGTGTGTGAGATGTATGTATGTGAGTTTAGGTGCTCAATTCATATGTAGGGAATGGCTTCTGACTGTAACATGACTTCATGTCCCAGATGGTACCTGTTTTCGTTCAGTAGTTTGGCTCTGAGCAGCCTCCAGGTCCTGCTCCAGTGTGGTAACCTTTTGCTCTCGAAGTGTTACCTCCGTCTGCAGTCGATCCCCTGCCTCCTGAAGGTGCAGCACCTAAAGACAAGAATATTGGGCAATATTGGACAACCTCACACAATTTTAGAGTATGTGGAGATAAAAAGTTTCATTTTATAAACTGGTTATTTTTTGTGCGCAAATGTCAGTCTGTTTGAGCTGGTTAAGTCTGGACACCTACTCAGCTGACACACCTCTGCACGATGCACACTCAGCTCCTGGATGCCTTGGGCACACTGCTGCAGGACCTGGGGGAAAACCTGCCGAAGCGTAAGATACAAATGCATACCTGCACGCACGCAAACACGCACGCACGCACGCACGCACACACGCACGCACGCACGCACGCACTTTCCTGTCACATACCCATGAAAATGGCCTGAGGTGAAGTAAGGATAGATGCCCGGAGCTCTACAAATCCTCTTGAAGGACAGAGCAGAAAAGCACCTGCCTTCCTCTGCCCCAAGCTATCTCCGCATCTGCTGCACTGCACTTAGCTGCCTGGCCCTAATTTGGTATTTCCACAAAGATGACATATGTATCAGGCAGGGCAGGAAATGACCTGGGTTGGGAGAGAAGAGCTTCCTGACAGGTGTCACCTCCAATCGGCACAGGCCTGCCTCTGAAGTGTTAACTATTCAATTAACCAGCACATCGCACTGAGTGGGTGCCAGCACCTAATTACCTCTGGGACCTTGCCTGTGAATGGAGTGAAATATGTGTGTGTGTGAATGACAGGTCACATCATGTTACTGTTAAAAGTTCTTCTCACTCTGAACCACCTCAACATTCAGATGAAATAAAGTATGTGGTTCAGAGCATGTGCATTTGTCTGAGAGGGGCAGGGTGTTCCCTTCCATCCCCAGTCACTTCTCTCCCTATATCCATCTCTCAGCACCAACCAAGAAAAAGGCGTTTAGCTTTGAGTAAAATATGAGATATGAAAATAAAAACAGTGTCATTTAGCCATGTTCGAAAATTACTCCTGCCATGTGGCCTCTCTATCTCACACCATTAAAATAATGAGGTGTCACTGAGCTCTGCTTCCATAGCTGCAATGTTGACACCCATCAAGACAAATCTATATTTCATGGCCACTTACAGATGTATAAATAGCCAAATGAGGTACGCTAACCATCTATAAAACGGCACTAAAAGGTTGCCAGAAGATGGCGAGTGTCATGAGCCAGTTGCACTGGTAATCAATCTGGGGAAAGAGGAGAGGAGAGAAGAGTAGGCTGCGTTGCGTGGGTAAGAGGCGAGGCACAACGTGGCGCAACAAGCAGGGCAGTAAATCACATCTGCACGGCCCGCTCGCCCCACTGACACACAGCCACTTGAACTGACATGGTGCTTGCTCGACAGCCTGATGGATCACCACACTACACTCCATTAAAGGCAAACGTGCACGACAAGAACTGACATAACAAACAATTAGTCACTGCTGTGGGTATGGACTATACATGCTGAGGGCCTGCCTGGAGATAGGCACTCACCACCTGGGCACTGAGGAACATAAGGTCCCTGGTTCTTTTGTGATATAATAGGCTACATAATTGATGACCATGTGTGTTCTAAATACAAACTACTTTTACTTTTAAGATTTTTTTTTAAATTATATAGTAAACAGCAAAGATGTTCACAAATTGCATTCATTTACAGGTAGTCTTATTGAGAGATGAGTTTATAGACAGGTACTTTTATACAGAGTGGATCTCTCAGATCAAAAATCAAGAGGACAAACACAACAACACAACTGGTTACCTGTATTTGCTCTGTGTAACCGAAAGCAGGATTGTGTAAGACATTCAAATGTGTGTGTGATTAAGAAGTTTTGTATCACTAATCAAGGTCTGGCATAAGAGGACAAGATCCAGAGATTCCCATGCTTTGGATTTTTACAAGGAGAGCTGGGGATGGAAGAGTAGGACTAAGCACTTGGGGATATGTTGTGTCCGTTTACTGCACCCATGACCATGTAGAAAATGAGTGTGAAAGTAAGTGTGTAGGTAGCAGCACCTTTACACTTCAATCACAGACAGAGGTGAGCCCCCCCATCAGACCTTTAGCCACCTCTACTCCTCCACTATTGGGCTCCACTGGGCACCAACACCCATTATTTATCACACACACACACACACACACACACACACACACACACACACACACACACACACACACACACACACATCTCCCTCAGCATGACTTTCCACTTTAGTCCATCAGTGCTTTGAGACGATGGCTCCTCTTTGTCTCCCCACAGGGTTGTGTGTGTGCACACACACTTTTAAACAGAAGACAAATCCACAGATACATGCATATGTATGCACAGAAAACACACTCGAGCGCACACACACACACACACACACACACACACACACACCACACACAACACACACACACACACACACACACACACACACACACACACACACATGCTCGCACACACAAACAGTTGCTTTCTCTCATACGTATACACACGAGCATATACATCAATACAGCCTGCCATTTATCAAAACCTCAATCCATCCTTTTCTCTGAGTGAACCATGAAGTCCAAGACCTTTCTATAACATCAAATGTCCTCCCTGGATTTTTTTCCCTGCTCTGAAGGATTCTCTGTTGCCAGGCATGATGGCCTCTGCTCTTTTTACTGTTGAGCATGTTGTCTTGCGATGTTCCCAACTGTATAGCACGTATGACTGCGATCAATGAGAATCAGCAAAAGCACTTATTGAGGTTGTCTTTCTGATGAGTGTCTGTAAAAGAGGCAGATCACATCCCAGAGCGTAAGTTTGTCTATAAATGACAAACACTGTAACCTGACTAAATAAAAAGGAAATATGGTATAATATAGTTGACAACCATGGCAAACATTGCAATAACCTCCTTCAAAATGCCAAGGACCACCTTGCACTCTACTCTACACACAGCTGCCATCTGCATTTCCCTGCATTGGCTGTTACAACACCTAACGCTCCCTTCTCTTCCTTCCAGCTAATCCGCCTGACTGTTTTAGCAACATTCAAACCACATTCAACCCACCCCACTGTGCTCACGACCACCTATCCTATCAGCAGCAGAAGTAACTATAAAAACTAATTTCTCCAAGAGAAACGAGTAGGCTCCAAGTACACAGGAAGAACCTGGCACTTTCTTACATATTTAATTTTTTATTTAATGTCTCTTTCTCACTCAGTGTGCCCATTTTGAAACTGAAAAGCTTAAAGTGAAACTGGAGGCATTGACTGATTATACAAGATACAAGTCACACTCTAATACTTTGAGAACAAAAAGCATACCTGCATACATGCACTTTAAGGAAACTTTTAGACATGAGTGCTGTGGGAGTGACCTGTGACCTTCAATCAGTCATGTCCTTGTGTGAAGCCTGTGGAGTGCTGTCCTGCTGGGTCAGCTTACTGAGGCGAGCCTGGTGCTTATAGAGCTGTTGAGGTTGGTGTGTCCCCTGTCTAGCCTGCATTTGGCTTTTTTATCCAAATAAGAAGTACACAGAGGTCTACTCTAATTAGAAGATGCATTAAAAAAATTCTGGTATATCCTTACAGGATACACACTTTTGTGAAAGCCACATATAACCGTGCTGTCTTATGTAGAAACAGGTTAGCCGGTGTTGTCTTTACGTGTTTCTGTATCAGCCACCTAGTCCTCAGCCAGACTCTGTGTCCTCCATGTCAGAACCAATGTGATATCATTGACCTGTTGTTGCAAACTATCCTAGAATGCCTGTAGCTCACAGCCAGGTCACTTTCTTCTTTTCTGCCTCCTTCTGGCTAGGTCGCTCCAACAGCAACAGAACTGGCTATGCAACTGAGTGCACGAGTATGCGTTTTGCCCTTGTATGTGTGTGCTGGGGCAGGTGGTTGGATGGAGCGCAAGCACCAGTGGGGATTCAGAGACAGACAGATGTGTACCTACCATCTCCCAACAGCTCCACTGGCACTTTAATGACACCAGCTCTAGTGTACATTAGATTATTAGACTCCAGAGTACAATATCCCAGACTGGATAATATTGTTTTTCCTCTGGCTGATGATGCATTACAAAAATAAGGAATGGTGTAACAGATGTCTCTCGGGGTAAAAATAATAAATCACACAGACTTCTAACATGGTTGAGAAATATGCGCCCACAAACACACCCACATTCCCGGAACACTTCAGTGATTCATTTACTCTCTTTATTTCAACTGAGCAGCAAGCCGGGAGAGAGAAAATGAGAATGGGGAAAAAGTGATTTGTTTGCATTTAACTTGCAAACATCATTAATGCATTGGTACTAATTGTGTTGTTTTAAACGAGTGAAATCTGATAATGAGTTCATTAGCAACTCCATGTAATGATGACTCCCAGGGTTTTGAGAGAAAAAGAATGGGCGCCTGGATAGCTCATTTGGAGGAGTGTGCACCCGTATATAGAGGTTTACTCCTTGACACAGCGGGCCGGGTTCTACTCCATCCTGCGTCCCTTTGCCGCATGTCACTCCTCCATCGAGTGACAAAAAAGCATTGAGCCTAGAGTACCAGCTATTGCATATTACTACGGCTAGAATTCTCCAAAATAAAAGCCAAAAATGTCCCCGCCAAAAAAGAATAAATACAGAGACGAAGACTGTATATGAATGTGTGAGAGAAAGTGTGACGAGGCAGAAGAAAGAACACACGCAATGAGGCTGTCTGTAAAAACACTATTTAGATACGCACAAAAAAGTGAAGAAAATTATACATACAGAAAAGACACAGCCAAAGGCTGAACGGGATAAATGGAATAATAAAGGGAGAACAGACATGGCCGAAGAGGTGCGTGTGTATAATTTTCTAAATTTGTGTGTGTGTCCTCTCTATTGCGGAAGTGGACTGCTTGAGAAGGAGAGAGGTATAATCCATAATATGGCATCTTGCTGCATGGCTGCATACATTACTGCATACATTACTGCATCAATCAGTGCTAAGCTGCAGTGTAATTTTCTAACTCCCTATTTCTCTCCCAACCCCATCACACAGACAACACCCCATGGCTATTTCTGATGAGATTCAGTGCTAGAGAGAGGGAATAAGGTTGAGGAGGGGGGAAGGGTGTTTATGGAACAACCTACCTTCCTCTCTCCTTTCCTTCTATCCATCCAGCCCCCTGATTAATTTCCAACTAGATTGCTTGGCCAGCAGTATAATTAGCATAACATTTCCATGGATCAAGCCCAGCTATGAAACCCTTTCATCAAGCTGCTTGTCAGACACAAAATTTCAAATCTCATTTTGTTTCTAATATAATTTTCATACTGGGGGAGAGGAATCAGGGGCTACGATGTGGAAAAACGGAGGCTGTCGACAAGGTGGTGGTGGGGGTATCAGAGGATTGTTATTCCAAAGATAAACGGAGTCATCAATCAAAATTAAAATGAGGATGAGGTCTGTAATGAGATTCTGTACTAGCAGGCACATGTATGCACGCATGCGTGCACACCTGCATACATGCCCACACACGCTGCGGGCCTAACAGCCAAGGTCAATGCTGGGTGGATGGGTGGGGTGGCGTCTATGGGCTTGATCTAAACACTGGGACAAAACAAAACATGTGAGCTCAGCTTAATTTGTCATCTTCTGGTGCTGTAAGTCAGCAGCACCGTCACATTATTTGAATCTATAACCACATATGGCACTTTCAGAGACTCATAAAATGCCTGTCAATGTGCTAATCTTTGACAACCAACACAATAAATAATTCTAACTTTGTTTTCATTACAAAATGTGCAACACTGTCACTGGTACCTCACCCAAAGCAGCACACTGTACCACTAATTAGGAAACATACTGAAAGAGTAGGTTTTTTTTTTTTTTAATAAAGATACAGAATCAATGCAATTTATTAAATCCAAGCTAATTAAAAAAAAAACTTCAAGGTGCACAAACAAGATAACAATAAATGAACTGCGCCAAGAGAAGCATGCGCTAATTAAATTGTCATGCCATAGCTGTGCGCTGTTTGTTGATACCTTCAAAAACAGAGTGCGTCACCCCTGACCACCCTCATGAGGCCTACTTCTATTGCATCTTAAACAGAATTCATTGGACTGAGGGCACATGGTAAATTTTGTCCTGGCCAGACAGACGGTATATTTACTCTTTATCATAACAATGAATCTTATGACTATCTTCCTCTTGCCTCCTCAAAGCATATCAGTGCCTTTTAACTCATTGTTTTCATCTTATAGTCCACAAATTTATTTTTTATCCAATCTCGCCACTCTCATCTGCATTGTTTTCGACCACAGCAAGTAGAAGAAGAAAAGCTCTGACAAAGCACCAAACAGCAGACAGACAACGTTAGTGCCTAGCTGGTAAACACAGTGGAGCATTCAGAAGCTAAAGAGCCAGATATTTCCCTCATGAATTAGTGGAGACCAAAACAGAGCTATAAGGTGAGTTAATACTGGAATTAATGTCATCAGGTGGCCAGAAATGCAACTCCACAAGAATGCTAGTGGTGCTCTATGTCCTCTGAACACTGAATGTAAGCACAACTTTGTTTAGAAAACTCCATAGGGCACCTTTAATACAAGGTTCGAGAACATTTTGGAAGGTCTTTTGTTGCAGTCTGACAGTTACTACATCCTACAGTTAACCCACTGTTTTCATTATGTCAATTAAGTACTTCAGTCAAAAAATGGCTCTATGTGGATTTTGAAATGCAACTCTTCATATGTTCAGCACAGAAGGAAGTCAGCAGTATGAACTTATTACCTACAGATGTCTCCATGTTATTTAAAAAATTTACGTCTGGTGGTGATATATTATTTGTGGCCATTACTACTTGAAAAAAAAGTTGAAAAGTTGAAAAAGGATTGAACCTTAGATCAGATAAAAGAATCAACAACTAGGGCAACCTCTTGTCCTTGGGTAGGGCTGCTATCTTGCTAATGGTACAATTTTCTTACACTAGAATTGGCCATGGAATAAGAGATAAAGGCAGTTTTGATAATAGCAAATATTCTATTCAAGTGACTTTTAACGTGGTTTAAAATTTGTTGTTTTGTGACATGGCTCACTGAAAACCCAGTAATTGAGAAAAACAGCTCTTTGACTTACGGTGTGGTAACGTACGAGGAGGTGAATGGTCATGGTCATGGGTGCTGAAGGCTGCTGGAGCTGTCTTCTGACTCTCTAGTTTCTGATTCTTCACCTCCATCTGCAGGCACCACACCTCCAGCTTCAGCACTGCCAGCTACAGAGACACAAAAACAGAAGGCCCAAGGACACAACATTGTCAAAATGAACAAGTGGTAAGTGATCAGTGATTATTATGGATGGACACAGTCAAACAAATAGTTTTTTCTTTCTTACGTTTAATTCTAATTGGAATTCTATGTCCATGAGCAGTTTGTGACACAAGACTAAAGTTGTTGCCAGAGACACAAACGTTCAGGCATGCTTGCGCGCACACACACACACACACACACACACACACCACACACACACACACACACACACACACACACACACACACACACACACACACCACACACACACACACACACACACCACACCACACACACACACACACACACACACACACACTCTCTTAGAGTTCATTGAATCGTTATCACTTATCAGGAATATGCTGCATGTTTGTGCAAGTGTGAAATTGAACAAAATCCCACTCTATATAATTAAAGAAAACACAGTGAGCACACAATGCACAGAGAGGCCAGGAGAGCGTGAAGGCATAGATACAACCAAAGGCAACCCCAGGTAATATTATCATTCTTTATCTGAACCTCTGCCTCCAATTCAACCTGTGGAGTCCTGTGTGAGTGTTGGGTGAAGCTGATTTCCTCATCTATCACTGCATGTTACCTTAGCTCAACCCCTGTGAACAAACTGTAAGTTTTGGAAGAAAAACCACAGAATTAGTCTTATCACTACTTTGTCTCTGATGCTCTTTCCACCTCTCAGCTTCCTTACTTATCTCTCTCCTTGTCTGTCTTTTTCTGTCTGCTGACCCATCTGCTTGGATGAAAATGACGTCCTCTGGTAAGGAAGCATCACATAAAGCAATTACTAACAAGCTTGACGTGCCACCCCCTCCTTTCCCTTTGTGCAGGGAGAGGATAGAGTGGGGCCAAGTGCCCTTCAGCAAAAATGATTTTTCCAATTTTAGTTAGTTCTTCCATGAATAAATAAACAAATGAATAATTGAAAGGAGCAACATAAATAAATAACATCACAAACATTCCGCCAGTACTCATAAGTATTCTACAGATAACTTGGGCTGCATGCTAATGATAAAAACAGTACATGTAGCAGGTTGAGATGCATTATTCACTGCTCTACTCTAACCAAAATTAAATAAATAAAAATCTTTTGAGGAATTCAAAACATCCTCTCAGCATTGAAGTGACAGGCCTGTCCCATTGATAACACACAAGGACACTGCGGAAAACAAATAACTGACCAGTCAGATGCAGTCACAAATAAATAAACCAGCAAGGAGCTGCAAGCCATTGACAGAATCTCCAAAATTTCAGCAAGGTCCGAAGTTTCAATTTTATATCAACGAAGAGACTGACAGTTCAGTTAGACACTTCAGTTAGTTGATGATGGTTCCTGGGATAAATGGTTCTATACTTGGTTGGTACGGGCTTTGTTTTTTTATGAGTGCATTCCCCAGTGAATGTAAACGGCAACACAGGACTGAAGAGAACAACAAATCCTTTTTGTGTTAGACATATCACTGACACAACAGTTGCATAAATGACATAACCAGGTATGGAACAGGTGGAGGTTAGGGTCAGACAATAAGAAATCAATCAAGACAGACAGCAGCAGCATGGTCCACTTAACTGTTTTTTTAGGAGCTATCAGACAAAACCAAGTAAGGGGACTTGGATACTGAGGGCGTTATAGGAGTGTATACACCACTCTTAACAAATCTGTGTTAACTTTAATATTACAAATATTCCAGGTTGGATATATAAATTATGAAGCTGTAAAGGTGTAACCGTACTTATAAAGGAAATGACAAATGTACTCAAAACCATAAAACCATAGTGTAAGGATGTTGAATTTGTTATGTTGTCTAGGCGAATGGTGAGGAGTCCAACACAACAAATGTGCACAGTATGTGTCCAAATCTAGACAGAATTCCATTTCATTACTAATAACTACCCTACTACTCTAATAAATAAAGGCCTCATTCTCTCACAACTAATGTCCAATTGTAGAAAGACAGTGGGAGAGGTGGGGATTATGTGGAGGCAATATTGAATTAGGGGTTAAACAACTCATTGTATTAGAATAAAGAATAGCACATCAGCAAACGCAGGGGGAAGTTGGCCTTTGTCCTCTGTGTGGCTTGTTTTCCACAAAACTCATTAAGGGATACTGTTAACATGCTTCCTAAGCACAAAATGTTAATTACAAACACAAGGCTAATATGCATTTTTACGCCACGCTTTTGAACGGCATGGAGAAAAAAAAAAAACTAATTTCCTCTGCAGTTCCGCTGATTGCAGTCTGATGCGGTGCTGAAGTTAATTAGAACCCTGTGATCTGATGTGATGAGGGGATGACCGTACGTCACGCTGCCATCAGCTCTCCTCCCTCCCCTCCACGACTGCAATCACCCTGAGCATACTCATCATTACTGCCAGATTGAAGGTCCCGTCCTGTTGCTGCTTTCTCCTTTTGGTCTTTCCCTCTCACAGTCTTCATCTCTGTTTCTTACCATCTTCTGCAGTTCCGGGCTTCTCTCATCCTGCAGACACAACATTTAGAAGGCAAGACAGCGTCTTTGCATCAAATGTAGTCCTGCAGCTCCCTATCCCACAGACATCCCAGATCCATCTTCAGGTCATGTTCATCAGTCTCAGCTCTGTGAGCTGGGCTAAGCAACCTGACAGCACACAGAGGACCAGTATGGGAGTTACTACAGCACAGTAATCATCAATGATAGTAAGTCAGAGCTTAAAACAGAGTATTATTTATTTAAGATATTTTTATTATTCACATTTATATCAGTTGATACAAAAATCTGGTGCAGGAGTTGAGGCACAACCAGGTCTCTATACCCCAAATTCTGCTATGGGCTAATATGGTCAATATGGTAAAAGACACTGAAAGAGAGGGACCGTTTTTATGAAGCGACAAACCCACAGAGTGACAGGATCATCCCATAAAAGTCCATGCGAATGAAATGAACGAGTGTTTGCTGGGTGTGAAAATATACTGCGGCATGCACCTTTGCAGACCCTTCTATTAATCAACCTGTCTGCACTTTGTTTTGAGAGTAATCTTGTCCAACTACCAAAGAAGCACTCAGTAGTAAGTGGCGCTTGGCTGTGCTTTGAAGGCCGTGGTTTATTGCCATCCCAAAGCACAGCAAGACTGGGCTGTAAAAACACATCATCCCAGCGCTCAACACTTGCCTCCTGTTACACACCTCACACATGGCAATCTAGCACGGGCCTGAGGACCTCTTTTACAACTCCTTAGCTATCAGAGGCAGTTAGAACACAGTCTAGGCCTCTTTTCATGTCCTTTCCTTGCCTTTGTCCATGCAAATCAGAAGTGCTGTTTCTTAGCATCTCCCTTTCTAATTCTAGAACAAAAGAGTAAGCTTACTTTTTATAAATAAGGACAATGATGGTCATTCCCTTTTACACCTCCGTCCCCACATAAATCCAAATTTTGTTAGAGGTGAACTTAAGATGGTTGCTTAGAGAAGCTGTATAATGGACAGCATGGGTAGCCTGGTCCTATTTCCCATCACACTCCAGAAGGGTGAGGAACTCCTCAAGTAGACCTCCTTTAATATTAGGACAGTGAGTGCAGGTGAAATTCAATATTATCTCACACACACCGCGCAGCGCACACAGCAGCACACACACAACACACACACACACACCACACACACACACACACACACAACACACACCACACACACACACACACACACACACACACACACACGTAATTGCTGAAATATTGAAGTGGAGGGTAGCAGTTAAGAGAGCCAAGCTGGGTGCAAAGGATGAAGTGTTGAGATGTGGCTCACATGGATTTGTCCCACTTTATAATTTATAGCATCCATGAGGCCAGTTTTGTATAAGTACTTGAAAGCAAGTATCTTACCAGAAAATGACTTTGGTAGATGTAAAAGTCTTCTTTTAGAATATTACTTGAGTAAAAGTTTTAAAGTATCAGATATTTACAGTACATATGTATCAAAAGTAATGTGATATTAAATGCACTTAAGTATTAGAAGTAAAAGTAAAAGAAAAACTTTGATTATGAAATTTATGGACAAAGGTGTGTAACAGTATCTTCATCACCACTGTTGTGGTGGTTATCATGGTGGAGCGGCCACAAGTATCGAGGGTGTTTCTACATCAATCTATATCTACCTGTGGGAGTGCTAATGAGGCCTGTGCAAGTGCGCCCACCTCCACAATGATTTACGTATCATGCGTCTTTAGAAATCTAATGAAAAGATAGCACATGCAGTTTTAGTTGGGAATCTAGTGGAGTTTTATACATCTGGCCCTGGGTCGTTCGTGACTTTTAAAGGCCCGCTGTGTTTAGAAAAGTAAGCTAAGCTGATTGCAAGCATGAATGGCCCCCAACAGTTACCGCGATATAATACTGAATTGCCACCCCAAGTGAAATCCAATTTCAAGCTGGAAAGAGTGCATATGTGTTGGTGGAGGCAGAGTAAAGCAGGTCTAAGAAGTGATTGCTCTTACATGGGTGACTGCCTGTCTTTCAAATCCTAGATAGAAGACGTTATTGGTCCTCTGTATAAGTTGACCTTCTATCAAAACACTAAGAAGGTATATATGAATGCAACGTTTATCCCTCAAGTACGCACAGTTTTCTTCCTGCACGACTGATGAAAAAAGCTGCTGATCCATGTTTTAAAAGGTAGCATTTGTGACATGGCTACAGCTCCTCTTAAGGCAGAGATTTTTATTTTCTTTCAAAAGGTGAAGGTAAACAGGTCAAGGCATGAAGGTCCACAGCACTTCCAGCCTTTTTTACTTTCTTCTTTGAGCTCAATCAACAGAGAGGATGAACTGAAGTCAAGGTACACTTGAGCATGCAGTGGCATACTATTTTCTCTTTCCTGTGGAAGAGAGTCATGCAGATATACAGTATGTGTATTCATGTCTTTTTGTGTGTGTGTGTGTGTGTGTGTGTGTGTGTGTCTTCAGTTAGGAGGAAGGCCACTGACCTTTCTTTGCAGCTCTTGCCTCTTATCCTTCAGCAGCGTCTTTGGCCTGTCTATCTGCACCTGTAGCTCAGAAATCCGTTCTTTGTTCTGCCTCTTCACCGCCCCCTGCTCAGCACACAGACAGAAAAGAGGGAGTAGTCTGTTTTTAAAGTTGTTAGCACACCTTACTTTTGCATGATGCATATCACACCTTATGATGATCTATTAGCAGGTTACAGCAAGAGGGACGAGCAATGATCTGACAAGATACACCTGCAGCGGACACACAACGGCAGACACAATCAACACAAATGCTAATATTGTGGGGCAGACTTGTGTGTGGCTGCATTTAAAAGTACTTTTACTGGACTGACTTTGCCTCCGACCCTAAAGTGCCGCCGGAGAAAGCACAAAAGACAAAGTGTGTTAGAGACAGAGAAAATGAGAAAAAGAGAGAGAGAGGGATGAACATAGAGAGGGATGCAGATAGAAAAAGAGAAAAGGCAAGCCACCACACCCCCTGCACTTCCAGACACTGATTTATAATTTTAATATCTCTAATTTCCACAGCAGCGCCCATTTTCTAAATGTCATTTTCCAATTTATGTCAAACCCTGTGACCATTTTTCTTAATACAGCTTATGACAAGCTCAGTGGCAAGGCGGATATGCAATTCAGATTGAGTGTTTTACAGGCACAGCAGCAGACACACTAGGGTGTTTGTGTGTTTATCTTTATCAGTGTCTGCTCAGTGTTTTGGAGGGGAAAGACTGGGAGCGCTATACACCAGGGAAAAATTGGATTCCTTGCAAAATATGTGCCCTCAGGGAACAGAACCATAATTCTGGCATAAATCTAATGATTACAGTTATCATAATAAGAATTATGATGGTGGCAATGATAATGTATTAAAATATGCATTAACATTAAGAGCTTGAAATGGAATGTGGGCTGGCTTTATGGCCATTACATGAATATTGATGTTAATTAAAACAGAACCTCCCTTTTTATGTATCACTCTATCTTGTTGTAATGTAAGAGTTGGACACAGTGGTGAGCCAGATGGACAAGAATTCATTACTGGTTG
The DNA here is from genome assembly GCF_008692095.1 of Etheostoma spectabile. Lineage (NCBI taxonomy): Eukaryota > Metazoa > Chordata > Actinopteri > Perciformes > Percidae > Etheostoma > Etheostoma spectabile. Next base: position 6,867,233 of record NC_045733.1, on the reverse strand, counting down.
TTTTACCCTACGTGGGCACTGTGGAAATCCTCTTGGATGTGCTAGGGTCTTTAAAGGTTGCCTCCTTCCATATCAAACTCTGTAAGTGTGGATAAAAAGTATTTTACGTCAAAGAAGCTTTCAGACTCACTGTATCATTAGATGTTTATGGCTAAGTGGCAGCTGTGTAGAGTTGGCTAAATTCTCTGAAAGATAGGGAAAAGTGTTCAGAGCTTCCTTTACCATCTCCTGCGAAACATGGGACCAACCTTATCTAGTAAGGTATATGATGTAATACAATAACAATTAAATGTTATTTCAAATGGACATAATCACTAAATAACAGTGTTAGTGACTAACATAGTTAATTAGTAATAGATCATAAAATCATTTTCGGCCATTACAAAGAACCCCATTAACCAATTTTTGTAAGTCACCTAGTTAAAGTTCAGTTGGATTCTCTCAACGTTGTAGTGGATCTTTTTTCTTATTTCTTTACTCCATTAAGAATTCTTCTTTACGCTTTTCCTTGGCCTTGTGAGTTACATTTTCAATCAACAAACAGTAGTTAAAAACATCATCTTTCTCACCAAGCTACACAGGTTTCCCTATCCGACCATTAGGAGAATGACGAAAGATGATCCCACTAACAAAGTTTAAATACAAAGCTATCTTGGGCCAGGGTTTAGGAACACTGCAGATTTAGATTACAGTATAGAAGATACCTTGACAACATCCTCAACACTTTGGAGGATTGGTGTTGGTGATTTAAAGGAACATACAAATGATTTTCCATGTTTTATCACATTAACTTTAAACAACTACTGACCTTTTTTCCAAAACATGTAATCATTTTTTGGATTGATTTCCTTCTTTGTGTTCAGGCACCCATTGATTCCAGATTAAACAACTATGGTTTTGAAAATCAATTGGTACACTTGAAACTCGCTTGAGATTTGGCTATGTTATGTCATTTTGTATATGTTGTAAAGCTGGGATTGATTCCTGCTTGCAGTTTCCCTGCTTGAACATTCAAGGGCTTGTGGAAGAGCTCTGACATCTGAGACTAGACATCTGGTTGCTGAGCAGCAACCTTTTCAAGGCAAGAAAGTAAAAATTCTAATTATCCTTCATACAATTTTCACCTTGGCTTTTAGTTTGTTGTGTAAGTTTGATGAGTCCACATTGTACAGTAAATGCCAATAAATGATGTAAGAGCAAATCATGTTTTTAATAGTCCAACAATAATATAAAGTTGTTCCAAGAGAAACAAAATAAAATGAAATGCTCTCTGTCATGGACAAAAGCAAGTTGGCCAGCAGTGATGTTAACTATACAGGACTTTACCTTAATGGTCTTTAAGATGCGAAATCACCTGTATGTTCAACATATCCATTGAACGAATGCTTGTTGTCATTTGTATAAGGTGGCTGAGAGAAAGATTATCACGCACACAGGAAAATAGACCCACAGCTACACAACTCAGGTACATAAAATGCAACGGCAACAGTGTCCAAAAAATGGCAGGCAAAGGGAAATCCAGAAAAACAGGCAATGGTCAAAACCCAGGGAAAACAACAGGAACTCAGAATACAGGACACATGGAAAAATGCTCAAAGGTACAAGGACGCAGACAATCTTGCACTGGGGTAAGGGGAAACTGAACTTAAATACACTAGAAAGGGGAGACAATGAGACACAGGTGCAACACATTAGGGCGGGGACAGGTAATCACTAAGGCGGGAAAATATACAACAGGAAGTAATACAAGACAACATAAGGGAGAACAGAGAACCTTCAAAATAAAACAGGAAGTGGAAAAAACACAGAAAATCTAAACCAAACTAAAAACAATACCTTGACACAGGGACAGGACATGACAATGATAGCTCTAACCCGATTACCAATGACTGCTCCCAACCTATAAAATTTCCACTCTGGCTATAAACATGCTCTGAAAAACCATTAATGATAGCTGTCTAAGACCTGTCAATAGCATAGTGGTGTTAGGACCTTCTTAGGATAATCTAAACAGTCTCACCTCTATCCCTCCTCTTCCCTCTGTGCAAAACACAGATCAACTCTCTGAGTGTCGACCCACCAACTCCCATGTTCCTTACTATTGAAAAAAGGGTAAAAATAACAGGAACAAGTTGTCGGAAATGAAATTTCAATTCATCCAGTCCCTTTATACACTGGTGCGAGAGCCTGTCGTTGAGAGGGAGGGATCAATAGTGTTTAGACAGCAGGGCAGATTTTCTAAGCGCTGGATCAATAGGAAGGAGAGAGGAAAAAATACCCTGGCTTTTCTTTGGCTGTTGTAGTAAATACGAACAAATCAGTGGCCTTAGGCTAAATGGATTGACCAGCTGTTTCCGAGTTCTGTGTTGTAAATAAAGATCCATTCTGAGGTGTGTAACCGAGGCCCAAAGGCAAGAGTACCACTTTTCAGGTTGGCCCTGCATGAGCTGTGCTGGACCACACAAGTGTCAGGGGGTGAGCGAGGCAACGTAATAGAAGAGAGACAGAGGGCAGGGGACAGAGCTGCATGTTCTTATTTAACTTGGTTAATTATAAAAAAAAAAGGGGATATACATAGTTTCAGTATTTTTTCATACAAGACACAGTAATCCTGTTGATCTTTAGTCTTGTTATGGTAGGTTTGGTCAAGTTTGAAATATACAGGATCTGCCACTCCAAGTGGTAGTAGAATGAATGCAATAATTTATTCATCATTTTATTTAAAGAATTTAATTTGACTTATTGCTTTTTGCTATCTAGTTTTTATGTAGCTCTTAATCAAATTACATGTTGTTCAGGTTGGTGAGAGGCCTGAGATTTTTTGATGACTGTAGCTGATGGTTTGATGATTTCTTGTGACAATAGATCAGTCTCACACCAATTTGCAATCATATAAATCCTTATCAACACAAATATGTATGTGTATATAAACACCTGCATAGATCGGTTGAATTGTATATAAATAGAAGACTGAAAATACCACCATAAAGACATTAATAATCCTTATCTTGTCACACAGAAAGTATCTGATTAGAGAAATTGACAAAAGGCCAGGAAGACAACTTTTTAGTTGAGTAAAATAAATCATTACATGAGCGATAACCCTGGTTTACAGCGTAGGCAACTGTGGCAGGTTAAATATCTCCACCTATATACGTGCTAATACTCGGTAAGATCCTGACAGGATGACTGATGGTCTGCTTGCTTTGCCTCACCTCTGGACTTATTAAAGAAAAACACCACAGACCATGCTTTCAAAAAACCCATTGGTCAACCACAGTGGTGAATGTGATGGGTGAAATTCATCACTAAAAATTCTTCAGCCAAAACAAAACACACATTGGAGCACCAACTGACACAAAATCCTCTGGTCATTACCGATTGCCTCCAAACTCAGTGATAGGACACTTCGAATGTGTGCAGTAAAGGATGGTTGTTGACTCTCGCTGCATGGTTGACAAGAAAAAAAGAGAAGTGAGAGAGAAATCTTAGGCTTTACTGTGCTTTGAAACACTGTCAGGGGCTGAGCAAAAGTATGCATGTAGCTTAAATACTTTTCCTCTTAAAACTGGCTTTGGCTAGGGACAGGTCACAGTTGAAAGAGCTACCTCGCTTTTGGCCTACCTAAATATACAGCACTATCTGCTGTGATATTTAACTGCCCTCTCTTTTCATTAGGTAAGTAAAACTGCAGTTTGATGGTACAATTGCACAAACATATCTCAAACCTGCTTTACAATTGCAATATCAAAACAGACCCAGAATCTTCACAAGAATACATCAACAGAGCATCTAGACATGCTGTACATCTCATTTTAGAGCAACTTCACAATGTAATTGAGGCCTTTTATGTGCATGTGTATGTTTATAAGTGTTGCCACTCTCTCATTAATGTGACCTAAGATTGTGCACTTACCCAATCTCAGGCTGAGCAGCAGAGGTTAGAGCACAACTCATTGGCTTCCTGAACACATTACCTTAATGATGCCATTCCCCACGCCTCCATTTCAACACATTTAGAGATGGAGCAGTTACAAGGTATATTAAGACATTCAAATGACTCCCCCAGCTATTTACCCACTGCTCTAGCACAAAAGGGTAGCCTGAATTAAGTGTCACAGCGCTGACTCGTTTCCCTTTCCAAACAGACAAAATACATAGACAAAGTCATCATGCAGGAAGGGTCATTAAAAATTTAAATTACAGCTCCCTTGCTTTCCTGAAAACTCTTGTCTTTTCTCTGCTTGTTAATAGGGTTGTTATTCTTTTAATATTAAAGTGTTCGTGACGGTTTTATACTTTTGAAGCCAGCTCTAAAGGCTGCTTGTTCTCCTGTTCCTGGCATCTGTGCCAACCTCATTTATTTGACTGAGGGGACTGAACCAAATGTCTGATTATTAACCCTGGGTTTGCCTTTGGAGGAGGATTGGCTATATGTTTGTCTTCTACAATACACATTTTATCTTTTAGTGCACCTCAGTTTAAGCAGCTGTTCAATCAGAGACATATTTAAAAAAACAATAACATTCACTAGCCTGTAGAACAGAGTTCTTGAAAGCTATTCATTTATTGTCGTTGTCATCATCAGTTGCCAAAGACAAAATGTTAAACATTCTAAACTCTAAGATTTTCTTCTTGTAATCTAGTTCCTGTTTACTGTCCGATGAGCTGCACATCTCAGTGAGTGGTCCTTAATGTGATTAAGTCCCCACAGACTATCTGTTCCATATTCTGGCATGTGTAAGCGGTTTCCCCGTTTTGAGGTATTTGGGGTATTCTTGGGAGGAGGCAAGGGCTATTGAGTGTGTTTATGTTTCTGGCTTGTACACAGGCTTGTAATGTGAAAGACAGGGCACTTCAGTATGCAGACGCCTGGGGCTATTCTCTAAGTGGACTTTACTTTGAAAACACAGGTGCCCTCCAGGGGTTGATGAGTGCTGGTTGTGTGCATGTGTGTGTATGTATGAGGAGGCAGTAAGCTGGGAGGGCAGATAAAGGAGCTGCACGGTTCTGAGGCCCATGCAATGCTCTGAATAATATATCCATACATCATGAGTCCATGTCAGACTTTGATTCAGTGTGGTGGTCTTGCAGAAACCACAGTGGTATTATCTTTAATAATGCAAACTGGGATTAGGCGCCCACTCTCTTGATAAATATGGGCAAATCAATTAATTCCCCCCCACCACCACATATATAAATCCAACAATGTGTTTGGCTTTCTTGTTTTTGCGCTCTAAAGCAAGACTGAATAGTTTCGATTTTATGCCCTTATTCTAAACAAAAACTCTACAGTGTCGGAAAGATTTGTTATTGTTGCAGAGCACTGTAAAATAACTGTGATCTTGATATGTGAAAATCTAATGAGGTTTGGAGGGAGCTCATAAATTAGAAAAATAAAGTTGAATATCCCTCACTGCTGGTGCATAACACTTCTGAGAATATTAATAGGAGAGGCTTGACATACTGTATCTCTCACTATAATTATAACTCAGGCAACCATGACCAAGCGAGAAAATGCATTCTATGGCCAACATACAGCCGTCATGTAAATACAGCATGACTGCACGCATTTCTACAGTGTCCTGGTAGAAAAACAATTGAAATTAGGTTAATGAAAGAAAATATCAGTTTGTTATGTGTTTCACTAGGGTTATGGTGTCAGAGAGTGCAGTACGGATGGAGAGGCCTCATGGCCATTTAAAAGGCTATAGACCACTTAGCAGCCAGTGACCTTGGTAATGTGGAGCAGCTGGGACAACAGTCATTAGGCCTGGCTATCTCAACCTTCAGGAACCATCTTTTATTTCCATAAAACCTTTTATCAATTTCTCTCTGTGCTGCTATACATTCTAACACTGGCCGAGGGCCATTAATGACTACAGCAGTATAGCAAATGTCATTACATAGCTTGTCTTATTAATACTTCTAAAAAGAGAACTTCAATGGAAATAGAGGCAGAGCAGATATACAGTAATATGTTTCTGCTAGTGTCACAATCTTGTAGGTCTAATTAAGCTCAGTTCAACAGAAAGGCTGGAGGAGAGGAGAGAGACGGTGACCCAATTAAAACCAAATCGAAACTCAGACTCTCTCTACAGTGTGGCTCTTGCACACAATGAGCGGGAACCTGTGAAAACAAGGATAACAAGCTTTATTAGTCCCTAAAAAGCCCTGTTGCTGCATTAATATTCCTGCCTAATGAAAGCTTGGGTATTTTCCATTTCCCTACACTTGCCTACACTAGCGGTGTCCGGTTCATAAATATTTTCTTATCATGATAATTATGACTTTTTATTCCTGATATGCAGAAAAATTCAGAGCCAATTACTAGAATGACAGGTGAAATGGGATCGTGCTGAGAAGAAATTAAGGGTTGCCATGGAGATATAGCCAAAGAATCAGACTGTATGTTTTGTCATGTAACCAATATCTGGCTGAACTGCTGCTATGCTCAGGCCCCGTACACCAAAGTACACTTAACCTCAATTGCTGGCAGCAATCACAGGTCTACCCAGCTACATTTATTTGCTATTTCTGTGTGCGGGTCAGGTTGGCTGTATGTCTGGTGCTGCAGATTCAGCCAAAACCCATAATGACAGCCCTAGATAACTGAGCACAGTGCTAAGGGATGCCTGCATAGAATATATACAAAATATGCATTAAAAGGAGGCTTCTGACAATGTACAACATCCAGAAGGAGTGGACAAACAGCAGGACAATACAGAGTCAGTTACAGCAAAACCTACACAGGAAAGAAGCTAAAGGACTGTTCCGTATGAGGTAGGTACAGTAGGGTGACTTACAAGAAACCACCTGCACAAGGGTGCTGTTGGTTTATTTTGTCAGTGACAGCTCTAAAACTACGCATATGTTCAGATCTGTATGCTTCTAACAGAGCACCTCTATACCACTCTGTCATCCCCCTTATTAAGAATACAATACCTTATGCACAGAAAAAGGATTAATAATTGAGAATGTGTAAAATGGAATTGGAAATGAAATGACTTGGATCAAAAGTTAATTAAGAAACACCTTGCACAAATATATATTTTCAGATTGTGCCTGTTCATACGACAGCAAGAGGGGTTCACACCGGTCTGATTGAGGCAGTCAACAGCAAACTAAAACAAATCTACTCTGAAACTAGGGATGAGCAATAAAGTGGTCTTTCAGTTTTTGTATTTATCTCCATGTGAAAACAAAGTCTACTTGAAGATGTACGTACTTATAAATGCTATTTTTTCTAAGCAAATTACTTAATAAAAAGCAAAAGAGTGAAATTGTAGGGCTACAAAAAATACTCTTATTATTGTGTGTAGAACTTGTATGTAGAATATGTTTTCTATGTATGCTTTCTATGTATGTTTTCTATTACAACTCATTAAAAGTCATTCAAAAGTGAAAGGCAACATACAGCAATGGAGATGTGTCACTGATAATGATGTTAGACTAAAGCGTGTGGTTGGAAATTATACAAATAAATAAATAAGCTCAAACAAACGGGACAAATCATCCCACCAGAGCAATTATGGATCTAATCAGAGGGTTCTGCGTGAAGGTACAGTTCTCCTATCTCGGTCCCATTTGCATCATAACACAGTGTGCAATATTAATTTCCGAGTTTACTGCTTATTGGAAGTCCAAAGTATGAAAAGCCATTAAGGCCCCAAATAGGAAAGCAATTTGCTGTCACATGGATTCAGCTCTATTAAAAAGAAAAATCTTTTAACCATTTGAAATTAGAGTCATTTGGCAAAAGGAATTCTGCTGCACTCCAGTAAAATAAGTAATTATGCTTCCCTTCTTTCTATCCCTCTCTTTCGTTTATTTGCACAGGCAAAGTGGGGAGTAGTGGATGGGGAGAGCGACTGGATGCAAAGGTAATTAAAGTTGTTGGCTATCTGTTTGGTTAATGTAGAGCTCAGGCCAGCTGAGAGCTTTGGAGGTGAAAGCAAGATGAGAAACCTATCCATTTCCCTGTCTCTGTCTACCACCCCCAAGGCTAATTCTGATGATCTGGTCCATATATCACCTATTCCAGTCCTGCAATCAACAAACTAAACAGGGAACTATCCATATAGAAAAACTCGAACCGACTATTCCTCTGAGCTTATCTCAGTTTCATTTAGGTTCCAACTGAGTAAAATCTCATTAGCAGTTCTCAGTTCTGAGTGGCCTACTGTTTAAATTAAACCATATCTGCAGGCCCTGATTTCTTAGCAGAACACATACAATGCACTTTAAATGCGGTGTGTTGTATACACTTACGACTTTTGTCATGTCGCTAACTGCGTCTCTCCCTCTTTAACTTTTCGTCACTTACCAGTTGGGAAAAACAGGTATGCCTTGAATGTGATCCTATAACAAAATAGTGGATACACATTGTATTAAACCTGTTCCTATCCCATTCCTATGCCAACCAGACTCGTTTGGAGCAAACCCTTGCCCTGAACCTTCAGTTTAGCAGTATTTTCTGAATAGTGTCATGACCTCTCAATCATCATTATCCCAGTGCAATGGGTAACCTATCCAACAAAGCTTGGCTCCCCTCACTCCTCCATAGGAATTAAAGCCAAAAAGAAAAAAGGCAATTTATGGGGTGGCATGTATGGCCTCTAAGATGTTTTATGGTTGGACCTGCAGGGCCTATTTAGGAAGCACTGCGTGCTCCGTCCTGACCACAGGTATTGATCGTCAGCAATGGCCATGGCGTGGCTGACTAGTTAATGCCCTGCATGTGCCCTCACAGGGAGATGAAAATGAGGCCTCTGTGTGTAATGATCTGTGTATGAGCAGGGAGAGGAGGCCACAGAGACAGAGAGGAGAAGAAATGAAATCATTCCTTTGCTCTTTCAAGAGAGGCACTGCAGCCAGCTATGCTTGGCTGCTCAATGTGGGATCTGTTTTTGAGAGGAAAATTAAAAATAGAGAGAGAAGAGAGTGAGAGCGGGGGAAAGAGAGATAAATTGCTGGATGTGGAAACGTTAAATGAGAGCATCCTGATGCAGAGAGCTGTGCGCGGATGTCCCTAATGGGGTAGGCTGATGTGAGCTGTCTGGTAGCTGACCACCACGGTTACATCGCCTTCCTACCTACCCCACACCAGGCCCTTCCAGCGTTGAGACGCTCCATGCTAATTGGCAGAAAACGATGGTGCATAACAAGTACAGAAGAGACATTGGTCTAATTTGAGAGGGGGTGAAACAATGACTAAAATGCTTCTAATCATATAAGGCATTTTCTTGTATGTGAGGCAGAGAGAGCGGCCATCCCTCCCTACTCTGGACAGCCTCATGCCAAGACACACAGGGACAAAGACTATATGAGCAAGTTGATTGTGAATCCACACAAAGTAAAAGATAAAAAAGAAAATCAAGCAGCAACACCTGAGATTCACTAACTCAAGTTAGTCAGTCAGCAATCATCCGGAATATGAAAGATGCACTACATATTTACTTAATAAGGATGTCATTATTCACAAAAGAACAAAAAACATGGCTCTTTCAATTCCACTCTGAATACGACTTTAATCATGGGCTGAACACGGTGTCAAAATCACTGAAATATTGGGCATAGTTCAAGAATAGAGTGACACTTTCACTACAACAGTTGAATGAACCAGTTTAAGTAGAAGTGATGGTGGGTGGGAAGATGCCAATCACTGAGAACAACTGACATTGTATTGTATTGTTTTCACTGGAGGATAAGGCATAAAAAAACCCTCTGCTGCACATCATGAAACATACTGTTTCAAAATAACTAAAAATGTTAATTTACCTCAGAGGAGACCTTTCTTTTGGCCTGTTTGAAACGCTAAAAAAATCTTGGGGTAGTGTAAAGAGATGGTAGGGACTGAACCTCTATGACTGCATAAGACCTTTTGCATGATGCCATCCTCAAAGCCTCTCACTTCCACCCCACAGGGGTGAGTCCCTGTTCATTTCACCTCACTGGCCTCATTAATGCAGCCCTCTGCCATCATTAAGACGTTTGCAGTAAAATTAATTGAAAGACAGATTAAAAATAAATTAAGAAAAATGCGTTGCAGAATGCCCACGCACACTTCATAAATCACCGGGGCAAAGCCAGGAGCCGGCTTCCCATAATTAACTGCAGACTATTTATTTTATCCTGACGGTATAAATTAGAATTCAGACGCACAGATTATATTAGGGCTGTCTGCCATGCGGAACTGCTGGGGGGTGTGGAGAATATTTTAAGGATACAAAGAGGAGAACAGAAAGAGAGGGAGGGAGAGAAAGATAATATGTAGAAAGGCAAACAATATGTAAATGCATACAAAGCAGAGAGATAACATTTGCGTATTTACTCAGGCAGTGTATAAAGAAACAATAGACAAAGCAATTAACAACAACAATCAAGTGCATGATTAAAAGAAACAACAAATGTCTGATTAAATGAACTGTGCCAATTGTTCCGTTGAGTCCTCGAGAGAAAGACAGGATATAAGTTCAACTGAAAGTTTCACCAGCGCTGCTTGTATACACAAGGCCTGTGATCAGTAATAGACAGGGTGACATAATACTGCTCAGGAAATTTTCCCTCATTCTCCCCTGCCGCTTTCCACTCTCCTGCTGTATCACAACTTAGCCACTTCACATGCATATGCAGACTAAACCTCTTCTGCCAGTCAGCCTCAGACACCCCCACAGACACATTTGTGTCTCTCAGTGTCTCTCTCTATGTGCTACTGTCAGTGCTGGCCACACACTGCCTCCTCGTGGGCACAGTGCCCAGGCTGGCACTGAGCCAGACCTGCTTTGCCACACTGGACTGGCAAAATGCTCCCTCTCTCTCCACACTCCAAATTCCCCACACATCCTTTCATCAGAATGCCTGTGGCCCTCTCCTCCTCCTTACTCCATCTTTATTCTGCACCACAGCTGAGATCCACACTTTGAAAGTATGCCCTCCAACCAGCCAGAGAAAAATAATGCTACCACGACTACTGCCAGGGAACAAATAAAGCAGTCACACAATTGAATGCTTGGTTATTATGCAATCACACTGAAGGCAAAAGCGAGTAATCTATAAACAATGTTACATCAAGGCATCATACCAGGTATCAGGTGCATAGTATGGGAGCATGAACAAGTGCCGTAAGCCCTGAGACATATTCAATTTTGTATATTTTTATGAATCAACACAAGAAGAAGGAATTTGAGCCTTCTTGTTGGCAGTTGTTACACACACAGATATGACAATACAATATGGGACTGACAGCAGACTCAAAGTTGTCCTTGATAGAAGGTATGTAGGATATGATCTGCATTGCAGCCCACAGCCAGGGGACACTCCATATATAGAAAATACCGAATACAAACAAAACCACCACAATAAATATTTTAAAATTAGAATGTAAAAATGATTAAGTAGCCTGCATAAAAGATAGTTGTGTACTGTCATCTAGTATATAGTAGTGCATAAACATAATACAGACGGTCATTAAAAAGAATGTAAAGTGGGGTGTAAATTAGCAAGTGTCTTTTTATTTCTCTGAAATGAATGTACTGAACTAGTGCATTACGTTAGTATTTTATAGATACCTTAAAACTCAAAAAATCAATGAACTTCAGACTGCATCATATTTTAGATCATCTCTGCAGTAGACTCACTGATTTTGTTATAGTTATGCATACACATTGCCTGTTCATGTTTCCTTTTTCCTGCATACTGTTCCTGCTTGAGTAAGCTGGAAGACATTTTTGGGATTCATGGGCGGTAGTGGGTATATAACAAAATCAAGTAGTGTATCTTTAAGAATTACGTTTTTTTTAATTGTCGGTTATGCAAGTCTGCAAGTGTCCTACTGTGACAGCCTCACAGAGGGAGACTTGTACACCGTGCTGCTCCCAGCACAGAATCCCTTTAAATCCGACTGTTTCACAGGGTTAGATCTACTTCCCCTCTGACTATAATGTCAAATCCAGCCGTGTGTATGTGTGTGTGGATGTGTGTGTGTGGATGTGTGTGTTATGTATTTGCATTTTAGAGACTTCTATCATGCTATTGGGGGGCAGTATGGAGAGACAGACAGAAGGTGGTGTGCAACCTAGCTGTTGATGGCAGTATGCCTGGCTTGGTGTAAGTTATTACAAGGAGATTTTAAGTACAAACAATATCCCAATGAGCAACACTGTCCAATCACCTGATCAGCTATCAACAGTGCTATCAATGCAAAACTGAATCTAAATTTGTGGTATTTCTATTGGGGCAATTGCCACTTACAACACCAAAACTTTAGCCAACTTGTGTTAGAGCCCAAAATACCAAGCATGTTTTTAACAGTCATAGCATGAAAAACAACCAGCCTGCCTCAGATGTATAATTTTGTTTCCCCAGTGAGTAAAAAGCCTTGGAGGTGAGTGCATACACAGCAGTCATGTTTTTTAAGATACATGGCTAGAGCCGGCCTTTTTTCTCAAGCAACGGAAAAAAACAGTAAATCACCAGCAAAGAAAATAAATATATACTTATTACACTCTGCACACTGCATATATTCACATCCTTAACATATTGCACAGGCAAAGTGCAAATGTGCAGCGCTGCACACGGGTAAAAACATGCAATGAAAAATGACAGCAGGGAGGGGTAACTGCAGACCAGGAATATAATGGTGCGGTGGAGCGAAGGAGAAATAATCATACCTAGTGGTGGGGGATGAGGGAAGATGGGAGGAGCAAGACGAAGATGAGTCTGTGCCCTGTAGCAGGGAAATGGTGCTCCACCGCTCTGCTGCTGGCTGCCTGATTCCCCAATAACGCTGCACATGAGCTACCTTCAGCAATGGACAACAGCAGGCAACGTCTGTAATAGAAATGCATTCCCCTGACGCTCCACAGCCACTAGAGACACATACAGATGCTGCAATATTGGACTATGTACATTATAGTTTTTGGTGAGGTGCTAGTTACAATACAACACCAAATAAACATATGTATTAAATACAAAGGAAATTATCATGAAGATTTCGGCAATGACAGTAATATACAAGCTGGCTTCTGCCCTTCTGATTAGAGCTCAAATCAACCTGCAGTTCTTTCTGTGGCCGTTAGGTGTCTCTCTTTCACTTCGCATGTTTGGCACTCTCACCAAGTGGAGCTCCTCTGCTCCTGAACTCCCATCTACACATAATATATACACCATCATTTGAAAATAGCAGCTTTTTGAAAATTCACCTTGATTATCAGACATTAAAAGTGACTTCTCCAGAGCTGAGTGTCTGGCTAGGGGGATGGCTGCAGACAGCAGAACAATGCAGCAGGCTTGATATTAATGCCTGGCTGGGGTGTGCAGGGAGGAGAGAGGAGCCAGCCCTTTGTTCTCTCCAACAGCCAATTATTTTTTACGTGTGCCTCTTTTCACAACAACAAGATAGAATTTAATTTTAATGCACTCTCTGGAAAAAAGGGATACAAAACATCTACAGTATTCTTAAACAGAGATGGGGAATAGCATCAGCGGTTAAGTATATATGCACACGTCTCTGTATGAGGCACAGACAGATGACAGGGGCAACAAGAATGACATCAACACAAACACACACAGCAGCATGAATCCTCTCATGCAAAATGCTACTGTAAAACACACACTGACTCACTCCCAAACCAAAGCAGAACTGTGCACAGCCCTACCTTGCTGAAGGTGAGAAGAGAGACACCAAAATAAAAACCACGGTTATTTCATTATACAGCATTATGGTGCAGTGGTGGGGTGCACATTAACATGTGAATACCCAGAACATGATGATAAGAAAGCACAATGTAGAAATTGCAAGAATTCCTGATCAAATGGCATGAAAAATAAATAAAACCGAGGATTGCTGTTGGTAGGTATGTGGCCAAATATTTTTCTAATTGGAAGGGCACTTTATCTTGCTGTCAGAGAAGCAGTAAAAAGCGGTGCTGTTCCCAGAAGGAGAGGAGCACAGCTTGCTGGCCTTTTATTAGTGTTGGAGCTCTGATATATGCGTCTGCTCTAGGCTTTCATCAGGAACCAGTACCATAAACACGCACTTACATACACACAAGAACTGTTACAAACTAGCCACACATACAGATAAACACACACTTACATACACACAAGAACGGTAACAAACTAGCCCCACTGAAAACCCAACACAAACACTGTTAAACAATTCAGCTGTTGTACTTTTTAAACATGCAATCAACATACACTTAACAGAAAATTACAGTCAAAACCTTTTCTACAACAAACTGATGACGCCAACAGTAACTGGGGCATTTTTAGGTTTACAGGTTATTGCAATAATACAGTAACAAATTATTTGCAAAACTACACTAAGAAGCATTCAAATCCAGAAGAACAACAGCAGTGTATAGAGCAAATCACCCCCTCAGCACAACCAGACAGTGTAAAATGCTACTGTAACAACCTGGCAGTGCAAAACGATTAAGTCACTAGAGAATAAGAAAGCACAAAATACAGCATGCACACAAAAACACGGCAGACCAAATTCTCCATATGCGGTTCATGCAGAGCTAGTTATTGCACACAGAGGCACTCCAAATGGACTCGTGCAGACAGACACTCAGGCACAGACAGACAGTCAGACTTGACAGGCGCATGCATGCACACGCACGCTAAATTAAATTTCAGTCCTTGGGCAGACAACTAAACTGTATATGTGTGACAACTCTGCAGCACAGCAAAACTAATTCTCTGCCGATGTTGAAATTAAAGGGCAGAATCTAGCCTGTTTATGGTGCCCACTCTCTTCTCCTCTCACTCAAGTGTTTTATTAGCAATCATTTGGTCCTAAAAGTCATGTTCGTGGGAGGCAGCCGGCATGATGACAGCGGCTAGACAGACAACACCACTTCAGCACATACTACTCCCAATTATCTACACCTGGAGCTACTGGTGTGCAAGAAGGTCTAATTAACCAGCCAATAACCATGTTTAGAAGGGGCATGCTCAACTACACCTTCTGCTTCCATAATGTCCATGCTTTATATAATGTATCTTGAATAACCCTCAAAATTGGACATATAAGGAAGCACATGACTAAGTGCTAAGCAGCAGCTGACAATTCAGAACATGTTTACCAGTTTGTAAAAAAATCCCAGCAGGCCAGAGGATGTCTGGAACTGAACAAATAAAAAAAAAAACATTATGATGCTACAAAGGGAATAATAATGTGAACAAAATGCCATAATAACATGAGCCTTTATTGATCCGCTATGGAGCCTCACCTCGTAAAATCACTATTTTGATTCTGTTGCCTCAGGTCTGAGCAGGCGGGAGCACTGTACCTGCTGATTGAGGCAGCCATGTTGGGCCTGAAAGCAGAGCAATCTGTAAAATTACCAGTGTCTTGCTTTTACAATGCTGATTTTTATCTTCTTACATTAGGTATGTGGAGACAAAGCTTTTAACTGCACATTGCCTTGTGACAAATATATTTTAAATTTAAAAAGTCAGTGCTCATTTCCATTTAAACTGGTAAATGAAAAGGGGCATGTGGTATAATAGAACAAGTCAAATACAGATAGTGATAGTTTTGCAGAAAAACATCTTAGTGGATTTACTGTAAATATATTAACATACGTGCATATAAGTGCACATTCACATGCCTCCTCGATCTCTCTGTATATTGTATCACTGAGGCATCTCTTTCTACCCTCCAGCCCCCACCCTGCTCTGCTCTTCTCTCCTCGGGTGTCTGGAAGCAGTAATCTGTTCCTGAGCCAGCGCTGCTGGGATTAGGCAGCGACTGGAGATAGGATATATGCGTCATTAAAGCAGAGAGCACAGCGTTGCAGAAGGAGAGAGACAAAGTCAACAAAGGTGACACAGAGACAGAGGAAACAAATACCAGAAACCCACATGTGCCCCACACACACACACACACACCTTTCTGTCACATAAAATTTCCTAAACCTGCAGTGAATAAGAATAATGTAGTGTTGCTGCAATGTACGTTTGTCTGAGAGAGAGGTAATGCATTAAACCTAAGGCACTATTGCAAGACAATGTACTGTTACTATATATACACATTATGTACTGTATATGGACAGAGTTATAGTAAAAACGTTGGGGCTGGTGCTTGTTTTGAATGTTGCAGATATACCCATCTTTCTCTATGTAGGTTATCAATTAATCCATTGTACTTTTAAATGATAAACCACGACAACCATAACATTAGTTTAGCAGCCTACATGGTACAGTATAAGGCAATCAGTATACTGTTATTGTATAACTGAAGTAGGTCTTTGCGACTCTGTCCCATCTGGGTGCTCTCTGCAGCCAATCTGCCCCCGCACAAAACTATTTTCTTTCATTACTGCTACACCTGAAGGATAGACACTGACAAGCATACATGCTTAAAGGAATAGTTTTATATTTTTTTAGTTAAATTATATTTAGGTTTGGTCAAGGCAAACTTGTATTGCTGACCCAGGATCTGCTTATTAAAGGTTTCCTTGAGTGAAAGGTCTGGTTGCTTAACCAGTTTCATAAATACTGAAACCATGTCTTGTTTTGTGTGTGTGCTTGTCTTACCATACACAGTTGCAAATGTTCATTATGTCACTCTATTATACCCACAGCGTAAATTATTATGAGTCATATTTCTTTGATTATTATAGTTAGGTATTATTGTAGTTCTAATAGTATCATTCTAAATTATAATGTAATAGGCAGTGCAATATTTAATAAGTTATTAAATTATGCGGTCAACATTTTACTGAATTATAGGGCAGATACTGTATTTCTAGTATGACCTGCTCCAGCTCATGATTAATAAGGTACAGGTATCATAGTAAGGGAGAACTACCTAACTATAAAACACCAGGGGATTTATAAAGTTTAAGAATTAGAAGAAGTAGGACTTTTATGTTCCTTGACCTGTAAGAGTGGATGCACTTTGTTGGATCAGAGTCCCATTTTGGGCGTGATTGCTTTTTTTTCTAAGTATGAAAATAAAGTGTGAAAAAATGTGAATGTAGGATGGGTAATGTGTGTGGACGGGTCAGAATAAAGCTAGGCTGACCTCAGCTCTCCACTCCAGCTTACATTCCTTTTCATTAGTGCTCATTCTCTGCTTCCAGACGCCCTTTAACTGCAGCTGAGAAAGACATGAAGACGGGAAAAAAGATGAAGACACTCTACCATGAAAGATCAACATCCAAATTATACATACTATGCGAAACTTGTCTTGAGTACAAGTCTTTGACATTTGACATGTTTTTCGTTCAAGGTATGAGACTGAAAGCATTAAGTGTTTCAAGTATTTAATAGAATACAATTTGATTTGAAAACAATTTGACTGTAAAATTCTTATTTATACTGCAGACTATAAGACTGTAACTGTGCCAAAACTATCTGATTTGTTAAAAATGATATCTAACTTGGCAAGAGTAAATTCTAGATAGTTGGGATGCAGCAGACAATTGTAGTTGACTGAAACTTAAATTTATTAAGTAACAGTTGAGGATCAGAAAATAATCATGAAATCATTTTCATGCATCTTTGGGTTTCTAGCACCCAGCAAATGATTTGGGTATGCAGTAGCATGTTATAGATTAATAGACTAAAGGATAATGGTTTTAACATAAATCATAACAGCTTTTGAAAGACAATTTGGTTACACTTTACTTGAAGGTATCTACATAAGAGTGACATAACACTGTCATGAACGTGTCATAAATATTATAAACAAGTCATAAACGTTTTTTTTTTCTTTTTCTTTTAGTGTCATTTGGTTTTGTCATGACAAGTTATGGTTAGGGTTAGGGTTCATGTGTCATGACTGTGTCATGACAGTGTCATGTCATTCTTAAGTAGATACTTTCAAGTAAATTATTACCGACTATTTTTTGGATGTGTCAGAACAGAAATTTTCATCTATTATAATTGTGGAATTTAAAAATTAGATTGGGGATAATGTGATATCTAATGTCATAAATCCCTGTTAAAAAACAACAAGACCTCTGATGACATTCTTTAAATGTTTAAAGATGATTTTTTCTTTGGTGCGGGTCATGCTTAAACACTGCAGAGTCACAATAAATTATTATGTCATGGGTATTAATGCTGCAATACAGCAAATGGACGGCACCATTATAGTTCAGATTAAATCACGAGCTAGATGTTGATGGAGATGCTGAGTTAAAGGTAACCCTGTAGAGTTTCATTATAAACAAACATGTCGTCTTTTGTATTTGACAATTTACACCAAAACACATTGTATGGGTGCATGGATTGCACAGTTGGTAGAGTGGGCGCTCATATATAGAGGTTTACTCCTCGATACAGTGGGCCAGGGCTTGACGCCGACTTTCTGCTCTTTGCTGCATGTCATTCCCCTTCTCTCTCCCCCTTCATTTCTTCAACTCTCATGCAAAATAGGCCTAAAGTGCAAAAAAATGAATATAAAAAATTGTTTTTCAATTATGAAAAAAAGTACTAGTACACGTTCTGTGTCTGCATGAGGCGGTACAAAATCTACAATGGAAAAAGGAGTATGAGGCAACGCAGCCGAGTCGAGTTGAGCTGAACCGAGTTGAGCTGGTTCTAGCAGTGGGTAAGTGCCATGAGTAACAAATATGCTGACTTTATTTCCTACTGAAGACACATTACCCCCACCAACTCTTACAGGCCTTTTCAGTCAGATTCCAAAACCGATTCTTGTAAAACTGAAAAATGACATAAAAAAAAGCTCTTTTATAGTTTTTTGTTATCTGAAAATTATTTCAATTTAACCATATATTACCATTTTAAAGTACTTACATATATAATAAGTAAAGTTAAGTCATCTAACACACAACAACAATAATTTAACAATAACAGTTACACTATTAACAAGTAACAAAAAAATAAATGTTGGGTTGGTATGCTAACTAAACCGACTTCAAACTTGAGCAGTTCTTTTGCAGTAAAAAGGACCATATTTGCCATCTTTTGCAATATTTGACACCTCTCCTGACTTATGGCATGTCCTGCACAGGAGAAAACTCTCTCAGATGGTGTCAAAGAGGCCTGTACACACAGGTATGAGTTTAAAAGGGCAGACAGCTTCCCCCACCATCAGGCTACAAGGTCTTGTCCTGAATGATAGACTAGCAGAGCAAGTGTAAGTTAATAGGTTTACTAGCGATCACGTGCAGTGAATGGTTAATATGCTTTTACGTTCGTTTTGGTGGGCTCAGAGGGAAAATATGGCATTTTAAAATTAGGCTTCAATTACAAAAGCTAGCTAACAGTAGACTACAAAGAAAGTGCGATATTTTTACGTCTGTTTTGGAGTGTGTAGAAAAAGCCGTCTATCAGCAGTGATTGTAAAGTGCATGTTGTAGAATAGCGCAGACTTAGCAGAAAAAGAGGGAGAACAAAAGAGTCAGCCGCTGTCCGAGCAACAGAGGAAAAATATCTCAGTCAACATATTAAGTAGAACCAAAATGAGGAACCAATATTTGCGTTCTAATCCAGTCCGAATACTACCGTTTGCTTAGGAACCGGTTCCATAGTGGAACCGGATTTTGGCACCCAACCCTAGCCACTAGTGGTCAAAAACTTTGGTGTCTTGAATATGAAACAGACTGAAATTAAGACCAGAAACAATTAACAGTCAGCTGCAGCTGGAAAGTTGAGTATGAGTGAATGAGTATCGTAGTGGGTAAGAAGTTAGTGAAAATTGTGAAGGATTGTTACGGTTAATGACATCTGGAGGAGCGGTATGGAGACTGAGAAAATAAACTAAGATTTGTGGAGTAGCTAAGGCAGCACTGTGAATATCTAGAAGACACCTCAGGCTCTGATTGAACAACACAAACAGAGTCTGCCCTGAGGCTTAGAAACAGGTGACACAGACGCTATCAATGAACACAGTTGCTGATTCTGATTGGTCAGTGCTATTTTTCTAGAGGGAAGGTGGCAGAAGCAGAATTTGTTTTCTTGAAAATATTTGGGTCACCCCAGTCATCAATCATCAGAATGTTGGATTTGTCTTGCATTTCAATGTGACTAAGTGCCTGTTGGTCTTACAGAACATGTTTATCTGTTGACTCAGTGGACATACATCCTTGCCTTCCTCTCTGTGAGGTACACTTTGGTTCTGTGAAAAATTTGTGTACTTACATGCATCATGAAATTAATTTAAATGCCAAGTTTGCATTTTGTCTTATTAGTCCTTAATATCCATACACACATCTTTACAAAATGCATTCTTCTAGGTCAGATGGCACCAGCAAAACCACCTACAATCAATTTGAAGCAACGCTGTGATGGAAATTTTTTCAAACATGCTATTCTGTTCACAATGCATTGATAGGAATGGGCGTATGAAGCATGATGACTCTGAGGCCTGCTGGAAAACCATGGACCTAGCAGTGAGTACTATACCTGACTCTGGAGCTCCTGGGCCTGATGAGTCTGGCTCTGAACTGCTTTTGGTATTGCTGTATGCAACTCTACTCCTCCGGAGATTTCTTCTAGACGACTCTCCCGCAGTGCAGGCAGTGCCTGAGAGATCCTTGCTCCTGGATGTCCAACTACTGAACCACAAAAAGAGGCATGGCAGCGAGAAGGAGAAAAATCAATCCAGTACACAGAGCCTATCCTCTTTGCGTAGCCAACCTGCTCACTCTGTAGCTGAGGCTAAGATGCACCATGGTTCCCCATCCTTCTGAGCAGATCTTCAGAAATAAATCCGGCCAGAGTCCTGTCTCTCAATAGCAGGCCTCATATCTGCCTTTATGTGCTAATTCTGTGTGTCAGGAGGACTGCTGAAGATAAAGCTCAATTTTCTTGAAACCAAATTATTTAAAACAAATATTTCACATTTGAACACTAAAATCCCAAACAATACACTTATTGTAATTTTTAGGATACAGTCTTTTAAAAAAAAAAGTAAACACCAGATTGATCCGGAACTCTATGTAGATAATGACAAATTCAGGTTTAGTGTGAATTTCAAAGTTCTTGTTAATAAAATTAAAAACCTTTACAAAATCTTCATTATAAATATCAGAACAGGTCATCAATGAATAAAAATGACAAACCAAAACTGACAATTTTACAAGTGATAACCAATACCACAAAAGTTACAAATTAATGTTATAGAAAAATAAAAGGTAAAACTGAAGTAGTGCAGCTATAGAATACACAGCAATGTAGCTGATGATCCAGCGTACGGTGAGATGAAACCTTCTTGCAAAACTGGCAACAAACAGTTGCCTGCCCAGTGCGCCAACAATAATAAACAGGCCACTAATTAATACTGTCTAGCTGTGCTAAATCACAAGAGAGGAAGGGATGAAGGGAGGGAGAGAGAGAGAAAGAGAGAGAGAGACTCAAAGATGGTGAGAGAGGAAGAGGAGGGAGCTTAGTAGAAAAGAAAGGGAGGACAGTAAGAGCAAGACAAACAGACCTAGCTCCTGGTTCATTTGGACGGAGGCTTTAATCCGGTGTGCCCGATCCTGCTGCTGTGTCATCATTGCAGAAGGAATTAGAACCAGACAAGATGGAAACCCAAACAAGAACCAGGACAAACCATTATTTAACCATCTGCATACAGGCTGGCAAATACTCCACAAATCAACAAAAACCAAGATTAGATTAGACAGTTATTTCCACTCCGGCCCTGTTCAAAGCACTGTCTCATCTCTGTGTCCATTTTTGCTTCTTGGAAAACGTCAAACAAAAGAGGCTGGCGGTTATTCCTGAATTAAAAATACAGATTATGCAGAAATCCATTTCACGGAATCGCTTAAAACGTGTCTCATCCCTTAGCACTCGCTTTCTGTATGCGATCCACACCGATAACCCTGGTCTTGCTTTCTTTCCCTCACAATCGCTCCCTCTCTCTCTATTCTCCCCTCCTAAACTGATCAATACTTCATTTAAATCATGACATTAGCACACTACTACTGGAAAAAGAGGGCGAGAACAAATACAAATGAGCTTCTTGTTACAAAGTAACTGATGTTGAATGTCAGAGAATTGTAAGATTTCTTCTAAATATAATGTGGAAAACATAGACAGAAATATATACAATTGTGTGGGGGCTGTAATGCTGTTTTGACTTGAGCTCCTGAGCTTCACACTGATCAATACACATTTAAATCCAGGCTGAGGATAGCTATCACAATATCTCGTCTCATCAGAAAAAGGCAAACATGCTATCCCAATTATCATCTCAAATGACTAGTGTTAAGGTAACACAAGTTGGATTCTGATAGAGGCATATTTCATATTTATTCAGCAGAATTAGCACCTGAGCGCATAATTGCCTACTATATATGCACACTCACACTTTTATCTATTCACATAATTCACAATAAGCACAATCAATACTGCCCTCTCAATACTCTGCTCCATGCTCATAAAGTGTGTCTGCATTAGATCAAATAATAAGCCGTTCAGAAAACACGACACCGGTTAATTTCCTGGCGCTCACTGAAATTGCGAATGAGAGTAACTGGCTAATCTTGCTGTTCGTCATAAAACCCGGATATTTACCTGAGCAGCCTGAGAGTCATGGGCCCGGTGAGGAATCAACACATCTCTTTGTAGCCTCTGGATGGTCACATCGTGCTGAGATAACTCAGAAGAAGCCGATCAGGTCAGGATTTCTCCATTCCGAACATGGGTGAACAGAGGCGAGGACAGGAGAAAAGAGAGAAGAGAGAGGGGCAGACCGTAAGCCCAACACTAGGTGGGAAGTGGTGGAAATACAGCAGAATTCGATTACTGGGGGAACATGCACTTACATATAGTCTGGCACCAATGTCAACCAATGAGCAATTAGGCCGACAAGACTAAAGTTATTGATCGGGTATTCAGGCTCTTTTCTCAGGGCTAACTAGCCTGCCTGAGGTTGTGTGATGGCTGCTACAGCTGTGGACTGCAAGACAAGGAAAGGCAGTACAAGAAGAAGTGGGAGGAAGGGGCTTTTTCTCCTCAGGCCTTGAGCTCTTGAGTTGGGCACTGGACATTATCATTTAGGGTGCTATTGATTGCCACAGGCTTAATACGCCCTCATATAATGTAATCAGTCACAGAAGAAAAGGCACTTAGGAGAATGCAAATATCCAATCAAATACATTATGGAAAGCAAACAGCCTTGGCAAAGCATCAATGACAGTAAATATGAGTTTTTTGTTTCCAATTTACAGGATAATGAGAGAAATTAGTGTCAGGGAACAACTTGAAAAAACTAGGTTATGCATTATCTAAGGTGCCAACAAGTTTAAAAGAAGTTTACAATTTAAATAGTGAAGGTCATGACCAGTGTTGTAGTACTCAATACTGGTCGTGAGACCAAGACCGGTCTTGTCTCGATCTCGGATGAAGAGGATTTTATTTCAAGATCTGTCAAGACCACAACTTCGGGGATATCACTAAATTGCCTGTGTGTCGTCTGATTTAGAGTATGTGTTAACATCATCACTGTAATTGGATGTAAAACATCCTGCTTCAAATGCATTCAATAACTTACTCTAACTTACATTTCTAGTTTGAAATGTGTTACTGTTAACCCCCGTTCCCTGTCCCCCTTAACACGCACACCCAAAGTGAATGTAGGTGACAGGAGAAGAAGCTGTGGCTGTCTGGGAGATGTCAGCCAAATCGTTGGTAATAACATTTTATTTATTATACACTTTTTAAAGAGTTTATTTGCAAAACAACATCTAAAAGAAAACACAGCAGTGTGTAAATTCTGCTAACCGACACAGATGGGACCACCTACATTTTTATCGGCACTTAGTAAGGAAGTATTTAGAAAGTTAAAACTAAGTGTAAGTGATGCTAGCAAAGGTAGCTTGCTAAAGTTATCAATCTGCCTCTGTGCCAAAACTCTTCAGAAATTTCTTCACCCCTCACCCGAAGTGATTTAGTGAATATTAGCTATACATATTGAGCTATACTGTAAGTTTCAGTTGTTTGGTCTGGTCTTGGTCTTGGTCTTGATACACTCTGGTCTTGGTAATGACTTGATTTTGGTTTAGGTGGTCTTGACTACAACACTGGTCATGACAAGTTGCCATCTTTAGATTTTGCTTCAAATTGTAAACATTATATTTCTGTAATTCGACCACTTTAGTGTGGCACCGCAAATACAAAGGCTTTTGCAAGACTAAGAATAAAATTTAGAGTTGCCAAAAGGCCCGTTCTTTCTGTTTCATCAATGAAAACCATTGCCCACCCCTTGCCAGATTCAAGCTACGCTACAAGGCCATTTCTGTGCTCTGAGAAGACAAAAGAAGACTTGTTATTCACAGTTGCTATATATTTAAAAAAAATCTTTTATTGTATTTGGCTTAGCTGCATTTATCTAACACAATATCAATATATCAACATAGGATAGAGACACCAGACCAACCAGCTGCTTTGGGTACTTGTATTGGGGGTTTGGCTTGTTAGAGAATATAAACCAAGCTAAACTTGGTTAACAAAGGCTAGTTTTGCTAACTAATAGCTAATAAGTACAAACAGCTTTTGAAAAAGAAGATCAGTTATTCTTTTTTAAATAAGCCATTGGTTGGCTTTTTTTCCTACAGCAATACAGTATATGCAAGTCAACCATTAACATGCTCATTTGGAGGTCACCAAATCCATTAAAGCAGAAATTCTTCTGACTGAACACCTTCAAGAGTTGCACAGTAGCATGTATAATATAAAATGCTTACAAAATTCTGTAAAAACAGAGATCAGTCACGTGCAGCTTGCATACACAACAGTGTTCTTTAGCATCTGTTCTTTCCAAGCATTCTGCATGTGGATGTGCCGTGCTGATCAAATGCCTGCCATGACCCATCTAATGAAAAGAACTAAACATCATTTAACCTTTAAGGGAGGTTTGACAGAGCAAAGTGAAAAAGAGATTTAAAAATTCCTTCATGGTTTTCTTCTTGAAACCAGAGATAAAAGATTTATTTAACAGGGCCGGTGTGACAAAGGCCTTTTAAGTATTTGTTTAAGCATTACTAGATGTTCCCATTATTTAGATTTACTTCTGTACATGCAAAGGACATATTTAAATTCCAATTCATCAAACACAGAATTTTAAGAAAGACATTTCTAGAAGGTGAATGAAAAAGAGTTGCTATTACAAAATATCTCCAGCCCTTGGTCACATTAAACGGTAACAATTAAAGTGTTTATTTTTAGGAGAATGCAGAGAACGTTCTACTTACATTCCCTGGAAATCCAGAGTTTTCGCAAGAGCACAATTGAAATTTGCTCAGCAAGTTACTCTGGCATTGAGTAATGATGCTCATTAACTATACCCTTGTAGCCGAGCTGCACCAATCACATCGGTGTATCTGATATAGGCGGGCCATGGGTGAGTTAAACAGATGACGACAGTTTAATCTTCCAGTTAGCTCCGCTGGTAGCTAAGCATATGGGGCTCTGGATACGTCACCCCGTGTGATTGGTCGTGGTGTTATCCAATTGAGTGCAGTGAGATTTTCGAATGCACGCTTGGTGCCGCCCCTCAAGATGGGCAACTTTCATTACTCAATGCCAGACCCTTAATCTTTGGGTCTGGATTTCCAGGCTACTACATACATGCAAAAATGAGAAAATTAATGAACAACCATTATATGCAGAGGCAGTGTTCTCTCCTTTTGCTGTGGCTTGTGCCTTTATATGCAGTCCTTGAAAATAAATTCTACTTCCAAGGCGAGAGGCATGATAATAAAAGGGCACATAAAAAAACTCTCTGAGGCGACTGCTCATTCCTCACAGCTTTCCTTGCCTCTGCATCAGAAGGACACCTTTAATATTTGGACTTTCCATGTCACTCTAGGCTAAATCCCTAGCAACCACCATAGCAACATACTCTGAGTTCAACGTGAAATGCATGGCAAGTTCCTTGCTGCCACCAGCCAGTGAACAAAAGGGGGAGAGAAAAACAATCAGAAGAGACAGATATGCTTGAAAGACCAAAATTAAGTGGAGCTGTTAAGACACACCACAGAAATTCTCTATCAATAATCACACATGCTTGAGTCCGTATGTGTGTGTGACATATGACTGAACAAACTAAACAATACACTGATTTAAGGACAGACAACATATGTGTGATGTAGACAAAGAACCTTAGGCCAGTGGGTATCCTGTTTACATATGGCAAGAGATACATAGGTATTACATATTTTCCTATTATACTGCCTCTTTTCGATGAGCGAACCAAATCTGATCTAACCTGACGCCAGATGGTTTGTCAAATACAGAACCATCTAAGAAGCTGTCATTGGAAACTGTTTGGAAAAAGGCAGGCCCGTTCAAATATAAATACCTGGCAGGTGATTGGATAAATTTATCACGTCCACCATTTTTCTTGTTTTGAATTAACAGATGGGGCCGTCACACACACCTAAACTACAGCCATAGCTGCCAGTACCTCCTCACTGAATACTGACTGACTTGGTTAGCTGGTAGTTCAGACAAAAACGCATTAACTGAAGCTTGACAAGATTGATTTTCGTGTAATATGTGATGCAGCAATTCTTGAGAATCCAGCTGCCGTAAAAATGTTAAATCTCAGCTGGGCAAAACATGAAAATGTATGTAGAATATGAATAAATATGACCTTGTGCAAACATACAGGCAACAATGTTTGGATTAGGGCCAATGTGAAAAATGGGCATTGGCTAGCTAACGTGGTTAATCTTGCTAACACCGTCAACAGTGCTAACGCAGCTAGCAGGATTAAACACCAAGGGGGTCGGGGAGACGATGTTTTCCACAATGAGGCCGTTTCTGGCTGTAACATTTGTGAATTCAAACTAACTAAACAATACCTGTCATCCTTAGAGCCAATATTCAAGCCCACAGAGGTAGTTTGAGTTTTTGTGTGCTGTATTCCTTTGGAGAGAAGGTATTCCTTTTAAAACACTGAGAGAACATAAACCCAGCCCTGTCCATGAGTATTTATTGTCAGTCAGGGCAAAAATACACTTTGAGGTTCTCTGAGTAGCTATAAAAAAGTATGGAGGTGACCTCTGGTTTCAAGCGGCTGTATCTCTGACAACCAATGCTGCATAGGCCATCCTAAATGGATTTCCTAAAGTTTCATTTAGGAAACTAAAAGTGGAAAGTAATTCAGGCAAAGATGTGTGAGAGAAAGCTCTGTATGGATCATATAGTGGGCTGCTGGAGTGCTTAATTTCTTCTTTCTTTATGGAGGACCTGACTGATGACCATGGTCCAAAATCAAGCCTTAGCAAAAGAAATTAGGACAATATTTTACAGTTTTGCTGTGCATTTACAACTGCTAGAAGGACTTATTTTGTACATGGAAGTGTGGGTGTGTGTCTATATGGTGTCCTTAAGGCTAACGAAATAAATTACCTTTCTCATTGTGTTACATTACATTTTCTGCAACAGATATTCAGTAAATTAAACAACACTTCTACCATAAATGCTTGTCCATTTAACAAATCTGTGTGGTGAGCATCCTAATGAAGAATCACTGTATGGATGAGAGTGCAGCCACATCTGCTCCATTGTAGCAATGCTGTAAAATTCCAGCAAGTATGCTTATGTAAATGGACTTTAATTCTATAGCGCTTTTCTAGTCTTAACGACTACTCAAAGTGCTTTTACATTCTACAGGAAACATTCACCATTCACACACATCCATACACACATTCATACACTGTAGCCAAGGCTGCCATACAAGGTGCCATCTGCTCATCAGATTAACATTCACACACATTTGCACTCCGATGGCGAGCATTGGGAGCAATTCGAGGTTCAGTGTCTTGCCCAATTACAATTCAACATGGGACTGCTATCACCTGAGCCGCAGCCGCCCCATGTAACAAACATGAAATGTACATGCCCTCATGTAGTTAGAATATGCTGTCAGAAAATGGTTTGATATATAATGTAAATTACGGCACTTTGATGATTCAAGTTCTA
Organism: Etheostoma spectabile; assembly: GCF_008692095.1. Lineage (NCBI taxonomy): Eukaryota > Metazoa > Chordata > Actinopteri > Perciformes > Percidae > Etheostoma > Etheostoma spectabile. Next base: position 6,839,312 of record NC_045733.1, on the reverse strand, counting down.
TTGTTAAAAAATTAAGAATAATGATCGTTGCCCTCAGCTTAACAACACGAGTAGCAGTGGTTACTGGCAGCTGCCCTCTGAACATGGCTAGCTGTTCCACATAGCTAAACACCTTGTGAATTTTGACCAGCGAAATTTTGACCATTCTTTCAGAAGACGTCACAGGGCGGTAAAAATACATAGCAGCAAACCATCGGTAAAATGTTAGCTCATAAATGCTCCGGTAAGCTGGCTATGTAGCCTAGCTGCCTTGCTATGCTTACAATAAAAAGCAATGTGCAAACATGCCAGCGGTTGACCTGTCGGCTAGCTGTCAGCTAGAGTGTTTAAACGAACATCTACAGGGGTGTATTTTAGGGTTGTGCCAATGGACAATATCACTACCCTGTCAGACACACGCTAATCCGGGTCGCGGGCGCTAGATGGGAAATTGACAACCGTGTCGGGATTTGCGCTGTGCTGCACAGAGTGCAAGATAGGGCCCCTTAAGTGGAAGCTACTTTTTTCTGCATTGTAACTATATCAATCAGGAGAGACATGTTTGCAGATATGCAAATAAAGTTTATTGTACAGTTCAATAAAATGTACAAAGTCTTTGGCAATTAGACTCCATTGCTGTATGACTATTTTGTATATACATAGGGCTAGAGAACCATCAGACGCCCCAGATGGAATCTAGACACCGGTGGTGGCAACGAAGGAGCCCGAAGACCAGACCAAAGGAGGCTCCTTGGTCAGCTAAAGTAGATGACTGGAGGTGGAAGGGGAGGTGGAGGGTTGCACTTTTTGCCTGCAATGACAGCTTAATAGCAAAGGGAGAAACAGATTTTTTAAAGCAGGGTTGCAACTCTGTGATTGGCCCTTGCAATTTGTTTATGATTCTGATTGGTTAAGCAGGAAGGTGAATGCCTCCAACAGCTGATTCAATTTAGGTGGAACACTGATTAAAGAATTAAGAAGAATTAAGAATTTACACTGAGCTACATTTCAATCAGGAGAGACTAGTTTCAGATATGCGACAGTTATACACAGCATGATAAAATTTATATTTATTTGTATATCAGCTGAATTGATTTAGGAGTAAATCTATTAAAAGTTAGGTCTTCTGGCAAGAATTTACGCTTGGCTACATTTCTCAAATAAACCGTAACATACATTCATTAGATATATTAATTGGCCGGTGTGCTAATCTCATATTATTATTATTTTTTTTAAATTGCAACTGTCATGATGTGTAGCCACATGAAATGTAGTTGGTTTCAGGAGTCATGCATTTTGAACCCCAGCCGGTTGTCACCATATTCTGCAGAAGTGCACACACACAGCCTGTGTGATAATGCGAGAGGATTTGCATTTCGCTTTCAAAATCAGCTGGTTTTTGTTGTGGTGATAATACTCGCTCTCGCCCAGCTGTTCGCTTGTTGCATTGTTAAGGCTGGAATAGTGTCTTAATTTTATTTCCTGAGCTGGAATTGTGATACGTAATATTTCCAGTACTATAAGAGAGGACACAATAAGCTAGGCTGGTAGTTGGCTTTTTTCCCAAAAATGGAAGGGGGGACAGAGGGCCAAGGTTTAACCCTTGTGTTTTCTTCCCGTCAACCATGAAAAATAAACGTTTGTCAGTTGTTTTAAACATTATTATCACCTTTTACAACATTTCTGTCACTTTTTCAATGTTGTGGCTGCTTCTTTAAAATATTTTTAATGTTGACATTTTCAGCACTAATTTCTAAAAAAAATGAACTGAAACAACATGAGGACAACATGAGGGTTACGAGTCACAGTTTGCTACTGGGCTTTGAGCAGCAAAAGCAGAGGAAGGCTAAAAAGCAGGGCCTGAATCAGCTAGACTGTATCCAATCTTAAATTCAATTTATGAACCTCACTAAGGAGGCTCACAGGATTATTATCAACAACAATGCAGCACCCTCGGTCAATTACAGACAGACACACACGTGCTATTCATGCAACGGCTTTTGAACACACATTATCTGCACTAGTATAGTTGAATGTCTATTGAAGTGACCACTTCTATATTCATTTTAGTATGACAGTGACTTAAAATCATCTGAAATGCACATAGGGCAGCACCAGTAACTCAATCCGCTCCTGTGAACTTTGCAGAAGAACAGAAATGTTTGCCTTGCTCCAACATTTGATCTCAAGCCCCCGACAGGGATCTCAAACTGTCTGCAGGCAAATGAGAGCTGTCTGGTATTTCTCAGGGCATTGCTAAATCAAATTAGCGAAAGCAATGTTAATTTCAAGCAGCATTTCATTAAAAAGGAAAAGATAATCAGAAACAAAGACTCCATGTCCTTCTGACTAATCTAATAATGCTTTGTCTGTTTGCTTTAATCACATTTAACGATTAAGAAGCAGAGACCGGACTAAGTCATGTAGACAGAGGGATCTCATAATCTGCCTGTCATGGCCACCATCTGATTTCCTGCTATTTGTCACAGTATTGATGGACGGATGGGCGGGCGGTGTGTCAACCCTCAGCTGATGTCTTAAGAGGTGCACTAGCCCCAGGATGGGACTGCTCAACTTCAGAAGAGAGGGTTCAGATATCACCTTACCTAAAAGAGTTGCTGTACTGCACTGGGGCACTGGCAGACATGACTATTAGATCTGAGACCTGAGGCCTGGATGCTAAAAGTATAATCTTCTTCAGTTTTCTTCGAGTTTTGGGGCAGAGCCAGAGCTCAGGGAACATCTGTGTAATGTTAAGTTCTGTCATTTCAGTTTCCCATCTTCCGTTGACAGTGAAATCCTACACCGATTGACCAAAAAACAAAACAAAAAACACTTTATAAAATTCAGAAATGCTATACAGTAGAACCACACTTCAATTTATATTATCATTAACAAACATGTGTGTTGACACTGTTTGAAATCAAGGGCTGTGTCTACGGTTGTATTGGAAAACATTATATTGCGAGGTATTTCTAATAATTGTATCCTCCGTGTATTTAAAGGGCAAAAGTTGAGTTAAGACCTCTATCATGCAGTCTCAACAAAAACGTTATTTTCAGTAAATTAGTTGTCGTAGGGCTGTTCTGTTGGATTAGATTATATTGTAGATGGATTTCTATTTTTCTGGTCATTCATAACATTAAGTTGGTTAAAACTAATTACACAGAAAAGTATTGTGTGCTTTTTTTGGATTTATTCTGCATAACCGCACTGAAGATATTGCTTGTTGATATGCTCTATTTACTACCTAAAGCACAGCATATAAGACTGTGTAGCTTTCTTTGAAATTATTAAGGTACAATTCACATTCAGAATTATATTATTTCGGCTGTTGCTGATATTAATTATGGAATACAACCTAAAGTTTGGTGATTATCTAAATTACACTGTATTCAGGAAATCCACAATTTAGCCATATTTCTAACTGTGGTTGATTTGCTCTTTGTATTTTGCTACATAAAACTGATTTATAGTGACTATTTATGCAGCTGCGACTGTAAGGGGAAGAGTTTGCTGAATAAGGAATAGAGATGAAAACACGAATGTTGAATTAAAAAAAACCTTCATCAGATCCCCCTCCCTTAGAAAACATTAAAATAACTCATTCCTCATCAGTGGGTACGATCACTTGAATGGAATCAATCAATTGTGTTCCGCTTGGCTTTGCACTTCTTTGCTCTTCGTTTCCAAATCCAATCTCTTCCATGTCATCTCAGAGCACATTTATAAGGGCCCAGCCTCTTGATTATCTCCCCCCCACGCCTCAACTCCCCCGCTGCTGCATGCTCCAATGTATTAAATTAAATGAGGTGTCTGTCCAGGTCACCCTCGCCCCAGCATCCCGCACCCCCCGCTCTCACTGCTGGTAATCAAGGGAGAGGACCCCTCCCTGCTGGTTTTGTGCCCGCCAAGCTGCATAAATTAGCATTAATGAGGGCTGGAAAGACCTGCAGTAAAGGAGGGAGCGAAAGACTGAAAGGAGCAAAAACTGAATGGGGGAGAGAGAACTGCAGTTACAGCTTCAAACTGAACACCCACCTATGGTTAAATTTCTCTGTCGCCTTACTATCTTCCTTTTTATACCTATATTTCCATTCTGTAGCCTAGCTTCTGTCTTTTAACTGGCTCCCACAGACAGGCTCAACAAAGCTCTGAGATGTAAAACAGTGGTGGCTTGGGTTCTGCCATAAATGAATCATAGATGAGGTTGTGTGAACACTGTTAACATAATCCCATGGCTCAGGCTCAAAAATACTGCAGGGCGCTAACGTCTTTGTTGTTCATCAAATATTGATGCATACATAATTATTTAGGCATAAAGGTGCAGATGGTGAGAATATGTAGATACATTTCGGTGGCAGAGACATTTTTTGTATTGGCTTTATGAAAGAAAATGTTATTCTTGTGGATCTTATTAGACTTAATTACCTCAGGGATACATACAATTATATTTTCATAATAAAGCGTTGAAAGTGTCATGTGTTTTATTTTGACAGTATTTGTGTGTATTCAGTTGGCTGTGATTATGTATTAAAAACATGTCAAAGCAGCATGCAGATGTACAGCATACTGTTGCTGTTGGCTCCTCTCTCCTATGCTCCCTTATAATCATTGGTGATAGCTACTGAAATTACAGGAAACATCATTGCATCACTTCATTCTGTTCCCCAACTTTAATTGCTTAATGCAGCCTTTACTGCTGCACTGCTCCCGTACTCTCAGTCACCCCCCTCAATCTCATTCTTATCTCTTCCACTGCCACCTCATCTGCTACCAAGTTCTTCCTGGTAATTAAAGTTGAACTACATGTAGGCCTCTAGTCTGAGGGCGGCAAATTGGCACAATCAACCATTAACTACCTAACGTAGTGTTTTCTTTAGTTTTTGCAAAGGCGCTAATTGTAATGAGATATCCTGTTAGCGCCTGTGTGAGATCCCAAACACTATACCATCACCATAGGTGTGGGGTACCCGGTATGGGTGTGTTGCAAAAACAGTGGGAAAGAAGAATAATGTGTTACTATCTGTAACAGCAACATTGGAGTTGCAAACAAATACCGTCTATTGTCAAGGATGTATTAGAAGAACTGGATGAGCAACTATGATAGTTGCTCAGAGGTGCACTGCTTCCGCACTGTGTGGGCCATAGAGCAGACGCATTAGAGACTTCCGCTGGTGAGAGTGTTTCACTCGCATTTGCGACTAAAAATAGATGTTTGCGAAATGTAAAATGTGTTAGGAGCATACGTGCGAATCAGATGATGCGTAGTCAGTAATGGTTCAGGGCGGCACTGGCCCGCCCACTTCACTCGCTGGCCCGTACAGTAGGGATGAGCGAGTACAGCATTATCTGTATCTGTATCTGTTTACCACATTAATTATCTGTATCCGGATCCGTACTCGGACTGGGTGGGGCCTAACCCGGAAGTGGTTAGATTTAACCCGGAAGTGGGTCGGGTTCTCTTGAAATGTGCGGGGCTTTAACCGGTATGTTATTTAAGCATGCAATTGATATGAGTTGATCAAAAATTGTTATATTTATTGCTGATTTGAAAACTATTTACATGACAGCATCGAGCTTCAGATCAATGGTGTTGTCATGGTAACAAACAAACTATATACATATATATATACTATATATGATCAGTGTGATTTTTTTTGTTTTTGGTTCTTTTTTATTTTTTTTATTTCCACACCAGGTATGTGTGAGTGTGTGTGAGTAAGTGAGAGACACAGAGAGAGAGAGAGAAAGAGAGAAAGGGGGCGGGGGGCAGCTGATAGTTAAAAAACAAAAAACTCCGATGGCAGAGACGCAACGGGAGTTGCATTTAAACCAAGCAGCATGTCTGAAACCCACGTTCACCAGAAATCTACTGGTTACTATGTAAGTACTACAAACCGAAGTAAAAAACAAACCTGAAGCTGAAGAAACCCTAAACGTTAGCGCAACAGACCCGCGGACCTGATTGACTGACGGAGCGGGGAGAGAGAAGAGAGAGAGAGAGAGAGAGAGAGAGAGAGAGAGAGAGAGAGAGAGAGAGGAGAGAGAGAGGAGGAGAGAGAGAGGAGAGAGAGAGAGAGAGGCCGAGGGAGCGCAGTTCTCCGTGTTCTGTGTGTGTGTGTAATTGAGCTGAGCGTGTTTGTAGGCGGGGGGGGGGGGAGCTGTGACTATCACAGAACGCAGCGCGGCCAGTTGAGGATTTGTTTTCAATCCGAGCACGGATATTGACTCGTATTACTCGTATAATACTTGTACTCGGCAAAAGTGCTTTATCCGTACCGGATACTCGTTTCAGCAGAGTACTCGGATCATCCCTAATGGAAACATTTGGGATAGTGAAAATGCACAACTCAACAACATAATTAACATAGGTATGGTCGATTTTAGACATTTCAATGAAGAAATGTTATATATTGTACCTTTAAACCTGTACATGAGCAAATTATTCCGTGGGTTTATGTTCTAGCAATATGTGCAAAAATGAGCATTGCTGCAAAACTAGAATTGGCCACACTGATACAGATCAGCCAATTCTAAAACTTAAGAGTCTGCTGAAAAATTCTGACAGTATACTACACACTCACAAAGAAGCAAGAGGCCAAATTATCCTTATTCCCTTTTAATGGTTTTCTTGACAGGTGTTTATCTTTGTCACAATTCTAAAAAAAACTCAATGAGTTTCAAATAATGGATGGAAAAATCATTAATGGAGGACTAATGGTTCACTACAAACACCAACCACGGCTGTGGATAAGGATGAATATCTAGACTGAAATTCTAGAAAGTAGTAGTAGTATCGGGCGTTGGTAAACAACTTGGATCATCTTTTACTATTTCAAAGGGCACCCACCCTTTAGATTTTCTTTTCCCAAACATTTTTAATTAAAAGTCCCATGGCATGACAATTTCACTTTATGAGTTTTTTTAACAATAATATGAGTCCCCCTAGCATGCCTATGTTACCCCCGTGGCTAGAAATGGCAATATGTGTAAACAGAGCCCTGGGTGTCATTGCTCTGCCTTTGAGAATATGAAAGCTCAGATAGGTCAATCTGGAACTTTGCTTCCCTTTTTCTGCTTTGACCGCCCAGAGAATTTGGCCCACCCATGAGAGAGAGAGACATCATGGCTTTAAAATGAGCAAAGGGGCAGTTGGTTAAGGCCACACCCCCAGCCTACCACTTGCCCCACCCTTTCTCCTCCTGAATAGCTACAGACTCAGAAATGGCATGTCCTAAGGAAAGCTCTTTGTGGGACTTCCTCTGGGGCGGTTATATTTATTTAAGCAATTAAAAAGAGATTCATTAAAAACGTCCTTCTTTTCACCTTTTTATTTACAGCATTATATGTTATTTACTGTGTATTATAATAGGTTGAATATTAATTTATTGAGAGAAAACAGGTAGTTCTATGTAAAATCAGACATTGAGCTCTTCCATATAGCCCAAATGGCATGATCCTCGTTTCATAATGTCTCTGCAAAGATTCGACTGTGAGATTGGCAGTCGAATCAGGTTCCTGTGATCAAAGCATCAAATATTCGACTATTCTGGGTCACCCCTAGTACACACCTACAGTACATGCTGTACACACATTAGCAATCAGCCGTTATTCAGCTCTACACTTCTTTTGACAGCTTGAGGAGAGGCTGCTCTGAGGGCTCCAGGAGAGGCTGTTATTAAGCTGCAGTCCAGCCTGTGCTTGAACAACTGAGCACAATAAAAATTCCTTTTCTTTAATTAACTTTTATGGCCGGTGAAGAGGACACGCTGACACCTGTCTTGGGTGGTACCACCAATTATTTTTTGCCTTGCACATCTGCGCATGTAGTATAGGTTGTGTATGCGTATGTATGTGTGTGTGGTTGTTTGCACTGCAGCATCACAAAACATGACCTTTTCCCTTCAATGCCCCTGAGGTAAGAAATAACAGTAACAGTCACAATTACCACATCCAATAAGTTATATAATTATTAACAACATATATGGATGTGTTCTATCACTGTTCCCCTATGCATGAAGAAATTAACAAATAACATAATATTAATGTTATCAGATAAACTAATCACATTTTTCTCTCTACCACACTTTGCAAACATTTCTAAAATGTACTGCACAACTATTGCAGTGCATGGTCACACACACACACACACACACACACACACACACACACACACACACACACACACACACACACACACACCACAAACACACACACAGTTTGCCAGGGATGACACAAATTGGATCATCTAAAAATAGAAATGCATTTCAAGAGCAAAGCAAAGTTTGGCAGCGGCTAAAAAATCCTACCTCTACAGGGGTTTCAATTAGTGTTGCTCAGTCAACAGCAGCAACCTATTTCTTTCTTATTAATAAACAAAGCCAAACTTCTTTTTTTATCACAAATTAAAACACATAGCTGGTGCTGATTGCTGATAGAAACAACTACTCTTTATGTGCTTAGTTTCATCTCCTGCATCCTGTCTTGCCTGGCATGATAAAAGAAATGTTGTAGGGAGGCGGAAATTAAATCTGTGACAGATTTCAAGGCTGGGTCTGAAAGAAAAAAAGTTCTGTCCAGTATTTGAAGATGGAGTTTACACCGACATGTAATATGGTACTTTTTTTTTTAGTTAGTGAATTCAAATGGATCCCCTGTCCTAAGTCACTTAACCTTTTAAATATTCTGTCTACGACCGGGTCAATATTTTTCTTCCTACTGACATTCTTTGATATACAGCTTTGCATTCATAAGGAAGGGATGTAAAGCTACATGTATAATGGGTTTAGTCAAATTTTCTTTAATAAAACATATTTATTGGAGTGAGGTTTGTATGTTAAAATGTGTGACTACAGCAAACCAGATACTATTATACTATATTATATAGATTCGGACAGAAAAGGGCAGTAAGGGGTTGATATATAATCTGGCTACGTTAAAATGGAACGATAATGGATAAAATAAAGCCTGTCAAATTCCATTCCTTTCTTTACTGTGTTTTATCCACCTCAACTATGATGTTGCAACGCTGCTACTCTCCTTATTGGAAGACTACAGTGCAAGCGTTTAGCTGCATATGCAAGTGAAAATTAGAATGTAAGAATGTGAAATTTGGGTTGACCAGTAAGTGACTGTGAGTTCAGAAACTGAGGTTGGACAAACACACTGATTTGCTACACTCTGATGCTAACAAATTTGTAATTTATCTTCTCTCTTTGTTATTGGAAAACAGCAGTGTCTAAAACACTGCCACTTACACCGATTAAAATTATGTCCCTGCCAGCAGGTCATATCAGCTGTCGCTAATTAATGTTGATTCCGTGCGTAACTTGACTGGCCAGAGTTAAACAGGTTTGTGTGCTCTCTGCAACCTGTGTCAGTCGTGGGCCAAAGATCATTTGTAAAGGGAAGAAACACAAACTCTGTTAATGCATATCTCTCCGATTATGACATTATTTCAGTTTCAGGAGTCTCATTTCTCTCCGTTCAACTTTCATTATATGATATCATTAATTTAAACTTATAAACATAATACTTTTTTAATTCGAAACAACAGTATTTAGATTAGGAAGTTTGTGAAAATAAGGTATGTCGAATTAAATTGGCTTCAGCTATTATTTCAATGTACAAACTTATTTAATCAACATTTAGGTTAATGTAAGTACTGGATGAGACTCTGTATCTGTAGACTTTTAATACTAAAGGAAATAGATCGAGGCAAAAAAACTTAGGAGAAAAAACTTAGATAAGAAAATCCCCAGTAGCATGCATGTAGCAGAAACCACAACTGTAATGATTTTGACAAGAAAGTTGAGTATTGTACTAAAAAACTCAACATTTAATCAAAAGGGAGATGGTGGATGACAGCTATAACTCCAAATTGTACCCATGAAATACAGTAGCTGCCATCCACAGTGGCCTCATAACAATGTGACAGTGGACAGTCACTAAACATACTGTATGTCACAGTGCATAGTGTAGGGGCGTCCTGGCAACTGAGTTGGTTCAGGAATATATTATGAGAATGTGACGTCGTAGAATTTGCCAAAAGACCCTGGTAGCCATCACTCTACACTGTCAACTGTCTAATAATGAAACATTTTAAAATCAAATCAATAAATATACATAAAGATGGAGTTGAATATTAAATATACTTACATATATTTAAAGCCTGAATTACAAGCAGGATGACACAATAAATCACTAAATTATGAAATTTAGTAGTAAAAAAAACATTGTGGGTTTTTAACCTGGTGTTATCCCTCATATTTCTTTGAACTGATCTTTATTACTGAACTTCCATATCAAGAGCTTGACACTCAAAAGCCGCTAGTAAAATATCTTGCTTTGCACATTTCTCAGCAACCTTGAGATTACAGACACAAAACACTGGAACCTACACGTTTATAGATTTCCACCTAACACACAACATGAATAATGAGAAAACTATTTAACTGGGGTTAATTATAGGCATTCTGGGAGTCCATTAACAGTGTCCTTGTAATGCAGATGTCAGAAGTTCTGTGGGGGTGGGACGGGCCAAAGCCATGATTGATGGCCAAGGATGAACGATTGGAGCTGTGAGCTGCTATAATACCTCCATGGCCGGACATGCTGCAGGAGCCAACCACAGTACTGTAAACATTTCACTACATGCCAACATGCTTTACTGCCTTTAAAGGGAAGGAGATGTGCATTTAATACTAAAGCAAGCTGCTGCCAAGGCTCATTACCACAGCTGTGTCACTACATTCATACACACATCAACAAACACACATTATCCATCCCATGTTATCATATGCACACAGACTTTTCCAGTACAGTGGAGCGCATAAGTTTATGAACCCATGCTAAAGTTGTCTAAAAAGAAGAATAAAAAAAATCATCTTTTGGAAATTTATCTTAATGCCTTAATTTGAAAAAATCCAACCTTTAAGGAAACTTTGTGAATGAATAATGTATTGTATATAAATAAATGTTCTTCCTGTTTTATTAGTTTTTAATGCTTATGATTTTTAACTGTTTGTACTTGTGTTTTATCTGTTTAACTGACTTTGTGTAAAGCTCTATGAATTGCCCTGTTGCTGAAATGTGCTATACAAATAAAGCTGCCTTGCCTGCCTTGCCTTCCTTAAAATACAGGGGGCATAAGTATACACACAATGTTAAATTACCATAGAGGCAGGCAGATTTTTATTTTTAAAAATCGTAGCTGAAAAAAATTCTAGGGGAAACACTGTAGAGGTTTACTCCTTGACGCAGCGGCCATAGGTTTGACTCCACCCTGCAGCCCTCTGAAAACTGGATCAACTATTCCTCTAGCTATTTATCTATATTTCATAGCCTTTCATGTGTATCTGCTACATGAGCATTAGTTTTTTTTTTGATTGATAAATAACACAATACCTTTATGTTGTAAAGTAAAAGCCAGGTTATGAAGAGTTAAGGGCTGTCCACAAAAAGAACAATAACTATAACAATAAGCATGTCAGCATCCACACTGATGAACAATAACATTCTGTAAACGGTGGCACCAAGCACATCCTGCACGCTCCAGGTGTGTCAGAACCCAAAAATGTATATCCCAGTTAATAATAATAATAATAACAAAAACACCATTATTGAGTCTAGCCATGAAAACATTTTTGTAAATCATAATTTCAAAGCTTTAAATAATCTTTGTGAACGCAAAGCTTTTAAGATTCATAGCAAAATTCCAGGACACAGTTAGCATGCACAATCAAGTGTACACAGGGAGATCAGCAGTCTGTGTTGGTGTTATCCCTGGACAGAGCTGCATTTAAAGCAATAAGGAACTGTGTAATGAGACAATGGTGTGCTATTGGCATTGCTCACTGGCAATCCTACTATACCTGAGTTACTTTGGATCGAGGAATTGTGACAGCACGCAACCATCAGGATGAAAAACTACGGACTAAAAGGCAGGAGTTGACACTGCTCCTGAACCCTGTGAATTGTATGAGAGGTGTATGGAGAGTCAAAAAGAAAAAAGAGAGAAATAGAGCAATGACTGCAGGTAACTAGAGAGGAGGTAGAGGAATGAAAGTGAGAGAGAGGAAAAAGGGGTGAGGGGCGGAGAAGAGAAATTAGGTTGTTATGTATATTGCTGGCAATTCACACACGCACATTCCATCTGAGATCCCATCAGCTGTCAAATTGGGAAAGCAATGGGGATGTGAGAGTGGCGAGAATCTCAACAAGGTCTGAACTTGGCGCACCACTGAGACCTAATCAAAACACAATCACGTTCACTGCCAGAACAGACGCACACAGGCCCGCACCCATACACTCATCTCCCCACTCACATTCTAACCCAAGCAAATGCCTAGTCACTCCCTCTCTTTTTCACACAAACACCGTTAAACAAATGTACACATAATCATGCACACACTCACAGAAAAACATTAACTTGCAGTCACACATGGGCAAACACATTCTGTCCCATGCAATCACACTTCGGCCTGTTTCAAACCATTCACTGCTCCAAGGCGGAGAGATGATGTATAAAACTGCCCAGTTAAATACAGCCTCTTATCTCTCGCTTTGACCCGTGACTTGAGTTTATCTCCATTATGCAGTGGTTCATTTCAAAAGCTTCACCTCTTTGGAGGTTATTGGTATGAAAGACACAGACAGGAACTGTGGTTGCATATAGGGATCAGCCTAAATGCCTCTCCGACTGAGTTTAGCCTTTCTCCCTAATGCCCCGGCCCCCTGACAGTCTATCTGCAGCCTTAGTCGAGCCCACTCACTCAGGTATGACGGCATCACGGCTGACCAGCTCCCGGTCAGCATGCTCACTGTTAATCCACACAGATAGGCCAAATGCTGACCACTAGCAAATAATTGCTTGCAGTTGGCTCTGTCAAATCTACTGTAATGTGGGAACAGGTGTCTGAATGTAGAAAGGGTATTTCTCCCTTGAGATTTGTTCAGTTCTGTGAACTAAGAGATTCTCCTGAGTAGATGTCACTGATAAGATTAGGAGTTGTATGGTTGGTGCAGTATTTGTGATAATGCTCCAGCTTCAACACAAATATTGAATGTTTTTATTTATTTTTATCTTATCCAGGAGCAAACAAATCTTACTGTGTGCCAAGTGCACACATATGCCTGTTGCTTCATAATGGAGCTAGAACAGTCCATACTTCATCAGGTAAGAAGTACTGACTTTGAAGCATTTTCCTATTTACTATCTTCCATTGAATTTGGCACCCTTTCCTGAGAGAACAAAGGAGGTGAGTTTCTGAGGCTCAGCTGTGTCAAGAGCCCTATCGAATACTCTTGATTTCCGCAGCAGGAGAACAGACAATGGAGAAGCATGCTAAAGATAAACCAATGAGATGACAGTGATGCACAACAAACTTGACTTTATAATACATACACACCATAAATAAAACAGAATGCAGGACACCCTTAAAAAAGCAAACAAATGCACCCGGTGCCTCTTCCTCTCAACATGATTTTCATTGCTGTAGTTATGCTGATAAGTGGATCTGTCAGATAGTAAAGAAATGTCAACCCAGTTACAAAAACACTGACAGCTTGTGGGAGGTTTGTGAGTTTAACACTATGGCAGATGGGCATAAGATAACACTGGAAGTGTTTCATCGAGCAAATCTTTGCCACTAAAAGCAGGGTTAGAGCTTCTGTATAAAGCATTGGTCCATTAATTAATATTGTTTCTGCCAGGCACACACAACTCAACTAATAAGTATAGGTTTCTACTAAACTCTACTAACAGGTTGTCAGTGTCACATCGAGCCTCCGGGAAGAGGCAGTCTGCTAAACTAAGAGAATAAGCCCCTTCCTGGCGAGTCACTCTGAAGGAAAGGATAAATGCTGGAATCAACAACAGGCTTTAGGGGGTCCTCTGGGGCCAACGAGCAGACTGGCAACACAAGGGAATGGGAGGAAAGAAGCAAGAATACTTTGTTCAGAGAAAAGAACAGTGGCTCTTTAGCACATACAGACTTAGCTGTCCTTTTGAGTAGGATTATGGGGCGCTACAGTGGAGCTGCAGATGTGCACAGACACACAGACAGAGGCCCAAAGCTTGGTATCAACTTAACACTGACACACCACGCCACGGCTTGAGAGATTACAGGGGGCTAGATGTGCCATTTCTGACATACCGTAAAGTGCAGTGTTGCCATCTTTAACACCCCTCTAACTCCTCATCTCGTTTCCTCTCATCTACTCTTCTCCTTTGCAGTCCCTTTCTGTCAAGTGGCACATAGAAGACCAAGCTGAATGTCTGTGTCTGCTTACTGAGCGGGTGAACATTTGAAATGACAGAGGGTGATGTTGGCTTGAGTGCTGGAGAAGATGCCTCAGAGCTAAAGTGAAGGACCATTAGGGAGACGGTGATAAGATGCATGCATGTAGACAGGCCTACAGAGTGTTCACCTTGAACAGTCTGGTGTCATCTGCTGAGGAGGGCTATCACACAGTCAGAGCAGAGCATCAAACTCCAATCAAACTCCATCGCAGCTGACAGCAAAATCAAACTAATGCCTACAAACACGCTGAAAGGTGCTGCCACCTCCACACCCCGTTATTATACATGCACAGTGACTCGCTATTATTTTGATGCCTTCTCACTTCAGTTGGCATTCTTGTATTGGTCAACTAAGCATAAAGCTTTCAAGAGCTACAGTAACACGGATGACCTGAAGGCTTCTTGTCGAAGGAGACACATCTAGGCATTTAGCGATGAGGTAATGTAAACATAGCGTCACAGCTTGTGCTGTGTTTACAGTATCTACAATGTCAGTTGTACTACGTGTGTATCTGTTTGTCTATAGCTTCTGGAATACAGTTAATGTGAGTGAGATGAAATATTGTACAAGCATGTTCCTTTTTGGGAAGCTAACTTTGGTCATGTGGACCCTTGTTAGCTGCACCTGGTCAGGGAAAAAGAATCAGGCAGCAAATGGCCTTAGTTTGTCACTCATGTGTCAACCCGAATTCTCTCTTTCCTGCATCGGGTCTCTTCCCACCAGTGTTTGCAGAGTTGAAAATTTCTTAAATAATTTATGCTGTTAATAACCAGCTCAGTCTCTGTGGTACAGAGCAGTCCTGTTCATACACAGCTACACATGTGTGTGTGTGTGTGTGTGTGTGTGTGTGTGTGTGTGTGTGTGTGTGTGTGTGGTGTGTGTGTGTGTGTGTGTGTGTGTGTGGTGTGAGTGTGTGTGTATGCACGCACAGAATAGTGAAAATTGGACAGTGTTTGAACGGTGAGGTGAAGGTGTATGTATGAATGTGTGATTGCAGTGTTATCACAGACTAGGAAGAATTGACTGATGTGATAGTTGAGGGTGGTTACAGGGTGGGCTCCTGTGTCAACACAGGAAAAACCACAGATTTCTTTCCACAGCGTAGGAGCTGAAGGTCACACACTGTACTATCCTGGAAAGCAGAAGGTAGAGGGAACATTGAAGCATATTGTCAAAGCTTAGTTTTGTTTAACTACAACATAATCATTTCTGTATAGTTATAACAATGGTCACAAACGCATACACAACCCTGGCCAACAATATTCACAAAAACACATACCAACCATCAGCAAAAGGCAACATTTAATACAGCAATCAGGTGGAGAAAACAAACAATACAAATGTATGGCGCAATCCACAATTATCTATAAAACACTCAGCAATTAGTCCTATTAAGGAAGTGACTTAATGTGGATCTCATCATTTTCATTATTGTCATCAACAGCATCAACATCATCCTGTCCTATTCTGGGTTTTAGTTCCCTGTATTGTATCTATCTTTGTTTTCTTTGTTACCTTGTAACAGTCAGCAAGTCTGTCTGCCTGTGAGCTCACCATATTTTCAGCCCATCTAGATGCCTGTTTCTCAAGATGGGAGGTGCAGAGAAGAGGCGGGGCATACTCTCAGCAAGAATAACCTTGGCAAAAGTCTGATGATTTGAGGCGAGCAGCAATATCAATAATAACGGAGAAATTAATAAGCTGGTGCATTGGCCTGAGGGTTAGACTACAAAAGGTGGAGGTGGTGGGGTACAGTTGCGGGCTGTAATCAGCAAGTGGCGGTGGGGGGGGGGGGCATGACTGGAGGATGGCAGGAAAGAGAGAAGAGAAAAAGGGGGAGGGGTCAGGCTAGTGTGGAAGAGGGGATGGTAAGTGCATGATTTCCTTAGCAGCAGTATGGTGCTGCAGTCCATGCTGTCACACGTCAAAGAGGGAGCAAATCAAAGGCAGCTCTTTTGATGAATATAAAACAGAGAGTCCTGCTGAGAAGCACTCTCCCTCCCACCCTTTCTAATCACAGAGCCGCAGTGGAGGCGGGCTGCACCAATCCCCCCAGCCCAGCACAAAATGAAAGGAGAGCAGAAGGGGACACACGATCACAACAAAGGCTGCTTTATAATAGCAATAAACATTTGTCCTCTCGAGACATCTGCATGGAATGATGGGTGCGGTGTGGCAAGATGCGAGAGAAGATGGACTGGCATCAACACATTTCCACCCCCCTACCTACCACGCACTGAAGCATGTTGCTTAGCTTGCAGGGTTATGATAAAATGTCTAATATTCTCCATAAAATGCTCAAAAAAGTATTATCTTATAGGCATAACTTTAATTAACCCACCATACCTCTGAAAAGCGCTGACTATTGCGCTTCTGTTGAATTCGTAACATCCTCGACTCCAACTCTGAGAATGCTTTTCAGGTAGGATTAAAAGGATACAAATTGCCATTGGCTTGTTATCTTTTAATAGACTGGAACAAAGGCAAAAAAAACTCTGTACATCATTGTACATGTGTCATCAGTATCTTAAAAAACAACAATGTGTATTAAGAGTGAAGTCCAATAAAACTTCCTATGCTATGGAATTTAATGTAATATAGGCCACATCTCTACCTCTTTCATGTTTCATCTCACTGATGAGACTCGCCCAAAAGTTCTCAGGCAGCAGTCCAAAACAATTTGTACTCCTTTTCATTCTTAACTGTTACTATTGCATTTGTATTATGCCTTTTTTATTTCTAATACTAAATTTTGATATTTGCATTTTTTAACACTATTACAATCTATTCTTCTTCTCATTTTAGCAAATCTCATCAAAATATTGATGAAGTACAATTAACACACAACTTCCCACACACTTAACCTCAATAACAAATGTTAGCACCATAGGGCGAAAACTAAAGCAAGCTATAGAGATGCTAGTCACAGCTTATCCCACCTGTTTCCATTAGTAAAAGCTAAACTACTTAAAAAACTACATATGCCTATGCATAGATCAGTCACTCCCACCCACATTACAATGACTCGGGCTCCACTGCAGCGCAGTCAGGTCTATCTACATCGTCATCACTGTATCCAACCAGAGCTCAGTTTATGTAGCACTGCCTGGCCTATCCTCCCCTTGGCAGTGCTCCTCTACTGCTCTCCAGGCAGCATTAGTATGTGACATCAAAGCCCACTGCCACCCAAGCCCTGAGCAGAGAATGTGACACATGCATGGGTGTCACTGCCGTTTCACCTCCTGCCTGCTGAAGTATGAGGCAATTTCCTGTGAGTGGTGCATGGTGAGAGAGAGCGGGAGGCTAGGCACAGCCCAGCTCTGCTGCTCTCTTTGATACTGTCAGGGAAGAGTAATGGCTCTTTGCAGCAACAGCCACCACCAAACTAATGTAGTGTGACTTTGGTTCTCCTTTCCAATGCATTACCACCATAGTGAGTAAGAAGGGAATGGCAAGAAGACAGCCAGTATGTGAGAGGAAGGGACAGACAAAATCCTGGAACGCGTTTGTGCAGCACAACTCTTACCGACCAGACAGGATGCTACTATAGGCCTACCAGCAAAATCCAGCACAACACCAGCCTTGTTAGTCAGAACAGCTCTAACTAATCTTTACAATGATTTCAAGGTCACAGGGCTTTGGTACACACCGAGAGAGCAGCTTATCACTGGAAGGACCTCATCTAATTGGGCAATCTACTATCTCAGCAGCTATTACAGACTTGCCTATTGTGCCTGACCTTGCAAATTTAATAAGCAGAG
This sequence comes from Etheostoma spectabile, assembly GCF_008692095.1. Classification (NCBI taxonomy): domain Eukaryota; kingdom Metazoa; phylum Chordata; class Actinopteri; order Perciformes; family Percidae; genus Etheostoma; species Etheostoma spectabile. The sequence continues at coordinate 6,821,266 of NC_045733.1, read as the reverse complement.
AGTAAAAAGTTGTCTCATCATTTTTGCACATTTTCGTTTAGCAAAATTTCCATATTAAGACAAAAAAGGCAAAGAAAGCTTCTCTATTTGCCGACCTGCACACCTCTCTGGTTGAACTCTTGGCCTTCTTTCAGTTACAGACGTAATTGCAATCAGACCAATCCAGAAAGTATACTGTAATTATTCAGAATTAGAAGCTGATTCAAATTGCACAAAATTATATTTCATTAAAGCTAATTGGATGCAATGGTCTTTAGGCTTACTGCCAGACAGTTGTATGGAGATGTCACGAGATAGTGGGTCTTCTGTGAAGCCTAAGGGCTTGGGGTTGCTAGAGGAACAGACTGCTTTTCTGCTTGGCCTTGGCTCCCACATTGAGTCAAACATGTGCCACCAATAGAAACCTATTTAACAGGCAGACAGCATACCAAAAAGCCCCAGTACTGAGGCAGAGCAATTACAACTATGGCAAGTAATAGCATAACTGTGTGACTTATGAATCAGATTCAGCTTTATTGGCCAAGTATATGTACACATACAAGGGAGTTGAGTCCACGTTATGTATACAGTAGAAGTACTGAAGTAGTGATCTAGTGATTTCTCAATGATGGCTATCCATGGTGCTGAAGTAGACAATGACTACATTAGTAACTTTGACACAACAGACATGTTACAGAGTACATTACCAAATAGTAGCTAAGTATACAGTTAGAGTCAGAGCTTACAGTGTGACCCATCATTAGAATACTACATGTTTGATTATTGGATATAATTTCAACCCAGTGTACAATTTGACAATGATGTGTGCTGTGCAGTCATCACTGTGCTGTAATTCACTGCAGTGTATAATGGTGTCCTTATATTACCAAGGGGAGGACAGTGAAATCAGTACAACACACGGCCATTGTGGTGCAAATCAACAATTCATTTCAAGAAATTCCAATCCCAATTGTGCCTTAGCCTGCAACGCATTGTTTGTATCACTGTAGGTTAAGTTTATTCAACAATTGTGTTGTTGCTTGTTTGTGATTTTTCTTAATTTCTAGAATGAAAATAAAGAAATTTGATCACAAAAAAGTGTTGTTGCTTCAAAAACACCGCTTTTAAAAGAGAGCATCAGTGGTCGTGATAAGCAATAAGACTAAAAGATAACATCAAATGAACAAGTCATTAACTCAGATTGAAAGATGTATTTCATCCCTGTTCCTGCTTTAGGTTTTCAAGCTTTGTGGCTCTTAATTTCCAAAATTTGTTGATTAGTTATTAGCTAATCTAATATCACTAGTAATCTATGGGCTGAAATATGTGCCAACAGAAACTGAATTTGAATCATTTATATTTGAATTTGAATTCGAAACTTGAATTATGGCATTGAAAACTGAATTTGAATCACATAATTTGAAATTGTATTGTTTAATTTGAATCATTGCATTCAAAAACTGAATCTGAATAGTATAGTTTGAAATTGAATTTATTTCTTTGGAACTGAAATCCAATAAAATATGATCATCAATGAAAATTCAACACAATGACTTTATGACCACACTGCTTGTGTAGCAGTGAACACTTTAAAGATGCCATGACACTAAAAATGTATTTTTCTGAAGAAAAGAGCTTGACAAGAAATAATGAATACATATTTTAACACTTAACATGTGCGGATAGCAGGAAGAAACTGCAAGAAAGTGACCCAGACATTGAAAAATGACAAAATTCCTTATAAGTGAAACAAGCATTGTAAATCTCAATGCCTATTATAGACTGTCATCTATTGTTTATTCTGCACACAAAAACAGATACCAGGCAGCATAGCTTTGTATAAACAAAATCCTGATGAGGTATAGCTGATTTATAGCTTAGAAATGCCCAATATGTATTGTCATATGTGTTGTTTATGTCCACACACATTGTTAGCTCAGGTGATTATACAGTATGATGTTTTACTGGTTTTATCTAGATTACTGTATGTAAATCTATTAAAAGACATGTTTCCTCTCGGAGACCACTTGCCTTCACAAATAGACACATATTGAATGAGCACTCATAAGCTAAGTTTCCATCCACTTGTCAATGGAATTATCTGAAGTTGGGTAAAAAAACTTATGCGAATAAAGTTGGTGAATGTGTTTCCATCCAGCGGCTTTAAAGCAAATAAAAACCTGTGTGTAATGACGTCACATGCTGTTTTGCTGTCAAATTGGTATATCTAATTGATTTGAGACATTTTAAGGTGTTTCCATTCTTTTTTGCACTGAATTGCACAACATTTAACCAAACATTTGCGAACAAAGTTTTGCTAGACAAAATGGATCGCACCATCTAATCTGTCTGATCAATATTGCACAAGTTGTAATAGTGCTTATGTGTCGCTGCAAGACAACTCTCTTTTTTGAGACATGTATTGCTTTTTGAGTGCCTTCCATTTACTCCAGAGGACGTCCCACGGCTTGTCGTAACTTTTGTTGGCCATTTCCTTCGCAAGTTCCTGATAAATTATGGCATTACTTTGATTTTTCTATCTAAAATAGCCGTTAAATTTTGCTCGTAAATTAAATTCAAAAAGTCTCTTGTCTCCTCGTCCGTCCACTTACATCTGTCTTTGTTGACACCCGCCATGTGTGCAAACAGAGCGGAAATACTGGGCGGAATTGAACTAAAACTTCTTCTTCTTCGTTTTGTGGTGGGTTGCAACCACCTAAAATTTAATTGCAATTCATTATTTATTCAACAAATAACGTTTCCATCAGTGTTTATCACATGAGCCGGTTATCGATCAAGATAAAATCCGATGAGACAGAACATATTTCCTTCAATATTCATGAAATTCAATTGAATTTTACTGTTTCCATAAGGCATTTTTCATTCAATATCACTTAAATCAGATAAAAATGTGTGGACGGAAACATAGCTATAGACTGAATTGATTTGAATCAATGTAGAGATGAAAAATATATATATAGAGAGAAATAGAAACAAGAGTGTAAAGGTGAGGTAGATGAGGGGAGTGTAACGAGGCAGGGGTTGTCTGGAGCCTGTGGCCTGGGGCAGTGCATGGAGAGAGATGAACTGTGTGTGCACACTGCAGGGTATCATCTGAGAATGGTTGAGCTCCTCTTACAACTACTGAGGCTAGGTTTGTAGCGCAGTGGGTGTCTGGCGTGTTTGTGTTTGAATGATGCATTTAAAAAAACAGTGAAGAAATGCAAGATAGTAGAGAAATTAAACAAGGGGACGTCTAAAGGAAGAAATTAAAAATACACCTAACGTTTTGAATGAAACATTTCCTAAAACAACTTTGCCAATGCTGTGTGCACATGTTCCTAATATCCCTTCATTGGGAACTGTGGGGCGGATGTCTTCAGCTAAGGGCAGCCCTCCCAGTATCTTCAAACAGCCTCTTTGAACACATAACACTGTTTTCCCATATAAAGCCAGACTCTGTGCCTGCCCTCTGCCAAGGCCTCCCACCCACCCTTTATATTTGTTAATTGTTGACTTGTGCAGCACTGTGACCTGGCCCTTTGTGTACCTGTACTTCATCTCCAGCTTTCCTGAGGAGATCTCCCTAAAGCTCTGCTTTCACTGTATGATGTCCAAATTTGAGGAGTTTTGTGTTTCTAAAGGGGTAATTATAATATGCTCATTATTTCTGACCTAATACTAGCCGCAGCAGGCCAGACACACTGCTTGAAATGGGAGTTCTAGTTCTTCCTTAACCTCAGCATTAAGTAGCCTCTTTGATCTCTCACCACTGTGACAAAGCAGCACCACCAGGCCTCCTAAATGAACCACTCAGAACACAAGCAGCGGGCAACGACCTCACGTAGAGCTAGGGAGAAAATATGCAGATCAACTAGGAACGCACCAAAAAAAAAAAAAAAAAAAGAGGAATGAGAATACAGGGTCTTCAGTATAATTAACTACAATGAGCTGGAGGCAGATGTGTGACTCCTAAACATAAAAGAAATGATTACTCCCGGTATTTTTCACAAATTGCTTTGAAAATTAGGCGTTTACTCAACAGAAGCAGAACATTTAATCTGTTAAAGGTTATTTGTTATCTTCAGGCACCCAGAAAGTACTTCAATTGTCTTGATCCTCACAGGTTTCAGTCCCAATCATTAGGGTGCTAATCACAGATGAATTTTTTCAGACCAACAATGAAGGAAGAAGCACATGGAGAGTCTTTGAAAAAAAGATCGCTCTATTGAATGAATAAAAAAGATAAAAAAAAGAAGCCTTTTGAACTAAATTACAATACCCTTTGCAAATAAGCTTGCACAAAGCATCTTGAAGTAGTGCAGGTGCTCCCTGGACTAACACAGGAGAGGGAAGCCCAAAAGCCTGCTTTGTGATGCCATAATTCATCACAGGTACCTTGAAATTAACCCTCCAATTACAGAAATGGAGTTGAATTTAACCAGCACTTTCACTGCAACCATATACTTTATTTATCCTGTCTCTAACCAATAACGCACAAATTGTGTAACTTCTTGAACTTAAACAATGTTTGTGAGAGTGTATTTGCTCTTTTGAAAGGTCCTAAAGAAAACTTCTTTCGAATGAAATCTCAACCAATAAACAAAAACACAGAATGAAATGAAAAGAATGTATAGGGCATTGTATGGGAGCAAACATCCAATTAACTATCTCTCTTCTTCTCTCTTTCCAAGACAGGTTTAAATAGCAGCAATTCTATTGAATCTCAGTGGAATTTTACCAAGAACCTATGAACATCACAATAATGTCCGCAAAATATTTGAAAATCATTGAGATTCCTATAATCATTGAGTAAGATTTTATTTTAAAAGAATAAATAACAATGGCAGTGTGGTTTGAAAAATCCAAAAACAATAATGTCAGCCATCCGAGTGTCAGCCATCTTGGAGCTAAGCTACAGCTGAGCTATCACTTTTCACCAGCAAACAATTATGCGCATTCAAACTACCGCACATGTGTATTTTGATGTTCCTCTGTTCTGTTGTGACAATAAAACAAGTTATTATCATATTATTTTAGTGAGTACTCATAAATAACTACAAATAACTTATTTTAGGGAAATCTGCTTATGTTTTGTTCCGTATTCCTGGATTTTGTTTTTTTTAAATATATATAAGACGATAGATCGGAATATCAGATTTTTAAATAACCGAATATTTGCATTGTTCTTAAAAATCCTTTATCGGTCAAGCTCTAGTCAGAAATATCATGATATTTGATTTTCTCCATATCACCCAGACCTAGTTCTTCTCCCAACCAGGTCATCTAGAATAAATGCCAGAGGTCACTTTTCTCATTCTGCAAGAAATGAAAATGATAATGACTTCTTATTAGAAATTCTATCTGGAAGTGCACACAGGAAACATCAAAAGGTGCTGACAGGGTGACTGGGGGCAACAATGAGGCTCAGTGATAATCCACATCAAAGCAGAGGCCGAGGGTGTGGGGACATACATCAGGGAGCTAGGACTGTGCAGCTAAAATAAATACAGGCAAACAGCAATTCTCAATCTACAATTGGGATAATTCACCACTCTGAAATTGAAATGTATTATTGGTAACCATTCCCAAAAGGAAAAGGCACTTTTTGGGGGCTGATGAGCCCAGTTGAAGGCAAGCCAGTGCAGATGGGATGATGTAGTTTGGTAAATTATAAATGATAGCCCCACGGTAAAATGACATAAAGGAAATAATAAAAAAAAACATCTAGTGGAGCCGTGATGAACGTACACTGGAAATGTGCACTTCAGTAAACAATCAGCCAATGTCAATTATATGAAATTGGGCTGGCTATGGAGCATTTGTATTCCAGCACTGGCACAGTCAACCTTTTAATGGCAGGCTGTTAGATAATAGCTATCTGTCTGGTGGCCTCCAGTTTGAGTTCCCAACAAATCCTTTTCACAGGGACCTATTACAGAGTGGCAGCGCTGGTTCACAGTTACCTGAGAGTGGTCTTTTTTACAGGGAGTTTGACAACCCCATCATTGTTTCCAGAGATTGATTGGAGTTCACAGTGTCTGTACCCCGGAGGTAGAGGTCAGTAGTACAGACCTGATTTCACCTCCATCCGGCCACCTTCTCTATCCAGCTTTGCCATTTTCACAACCGTAGCTCAGGCTCAGGACATTCCAGTGTATGGCCTATTTGCATTTACAGTGCAACTGACACCAGAGGAGACTCAGAAAATAGTTCTGAATAGTTGTTTGATTCAATAAATTTCAATTCACACCAGTGGAGACTAACCAATAACCTCACCTGGTTACTACATGGACTGACGCAAAACAGCAGCAACTGTGCAGTAAGAAAACACTATAGCAAGGCCTGTTCCACTATTTTGTATAATCCCACTGGTATGGCTCACACATAAGATTAGGCAGCAGGACTGCTGACTTCTGATTTTCTTACATCCACAGCTGCATAACATTTGCTTAAGACTGCACTTACCACGTGGCTCTTACTCTCTCCTTTGATTTCACAAAAATATCAATTTTCCAATTATGGAGTGATATAGTTATATTAAACTTTAACAACTGAGATTGTATCCACACATGGATTTGACAGTATTATGCCGTAAAGTCAGCACGCCACCTAAAGTGCTCTGATGAGTAATACATAAATGTATTTTATTAAAATTTCCATTAATTAAGTTTTCTGTAAACCTTTGATTACTTTGATGGCCTCTGTCACTGCCCAATGTCAGTCAATTGCAGATTTGAGTTGAGCATGCTCAGATTTAAACGGTTTACAGCATAATGTGTCATACTGAAATTTGGGAAATCTATAAAATAATGAACATTTCTAATTACAAACAATATCAGAAGATGGAAATCATTCAAAAAAGTTTTAATGATCTATGATTGTTTGATTGCTAACGTTGCAAAACGCCATTCAACTGACAGCAATTGTTGTGTTTGATTGCTAACTTGTAGCCAGCAGTGAACGAACTTCGATATGTAGTTCCATTTTTACTGTATTGACATGACAGAAGTCTGTCGTTAGCATCTTGTAGGCTTCTTGTCGCAAAGTGACGCATTTGCAACTCCCATCCGCACTCGACTTACATCGGGCAGTGACAGCCTCTATCAATGCTGAATTCATGTTTAACAACAATTAATGTAGTTTTCACAGCAACAATCTCTATCTCTTCTAATTAGGGCTGCACAATTAATCGAATTTTAATCGCGATCACGATTTGGACTTCCCACGATCAAATTTGCGTGATCGAGCGATTATTTTTTATAAAGCGTCATTTCATAGAACGCTCCGGGTTTTTTGCAAAGCCAATCTCCCGCTCCACAAAGCCGTCTGCTCATGAGCCAGTCAGAGTAGTTCACTGCACCCCGTGCAGCTAAGTTTCTAGATGTAGACAGTCACAGAGGACAGAGTAGCGTGAGGAAAACTCAACAGATAGCAGTCGGTAATACGTCAGTCTCAAGGTTTACCAGTTTACCATTAAACGCAACACTTTGTCCCATTTGTTGTTTTTCAGACAACAGCAGTGACCAGTGCTAGTCGGTGCTAGTTAGCGTCTGTTAGCTGTTAGCTAGTAGCGTCTGTTAGCTGTTAGCTCTTCTAGGACGCACCGGTGCTAATGTCCTCGCATCCGCTGCAATGCTGTTTATATGGATACGGTTTAATTTTGCGTTACATGACCCATTTAGTCTGTAAAGCTGTGCCTGTGTGGGATCTTTCTACGCTCTCTCGTCCTACTCTCTCTCCTCTTACTCTCCGCGCTCCGCCACACAGCGGCCGCCGGTCCACACTTCTGATATATGTCTACAGTTTTAATTTTTCATTAACACAGCTGTATATTGTTAAGTATGAGGGGGCAAACCTGTATTTGTACCAGTGTTTCCGCGGGTAACTGTTATCGCGGCCGCTACGGCGAAGAACACAGAAGAAGTTTTTGAATGCAGCTAACTTCAGTTGGTAGAGTAACAGCGTGGGAGACGGAGCTGCTGTACCGAAGCCTGGACCAGGACCAGAGATGTGACCCATGGCCAGAATATCATAGTTCATAAAAATGCAGCGCAGTGAAGATACAGACGTTTAATACACACGACGTGTGTATCTGCCGTTCGACCCGTGCTGGACCCGTTCATTATGATCAGCCGTCTCTCTGTGAGTAGCGCCCATCACACTCCCTCTCGCAGTTATAAATAGCCTATGTGACAATAAAATTTGTTTTGGTTAAAATCAACAAATAATCGTGAGAATAATCGCGATCAAAATTTTGATCAAAATAATCGCGATTATCATTTTGGCCATAATCGTGCAGCCCTACTTCTAATGTCATACCAGACCAAAGCCAGTGGCAGTGCAAAAGCAATCATTCTTTTGCTATAACATACATATTTGTAAGTTATACAATGACATTTTACACTCTCAAATCAAATATTTAAAATACAAAGCCTTGATGAATCACTGAGCTATTCTTTTTGTTTTCAGAGTCAGAGTGTAATACCTAACCAAATACTGTACTCAACAGAGGACGGCATCTGCTGTTTTGATTGACTCATTTCATTTTAGGACATTTGTGAGATGATTACATTTTGTGCACAAAAGAAACCATTTGGCAAGAGTTTTTGCCTTGCATACAGAGTTTTGTAAAAGTTTGGACCGTGAGAAATACTACTTTCAAAGAGTTAATGAAACAAAAGAATAGCAAGAGCTGTCTCCTCTATCCCTCTTGTGTACCTGCAAAAATGGCAAGAAAAGGCCTCCATCTTGTACACTTATATTTATTATTCCATATTATCCCCTCTTGCCCTTACTAACCCAACCCCTTCACCTACAAACCCTACTGAACACCTATAAATAACTGTGGAATGCAATCCTACTTCATATCCTAGAACAAATTCCCTGATTAGTGATGCATTTCAAAGGCATCATTATATTTTCAGACAGTTTTCTTAAAAAAAATGTACTGAAAACCTTTATGCTGGTTCCCAAGAGCCCCCTTCTCCTCTTCTGTTATGCTCTTATTAGTCTGTCTCTCCCACTGCCTGCTGGGGGATCCACATTGCTATTCATTTTCTGTCTCTCTGACCTCTGTGTGGATAGAATTCATCTGGCCTATCCCTTGTTCTTTACATTACTTTGGAGACAAGTAGGTACATTTGGGGGAAGCTATTAAAACATACACCCCATTAAATAAAAATGTGCAGCAGTGATGCCTGTGGAAAGAGAAGGGCAGAGAGAGAAAAAACAGAGAGAAAGAGAGAGAGAGAGAGAGAGAGAGAGAGAGAGAGAGAGAGAGAGAGAGCGAGCGAGCAGCGGTGGTGGTCAAGAGAGCTAGAGAGTAAATTAAGAGAGGACAAAACCGTGAATCAGAGGAATAAAACTTTATTTTCTGATTGTTTCGCGGTTATGTTCTAAAACACAAATAAACACACCCACATAACCCTGTGGGAAGGTGTCGTATTGCCAGAATTTGTGAGAATGCAGAGCTTTTAGGTGTGCATGTGTTGTGGGTTGGGGTTTTTGTTTGGGGTTATTTTCCCATTTGGCCTTCCCGGTGTTTTTGTCCCGGTTTTCTCCCTAGTCTGGTGTCATAGCTTCTGTCTTATGTTTCCCTGTGTGTGTTTGTTATGCTTTCTGCTTTATTTTGGTAGTCAACTTCCTGTCTTGTCCTGTCTTGTCTAGTCTAGCTTTACTTTGTTTGTCTGATTGTCCAGCCCCGCCCTAATGTGATTCACCTGTTGTCTCATCTGTTCCCTATTGCCTCATTACCTCATGTATTTAACCCCAGTGTTTCCTTTGCCTCTTGTTAGATCCTTTTGTTCTCCAGCGTGTCGTCACCTCTCCTCTGTTCCAGCTCCTGTAAGACTTCCCCGTGATATTTTTGCCTGTTTACCTTCCCCTGTGAGTTTCCAGCCCTTGTGCTTCGGTTTTTGGTTTTTCTCTGGCTCCCTGTGTTTTGACGTTTTTTGGTATCCGTTGCTGCTGTGTTTTCCCCCAATAAACGCTTTTTGCCTTCCACCTGCTACACTGCGTTTGGGTCCTCCTTCCGCCCCCATCACAACATAAGGATCTAACCAGTCATGGACCCAGCAGAGTACACCTTCGAGCCGCTTCTCCACCCGCTGGACCCGTTGGCGGACCTAATGTCCTCCGCGTTCTGCCGCATGCACGACGGGGATCCCACGGAGACGTGGCACCTAATGATGGTGCGGTGGGAGGAGGTAGACAGGGAGTTTGGGCCCCTCCCGGAATCGGCGGAACCGGCTGATACCGGTGTTCCGGGAGCCACTGCGGACCCAGCGCTCTCTGGAGGCGGCGTAGAGGAACTTGAGCGGCTGGAGTACACCCTCCACCGGTTCGTCACCGAATTGGGGAGGACCACAGATGCCGAGCGCCGGCTGACCATATGTGCCCTGATCAGGAACTCTGTGGCAGGCAAACCCAGGCTTTTCAGGCTTCCAGGAATAAAGGCCCTGCTAAGAGAGATCTACCAGCTGGAAGCCAGCCTGCAGACCACCTTGATTCCTACCAGCGAGCCGGCGCCCAGCCTTCCGGACCTCCAGCCGCCTACTGCCGCCACCGCGGCGGACCCCCAGCCGCCGGTTTCCGCCGACGAGGCGGACCCCCAGCCCCAGCCGCCGGCTCCCGCCGACGAGGCGGACCCCCAGCCGCCGGTTTCCGCCGACGAGGCGGACCCCCAGCCGCCGGTTTCCGCCGACGAGGCGGACCCCCAGCCGCCGGTTCCCGCCGACGAGGCGGACCCCCAGCCGCCGGTTTCCGCCGACGAGGCGGACCCCCAGCCACCGGTTTCCGCCAACGAGGCGGACCCCCAGCCACCGGCTCCCGCCGACAAGGCGGACCCCCAGCCGGTGCCTGTAGAGGCGGATGCCCAGGGAGTGTGCACTGGACAGACCTCCCTGGAATCCGCCTCTGACCCCCAGCGGTCACCCGGCCACCCAGACCAGCCGACAGACCCCTTGGACCCAGACCGAAACCGGCCTACTGGCCCCCAAGACCCAGACCAGCCGACTGGCTCCCCTGACCCAGACTGGCCGTCCAGACCTCCAGACCCCAACCGGCCGACTGGCCCCCCTGACCCAGACCAGCCGACTGGCTCCCCTGACCCAGACCGGCCGACCGGCCCCCCAGAGCAGCCGACCAGACCACCCAACCCTGACCAGAGGCCCAGCACTTCTGACCCCCGGCTGGCGCTCGGTGGCCCTGCCCACCGGCCGACGGCCAACGTTTTTTGGCCCTCGGTCGGCGGTCAGCGCCCTGACCCCCAGTTGGTGTCTGGGCTTCCGTCCTCCCTGGGCATTGGCTCCGGGGTCTCCCTGGTCCCGGTTCCAGGGATCCCTCGGGACTCAGTCCCCTGGCTTCCTCAGGTCCTGGCCTCAGTCCCAGGTCCTCAGGAACCCCGGCCCCCCGTGTCTTTGCTTCTCCTAGTCCTAGTCTCCTGGTCTTGTGTCTGTCCTGTCACTGTCTTTGTCCCATCACTGTGTCTGTTCCTGTCCCCGTCTCTATACCTGTTCGTATCCCTGTCCCAGTGCTTGTCCCCGTGCCTACGTCTGTCCCCGGCTTGTCTCAGTCCCTGTGTTTGTCTCTGTTCCAGTCTTTGTCCCTTTCCCGGTCACTGTCTCTGTCCCTGTCACCGTTCCTGTCCCCGTCTTCCTCCCTGTCCCTGTGTCCACTCCGTCCAAATTTGCCGCCACAACCGATCCGTCTGTAGTCCCACCGTCTCCGTCCGCGTCCCGTCCTGCCCGGTCTACGCCTGTCCCGTTTCCCAGTGGGTCTTCCGTGAGCCTCTCCGCGGGCTCTTCCGTGAGCCCCTCCGCGGGCTCTTCCGTGAGCTCCTCCGCGGGCTCTTCCGTGAGCTCCTCCGCGGGCTCTTCCGTGAGCTCCTCTGCGGGCTCTTCCGTGAGCTCCTCTGCGGGCTCTTCCGTGAGCCCCTCCGCGGGCTCTTCTGTGAGCTCCCCCGCGGGCTCTTCCTAGTGCGCCCCCCTGTGGGCTTCTCCGTGTTCCTCGTACTCCTAGTGCGCCCTCTCGTGGGCTTTTGTAGTATACCCATTCTTGGGTCTCTAGTGCGCCCTCTTGTGGTTTGTTTTTGTACGCCCGCTCTCGCGTTCCTAGTGCGCCCTCTGTTGGGCAGTCTTATGCATCCCCTCGAACCTCCTAAGTCTCTTCTCTCGGTCGTCGATCCCTGTGTTGGTGAGTCACCCACGTTCTCTGTATCTCTCTCCCCTCTCTGGTTTTTGTTATGTATGTCTCTCTTCCGTCCTCTGTGTCATTGTTTCCCTCGTTTTGGTCTCTTAGTCTGGTCCCTCTCCTGGTCTGGTCTTCTTTCGTTCCATCCTCCTTCTGGTTGCCTAGTCTCATTGTTTTTTTTATTTAGTTATTTGTTTCTTTGTTTGTTTCTTAATTTTTTTTCTCTCCCTGCTTCGGTTTCTTTCGGTTCGGTCTGTCTCCCTCTCTGTGGTCTAGTCACGTCTCGCTCTCTTTTTGTCTGTCTGGCTTTTTGCGTCTCGTCTTCTCCCTTTTTGTCTCTCCACCCTACTCGTCCAGTCTCTCTGTGTGTCCCCTGTGCTCGGTCCCACTCCCTTCCTGTGATCTCTTTACGTGTCTCCCTGTGCTTTCCTCTCTCCATGTGTCTGTCTGGCTCTCCGCATTCCTCTTGCTCGGTCGGTGTCGCTCTGTCTCTCCCACACCAACCCTCTCGCTGTCCCTTTCGCTTTGTTTTGTGTGGGTGTCTCTCTCTTTCCCTGTGTCTGTCCTGCTCTCTGGGTTTCAGTCCCTTTTTCTGCCTGTTTGTGTGGGTGACTCTCCCCGTTCCTCTCCGTTTCTAGTGTTTTTTGCCTTTCTATCTAGGCTGCGCTGTACCTGTCCCTGCTTGCTTCTCCGCTCCTTTTCTCTGTTCTTCTCCTCCTAGTCTTCTCTTGTCTTCGTCCTCGCCCCTTCCCGATTACTCGTCTCAATCGCACTGTCTCTCTTGCTTTTTGTATCTGTCTGTCTTGCTCTCTGTACTGTATCTGTCTGTCTTGCTCTCTGTGCTTCTCCCTCTTTCGGTGTGGCTCTGTGTCTCACTGTCTTTCTGGTTGTATCAGTCTCTCCCATGTCTCTCTTGGTCCCTGTGTCGGTCTAGTTCACTCTGTCTCTGCGTCTTGCTGTCTCTTCCCCTTTCTATGTCTGTCTGTCTTGCACTCTGCGTCGCTGTCCCTTTCTCTCCCCCTGTTTGTTTGTGTGTAGCTCGCTCTCTTTCCGTGTGTCTCTGTCTCTTGCTCTCTGTGTCTCTCTCCGTCTCCCCGTCTCTCTCTGGCTCTCTCTCTGTGCCTGCCCCTAGTTCCTTTTCGGCTCCCTTTCTCTGTCCCTCTCCTCCAATCCCTCGCTGTCTTTGGTCCTCGCCCTGTCTCCATTGCTCTGTCTCTGTTGCTCCCTATGTCTGTCTGTCTTCTCTGTGTCACTCTCGCTCTGTTTGATGTCTCTGTCTGTCTCTCTCTCTCTTTCTGTTGGTTGTCTCTGTTTCTCCCGGTCGGTTTTGCTCTCCGTCCTGGTGTCTTTTCCCCTCTGTCTTTTTCGTTCCCGGTGTCTGTCTGTCTGTCTGTCTTGTCCTCTGTCTCTCTCTCATTCGGTTTGCTGTCTATCTCTCTCTGTCGCTCTCTCTCCTTCTATGTGGGTCTCTGTGGTTCTACCGCTCTGTCTCTTTCTCCTCCTCTGTCTGTCTTGTTCTGTGTCTTTCTCTGTGTCCCGCTCGCTCTCTCCCTTTGTCCCTACCCTTTGTCCCTCCTCAGTCTTTTCTCCTTTGGTCCCTCGCTCGCTACTGGTCTCAGCCCTTGTTCTGGACTTCCTTGTGCCCACCGTTAGTGCCTTCTCTTTGTCTGGTCTTCTGTCCTATCCTTTCTCCCCTCCTGCGTCCTCTAGTCTCAGTCTTATCCCTCCTTCGCCCTCTCCTTCATCTCCTTTCCCCATCTCCTCTTCCTTGGTCTCCTCCTTCCGGTCGCTCCCTCCTCCTCAGTCCCTCTCTCGCTCCCTCCTTCTCAGTCCCTCTCTCGCTCCCTCCTTCTCAGTCCCTCTCTCGCTCCCTCCTTTCCGGTCCCTCTCTCGCTCCCTCGTTCCTTCCTCTTCGGCCCTGCTCCTATCTCCGCTTCATTCCCTTGTTATGCCTCTTCCTTTTTCCCGGTTCTGGCTTCCTTTGTCCGTGCTCCCCCATGCCCTTGTCCCCCGTGCTCCGGGTTTCCTTCTGTCCCCTAGTTTCTCCGTCCCTTGGACCCCTCTTTTCCAGTGTCTTCCGCCCTTACTGGGTTGTTTTTTGTTCTCTTTTGGGTTTTTGTTTGGGGTTTTGGACATCTGGTATCTGTCTTTGGGGGGGGGTTCTGTTGTGGGTTGGGGTTTTTGTTTGGGGTTATTTTCCCATTTGGCCTTCCGGTGTTTTTGTCCGGTTTTCTCCTAGTCTGGTGTCATAGCTTCTGTCTTATGTTTCCCTGTGTGTGTTTGTTATGCTTTTGCTTTATTTTGGTAGTCAACTTCCTGTCTTGTCCTGTCTTGTTAGTCTAGCTTTACTTTGTTGTTGATTGTCAGCCCCGCCCTAATGTGATTCACCTGTTGTCTCATCTGTTCCCTATTGCCTCATTACCTCATGTATTTAACCCCAGGTTTCCTTTGCCTCTTGTTAGATCCTTTTGTTCTCCAGCGTGTCGTCACCTCTCCTCTGTTCCAGCTCCTGTAAGACTTCCCGTGATATTTTTGCCTGTTTACCTTCCCTGTGAGTTTCCAGCCCTTGTGCTTCGGTTTTTGGTTTTTCTCTGGCTCCCGTGTTTTGACGTTTTTTGGTATCCGTTGCTGCTGTGTTTTCCCCAATAAACGCTTTTTGCCTTCCACTGCTACACTGCGTTTGGGTCCTCCTTCCGCCCCCATCACAACAGCATGTTCTTTAAAAATAATTGTTAGTGGGTGATTGTCTAACTGAAGGATTTACTGACTAAATAAATGGGTTGAGAGAGAGGGAGATGGACAGAGAAGGAAGGGAGGGGCTTTTATTGCAGGAGTCTTTAATGCAAACCCTGAGTGGCTAAACTGGCTAGGAAGCCTTGCAAAGAACTGTTGGGTTTGATGAGGTAGTCCAGCTGAATGATATACATCGCTGGCCACAGGCGAGAGCTGTCCATTAGTTACAGGGGTTCTTGTAATGCCCAACTCTAGTACATTATTTCCAAATGCATCAGTCAGCGTCGTGCAGCACAGATAAATTCTAATGCTTAAAATCTGTAATGCATACTCTCACCTCTGCTATATTACGCTGCAGGTTAGGAGGGCAGGAAGAGAGAGGGGGGAAAAATGTAATTTATTTTTCACTGCAGCCAGTATTCTTCCCATTAGCTTCAAACGTGAGATAAGTTATGGACTTTAACGAGCGCCTTTAGCCACCAGAGCACGCTGCACACAAGACTGCAGGCAGAAGAGGTGGGCTAAGGACTATGATAGGAGGGACTGGTAATCTGGATGTATGGCACTAAATACCCAACACAAGTACCTCATTGTCCTCAGTGAGATCAGAATGCAGCTTTTACTAAAGTAGAATTAAAAAGCACTGAATCTCAAATACCAACAGCGCATGATGCTTTGGTGTGATGAGACACTTATCTCATGAGACAATACATGATATAAATTCTAAAAAATGATATATGTTACTCAAGATGTGAAAAATGCTCCCACCAAATTTTATGAACATCAAAGGAACAGTCTCCACACCAGGGGGAGCATTAGGGAGCGCTACCGAGCCCGCTGGTCACTCCAAAGCCCAATCACTACAGAAGTTTGCAATTTTTGCCAGGTCTGACATATGTGTCAATTTTGGTAAGTTTTTGAGTATATTAAGTCCCTCAAAAATGCAATTGCGCAGCAGAAAAATAATAATAATGCTTACAAAAACAATAGGTTACTCACACTTTCAGTGCCAAGGACCGCTGGGCCCCCGGCACCTTCATGCTCGGGCCCTAATTAAAGTTGCAAGCAGCGATGAACGGGCCCTTGCCCATCCCAGCACGCGGGGTGCTGGCGTGATGCCGGTTGCCTTTAACACTTTCTCTGTCCACTATGTGGCGCTGGAGAACACACACCATAAGTCATGTTGCTGTATATCATGTGTAGACTAGGATGATGTCTGTCACATAAGGCTGACTTCCTGTAGCCAGCAGGTGGTGCCAAGAACCAGACTCAATATGGGCGTGTAGTCCAGAGGTGTGTCTCAAATCGCGCACTTATTTTAGTGCACTTACAGACAGTACACTTCATGCATTACGTACTGTCTTGCATAGTGCATAAATTTCGACAGGAGTGTTGTCTCAAATCGCGCACTGCCATGTGCACTTACCGGAAATGACAATCACATTTCATCCCTTTTTCTTCTGTACAATTGTGAATTTTACCAAGGGAGAGCATTCCAGTCTGCTATTGTTTTTCGCAAAAAAAAAATCCTGCTTTTTTTTAAATATTTTAACAAAAAATAAATGTGATTTTGTTTTTATTTGCTCCGTGTCACGCCAGGATGACGACTGCGACGCCGTCGTCCTGTCACCCGCCCCCTATTACAGTACACACAACTGTATTGTAATATTCATTCTTGTTACTGCACTCTTTTCAATTCATTAATTATGCCTATTCTTTGCAGTCCATTCTTTTATGTATATACTCATGTTTCTGCTCTAAAAATAAGTAACGTTAATATTCATTCATTCATAACGTTACTGTTCATTTTAATGCCCAACGATTTCATGAGGACATCCTTGTGGCCCATAGATAAGACTGTTGTTGTGAAGCAATACCCTTACAACTTACCTAATAGACAAAACATCATTACATCTTTTATTTTAAGTTGTATTTTTGTTCTAAATGGTCTTCATATATTGACAATACAATAGTGAAAGCAGAGGTAACAGAATTGACATTTAAATAGATCCCATTCCTCTATTTGTATATGCACTAACATTACACTCACCTGTAGGATTATTAGGAACACCATACTAATACTGTGTCTGACCCCCTTTCGCCTTCAGAACGGCCTTAATTCTACGTAGCATTGATTCAACAAGTTGCTGAAAGCATTCTTTAGAAATGTTGGCCCATATTGATTGCATAGCATCTTGCAATTGATGAAGATTTGTGGGAGGCACATCCAGGGCACGAAGCTCCCGTTCCACCACATCCCAAAGATGCTCTATTGGGTTGAGATCTGGTGACTGTGGGGGCCATTTTAAAACAGTGAACTCATTGTCACGTTCAAGAAACCAATTTGAAATGGTTTGAGCTTTGTGACGGTGCATTATCCTGCTGGAAGTAGAGGATGGGTACATGGTGGCCATAAAGGGATGGACATGGTCAGAAACAATGCTCAGGTAGGCCGTGGCATTTAAACGATGCCCAACTGGCACTAAGGGGCCTAAAGTGTGCCAAGAAAACATCCCCCACACCATTACACCAC
This sequence comes from Etheostoma spectabile, assembly GCF_008692095.1. NCBI lineage: Eukaryota > Metazoa > Chordata > Actinopteri > Perciformes > Percidae > Etheostoma > Etheostoma spectabile. Next base: position 6,803,829 of record NC_045733.1, on the reverse strand, counting down.
CGCCACCAGCCTGCACAGTGGTAACAAGGCATGATGGATCCATGTTCTCAATCTGTTTACGCCAAATTCTGACTCTACAATCTGAATGTCTCAACAGAAATCGAGACTTATCAGACCAGGCAACATTTTTCCAGTGTTCAACTGTCCAATGTTGGTGAGCTCTTGCAAATTGTAGCCTCTTTTTCCTATTCGTAGTGGAGATGAGTGGTACCCGGTCGGGTCTTCTGCTGTTGTAGCCCATCCGCCTCAAGGTTGAGCGTGTTGTGGCTTCGCAAATTTTTTGCTGCGGTTGTAACGAGTGGTTATTTCAGTCAAAGTTGCTCTTCTATCAGCTTGAATCAGTCGGCCCATTATCCTCTGACCTCCAGCATCAACAAGGCATTTTCGCCCACTGAATGTTTTTCCCTTTTCACACCATTCTTTGTAAACCCTAGAAATGGTTGTGCGTGAAAATCCCAGTAACTGAGCAGATTGTGAAATACTCAGACCAGCCCGTCTGGCACCAACAACCATGCCACGCTCAAAATTGCATAAATCCCCTTTCTTTCCCATTCTGACATTCAGTTTGGAGTTCAGGAGATTGTCTTGATCAGGACGACACCCCTAAATGCATTGAATCAACTGCCATGTGATTGGTTAATTAGATAATTGCATTAATGAGAAATGTAAATGTGCTGTATTTATATATCGCTTTTCCAGTCTTAACAACTGCTCAAAGTGCTTTGACATCTACAGTATACATTCACCATTCACACACATTCATACACTGTGGCCGGGGCTGCCGTACAAGGTGCCACCTGCTCATCAGATTAACATTCACACACATTCACACTCCGATGCGCAGCACCGGGGGCAACTCGGGGTTCAGTGTCTTGCCCAAGGACACTTCGACAATGAGGGAGGGGATCGAACCACCAACCTTCCGATTGGCAGGCAACCGCTCTACCACTGAGCCACAGCCGCCCCCGGAACAGGTGTTCCTAACAATCCTTTAGGTGAGTGTATATATTTGCTACAGTCATGCATTGTGTAATACAAAAGATAAAGTTAAATACTTTTAATATAATTTTATTTTAAAAATGTGCTTGTAGTTCTGCAGGCTCCCCCCAGGCCGTAGCTAGTTGGATGGGGGTAGGGACATGAGGGGGGACTTCAGACCCTCCAGGGGATCCTTCTACGGTCTGATGGCCATTGTCGCCCCTAAATGACGTACCTCTATTCCTCGTTTGTCCCTACAGAGATGGGTTATACAGTATATACATCAGGTGGAGGCAGTAACAGCAGATACGTTTTAACATTACGCTACTGTTAACGTTACCAGCAGACAATCAGCTGATCGCTATTTTGCTGAGCTCAAAATCGGAATATGTACTTGTTAAGATCACACATTTAACACTAAAATCTTCAACAGTGGGACAATAGTTTAACACAAACAACAATATACTACAACACATGTAACATTAGCTATAACTTATTTGCCAAAATGGTTAATCTGCCGCTGTTAGCTAGCTAAGGTTAACTTGCTAGCACGTCAAATTACGGTACCAATAAAGGTTGTTAATTCGTGGTACAAAAATCATTACCGACTGTAAAATTAACCAAATATACATATGGTGGCTTATATGTTATAAGTATAGCAAAAAGACTCACATTCAACTTACATTTGTATTGCTCCATCGGTCTAGCTATCGCATCTTTGGCAGCCATTATAAAAAGTCTTTAAACTGTTGTTAGCTCCGCCCCTTCCGCTACGTAGCCAAGATGGCGACTGTTGAGTGTGGAAAGTGTCCATCGATCCACACTCAACTTTCTGACTGTTTTGAGTGCACCATCCGGGTACTCTAAGTGCACTGCATTTGACCGCACTTTGACAATGTGAACGCACTATGTACTCAAATAGTTAGTATTAAGTACAGAAGTGCACGATTTGAGACACACCTCAGGTCTGGACTCTTATCCAGCATGTGAAGTTTTCAGGCAGATTGGATAAGTGACGTTACAACAGCCTTCTTCTATTATTGCAAAACACAAATAAAGGCCGTACTACAAAAACACAAAAGCTGTTTTGATTGCTACCAAAAGGATCAAATTTATTTTAGTCAAACTTGACCCTCATAACCTTTTGTCATGAGGGTCTAGAGAGTTTACATGCACATCTCAGTGCAGATTGGACTCACAGCCTAGGAGGAGTTAGAAAAACTAGGTTTACAAATAAAATGTTGGCTATATACAGTGGTGAAAACAAGTATTTGATACACTGCTGATTTTGCAGGTTTTCCTATTTACAAAGCATGTAGAGGTCTATAAATTTTTACCATAGGTACAACTGTGACTATGACATAAGTATTTGATCACCTACCAACCAGTAAGAATTCCGTCTCTCACAGACCTGTTTTTTTTTAAGCAGCCCTCCTGTTCTCCACTCGTTAGGTATTAACTGCACCTGTTTGAACTCGTTGCCTGTATAAAAGACACCTGTCTTTTATACACCAGCCCCACTACCTGTCTTTCATACACCAAAGACACAAACCTCTCCACAATGGCCAAGACCCGAGAGCTGTGTAAGGATATCAGGGATAAAATTTTAGACCTGCACAAGGCTGGGATGGGCTACAGGACAATAGGCAAGCAGCTTGGTGAGAAGGCAACAACTGTTGGCGCAATTATTAGAAGTTCAAGATAACTCTCAATCTCCCTCAGTCTGGGGCTCCATGCAAGATCTCACCTCGTGGGGCATCAATAATAATGAGGAAGGTGAGGGTTCAGCCCAGAACTACACGGCAGGACCTGGTCAATGACCTAAAGAGAGCTGAGATCACAGCCTTGAGGAAAACCATTAATAACACACTACACCGTCATGGATTAAAATCCTGCAGCGCACGCTAGGTCCCCCTGCTCAAGCCAGCGCATGTCCAGGCCTGTCTGAGGTTTGCCAATGACCATCTGGATGAACCAGAGGAGGAATGGGAGAAGGTCATGTGGTCTGATGAGACAAAAAATAGACCTTTTTGGTCTAAACTCCACTCGCCATGTTTGGAGGAAGAAAAAGGATGATACAACCCCAAGAACACCATCCCACCCGTGAAGCATGGAGATGGAAAGGGGGACAGGACGACTGCAGCGTAGTGAGGGGAGGATGGATGGGGCCATATATCTTGGCCAACAACCTCCTTCCTCAGTAAGAGCATTGAAGATGGGATGTGGCTGGGTCTTCCAACATGACAACAACACAGCCAGGGCAAGGAGTGGCTCCGTAAGAAGCATCTCATGGTCCTGGAGTGGCCTAGCCTGTCTCCAGACCTAAACCCAATAAAAAATATTTGGAGGGAGCTGAAAGTCTGTATTGCGCAGCAACAGCCCCAAAACCTGAAGGATCTGGAAAAGGTCTGTGTATGGAGGAGTGGGCCAAAATCCCTGCTGCAGTGTGTGCAAACCAGGTCAAGAACTACAGGAAACGTATGATCTCTGTAATTGCAAATTAATTATTTAAAAATCGTACAATGTGATATTCTGGATTTTTGTTTTGAATTCCGTCTCCCACAGTTGAAGTGTACCTATTATTAAAAATTACAGACCTCTACATGCTTAGTAAGTAGGAAAACCTGAAAAATCAGCAGTGTATCAAATTGTTCTCCAAATTGTACAGTGGGGCTCAAAAGTTTGGGCACCCCAGGTAAAAATTTGTATTAATGTGCATAAAGGAGCCAAGGAAAGATGGAAAATTTCCAAAAGGCATCAAATGACAGATTAGACATTCATATAATATGTCACAAAAAGTTAGATTTTATTTCCATCATTTACACTTTCAAAATAACAGAAAACAAAACAATTGGCTTCTGCAAAAGTTTGGGCACCCTGCAGAGTTAATATATTGTACTGCCCCCTTTGGAAAGTATCACAGCTTGTAAACATTTCTTGTAGCCAACCAAGAGTCTTTCAATTCTTGCCCATTCTTCCTTCCAAAAGTCTTCCAGTTCTTTAAGATTTCTGGGCTGTCTGTCACACACTGCTCTTTTAAGGTTTATCCATAGATTTTCAATTATGTTGAGGTCAAGAGATTGTGAAGGCCATAGCAAAACCTTCAGTTTACGCCTCTTAATGTAATCCACCGTGGATTTTGAGGTGTGTTTAGGATCATTGTCCATTTGTAGAGGCCATCCTCTCTTTAACTTCAGCTTTTTCACAGATGGCATCAAGTTAGTGTCCAAAATTTGCTGAAATTTTATTGAATCCATTTTTCCTTCTACTCGTGAAATGTTCCCTGTGCCACTGACTGCAATATAACCCCAAAGCATGATTGATACACCACCATGCTTAACAGTTGGACAGAGGTTCTTTTCATTAAATTCTGTGCCCTTTCTTCTCCAAACATACCTTTGCTCATTCCGGCCAAAAAGTTCTATTTTAAACTCATCGGCCCACAGAACTTGTTTCCACAATGCATCAGGCTTTTCTATATGTCAATTTGCAAACTTCAAGCACTGATTTTTGTAGTGAGGACATAGAAGAGGTTTTCTTCTTATGACTCTTCCATGAAGACCATATCTGTACGAGTATCTCTTTATAGTGGAACGGTGTACCAGAACTCTAGTGTCTAGCAGGTCTTTCTGAGTGTAAATGACGGAAATAAAATCTAACTTTTTGTAACATATTATACGAATGTCTTATCAATCATTTGATGCCTTTTGGAGATTTTTCCATCTTTTCTTGGCTTCTTTATGCACATTAAAACAATTTTTTACCTGGGGGGCCCAAACTTTCGAGCCCAACTGTATATCATGATAAATAAACAAGAGGTTCCTGGCACTTGCTTGGGCCCTAACAATATAATTATGACTTTATTCAGGACACAATTTAAGATCCCTAGTAAAGTAGAAAATAGGACATTTAATGTTTTATGTGAAGCACTTTGAATTGCCTTGTTGCTGAAATGTGCTATAAAAATAAAATTACCTTGGCCTACAACCTCCAGCCTGTTAGTCTTCAACCAGGGCATAGAGAACATGTTGTACCTGCCAGTGGGAAGTGTGAAGTTAACTGCACCCGCTGACTACCTTAAGTTTTGAAAATACTTTCGACCGCTATACCGGCATTGCTGTGACTCATTGTGAGAACAAGCTGCAGAGGTCACATAGTCTCGCTCTGTCTGCACTGCAGCTCTGCATGTGTGTGTTTTTGGGCTGAGCTCCATTCTCTGTTGAAAAACCTGCAGAGAGGAATGAGAAACTCACGCTTACAAGCAGGTACCGAAATTTGGCACTGATTAATTTTACGTAAATAGGTCCTCAGTTGTACCAACGTACACGTGTACTGATATCACAAGACAACTTTTCACCTGAATGAGAAATACTGTCCCACTTTAATATCCCAAGATCTCGTTGAACGGGATCTCATCACACCCCTACTTATTTGTGTGTACTACATCTGCGTATACGTAACAAAAACATAAACCAGTTTAGTTATGCTCATTATAACAACATGCTGTCCCAGGCATACCATTTTAAAAACAATTGCTGATATGCAACTTAAGCACAAAAAGAGGCTACACTGCAAATGTTACTGCAAAGTGGGTGGCTGCCTGAGGGAAGAGAACCTTCACCTCTTCCATTAAAATTACTTTTTTGAAGCATGTAGCGGAAGCTTAGGCTCATCCCCACCACACTGACATTTCTACCTTTGCCAATCAAATGTCATGGGTGGACAAAGCAAAGCTGTCCAGACCTTTTTAGGAGCTCTGGGATCACTTCATGTGTTTCTGAGAGCTGAGACACACCAAAGCAGGAGTTAGAAGAGTGTTCACACACTCACACTCAGATTATGCTACAAAATGTCACACATATCTTAATGTCCTGGATTGCGATGTGTGAATTAGCAACTAAACCTGTAAGGCAGTTTTTCTCAACCTTTTGCCGAAGCATTGCAATTCTTTTAACGTATCATGGGTCCCTACTTTTAACAAATTATTTTGCACAATTTGTTTACAATTAACAGCATCAATGATTTCAGGACAAAAATAGCATTCTAAAAAATTTACTTCACATTAAGTGTTTACAGATTGTAGGAATATACTATTACGAAGCCTGTTTGAGAAACAACAAATATGATAAATAATATTACACAATTTATTGTTCAACTCTACACTATACACTAATCATGATCTACAGCTCAATTAACAAAGGAAACATAAGAAACAGCTTATAAGTAATCTCTCATTTAGCTGATAACATTCGTAGTAAGTATTACAGGGATATATCAAAACGTCTACCGTTTATATGGACAAGTGCCTTCTTTGTCCACCCCTGGAAAACATCTTAGTGTCAGTTATTGACAAGTGACTACTTAGCTTTGTGCCTGTAAGAGTTCCCTTAAGCTGCAGTGGAAAGAATATTAAACATACATTATCAATACTCTAAGGCCAAGCTATCATCTGTTGCCATCGGATTCAAACTCTTGGCTAGTCACTCAATGATAGACTAATTTATGTTTTTACCCAAATCACTAATAGTGCTTTAAACATTTTTGGTGAACCTCCTTATAAACCTATCATGGGAAATTTTAAAAAAGCACTTCCCTAGTACTAGCTGCCCAACCATTTGCTTATTCATAGTATCTGAAATCACCTAAAAATAGCACTAAATATTAACTGGTGAGATAACCAGTGAACAATTCCAAGTAGTCAACAGCCAAAAGTAATCATGATTCATCCATTGATGAAGGAAATAATTCAACAACAGTTCAGTTTAGTGTAATTCAACTGTAGGGGGAAAAACATTACCATGGAAACTCAAATCCACTTCTAGTGCTCTGACCACTATCTTAAATATGACTTTATTTTTTTATTTCACAGATCCATGACAATAAGCAAAAAGTATAGCATAATGAAGCACGGTGTAGTATACTACTAAATTCATATAAAGCAAGAGATAATATTGTTTGCACTCCAATACACCACTAGTGTGTGGTAATTGGACAGACAATAAAAAATAGTGTGTTTTCATAAAACAAGATTCAGGGTCAATCTTGCAGTTTTATGTGTATTTTATGTGCATTTTTTAACCTCTAACTGGCATTAGTGCAAGAGGTGGAGGATACATTGGCAGAATATATGAAGAAAGATGGCTTTTTATTTACTACTATTCCACCTCAACTCCAGCTAGCTGCAGGCTAAATAGAAAAAGACAGTATGTTGTCTCATCTTACATCACATCATGTGCCAGCTTTGTTTATCCCAGCAAAACTATTGGACCTTTAATGCAAATGAATTATGAAGTGACTACAAGACTCTTAATTACCCCATCCACCCAGTTTGAATAATGCAGGATTCAGCTTACAACCATGTTAGTGCGCATTGCATGCAATAGTTAACATAACTGCTTAACACAGCCCTGGGCTCCTGAGGACTGGTGTGTGTTTCAGGATTAAACAAAGTACAAAGATGTGTATGCTTCTATTGACTGTGGCATGTGGCGCATGCTAAATGCAGCCATTCAGGAAAGAGACATATGGCACTGGACATGTTTACCCTCTGGCACTTGTTTCTGGCTCATCAGGCGTGAGAGAGCAGGGGGCTTTGGAAGCATCTGCTGCTAAGAGTGGACTGTAGTGCAGTGAGGCAGAAGACATATACAAACACAGACAAATGCACATACCTGCACAGCAAGGACTGCCACGAAGGACGAGAAAATATAATTACAGGAATCAAAATACCATGTGCATATGCACGGTAGTGCACAAAATATTTGATCTGTGCATGTCATTCTCAACTCTACATGCACCTGTGTATGTAACTGTTCAGGGCTGTTAACTCTCACGCATTGACCGTGAGACTCATGCATTTGACACTTTTTACATACTCTCACACCACACATTCCTTTTCTCATGCAATGAAAAACTATATCTTTTATAAACTGATAACGCACAAAAGAGGACAATGATGCCACAGAGACCAACAAGACAAAGCAACACAGCTCCACCATATAAAACCTGGTAAAGATTTTTTTTAGGTCAAATAAAATAAGTCTTGTTGAATATGTCACCAAATAAGTCATAATATGATAAGAAACCTTTCCACGGTAGGTTTGCTTAGAAGCACAATGGATTTCGGCTCAAAATCTTCCTATAACCGTAGTTTCACTGCACAATATTGTACATGAAAAGTCAGCTAAAATTATATTGTAAAGCACTGTAAATGTTCTCATTTGTAAACTCACATAAATCAGTTGAATGGATGTTCAGAGGTTTTCTGAAATGTTTAGTGTAGTCCTCTTCAGAATGACTCTGTCATTTTGAAGCTATTTTACTGTACAGTTTTGAGACAATTAAAATGGGAGTCAGCTCAGATTATAACACATTGACAATTTCCTGATATTAGAACTGTCATAAAATATAATATATATACAGTGTGTGTATATATATATATGCCAGAACAGTGGATTTATCTCTTGTGCCATGCTAGACATGAGACAATGGTAGATTAACAGAGCTTGGCCTTCATGTTGACATATCAAAGTCTTTCTCAGCTGCTGGTTCATGCACAGGCAGATGGAAAACTTGCTGGTGTACATCTTGCTAAGGAGCAGTGTTTTAAAGTTGAAATTCAAAATGTTACTTTGTAAATATCCATGCATTTGTGTCATTTCTGTTATAATAGGAGTATCAGGAGCATTCTGCAGTCAAAAAAGGGCACATTCACCTCCGACCTGGTGACTGAAGACGATTTACAGCTTCATCAGCTCACAGCAATGGAACGGGATATGTGGACTGTTATGGAATTAAGTTTAGTCCTCATCCTTCCCTCTGCTACTTCTCCAGTGTCCATATCCACTGTCCAGATGTTTATCTGGACTGCTATACACCTCTTGTCACTCTACCAGCACTCCACTGACAAGAAGAGTCCACTAGCCACAGCTAAGAGAATAGGTAGCCTGTTTCAGATGAAGAAGACTTTTCTCACTCTTGCACAGCATCTCTGTGTTGTCAGACCAGACCAATGGAGGTCTTTAGTCAAGGGAACAGAAAATGTGACCCATTGCCTTGAGAACGTAACGCATGGCCAGTGCACCATTCTGGATTATCTAGGAAAGAATAGTGATGTCCTCCTACCCAGCAAAAGACCTTAATAGTTAAGAGGCATCTTTGGGTAGGAATAGATACTTTTTAAATTTTGACATGCCCAAGTAGGCCAATAAACTGTACTAATATCAATTGCTCTTTCATTGCTTCCAACAAAAATACACAGAGTGAATAAACAGACAAGATTGTGGAGTGCAATTAAAAGATCGGCTGGTGTAACGTACTCTCTCACTCCAATAGCCTCCTTTCTCAGAAAAAGTACTGGATTATAAGGCAGATTGATTCTAGTCTCTTGTTTTTTCATTTTGACTGACGGTCAACAGAAGTCCCCAAGTACACACGTACGATAGGCTGCTAGGACTGCTGTGTGTGTGTGTGTGTGTGTGTGTGTGTGTGTGTGTGTGTGTGTGTGTGTGTGTGTGTGTGTGTGTGTGTACTAACAGAACAAACTAAATTCAACCTGACATAAGACAATATTACTGCACACATTTACCTTTTCAATTCTTCTCAGATCCTAAAATCTTACCACAACCAAAATGGTGAGTTTAATCATAAAAAGAGCAATTATAATTTCATAGAAAGCACAGGCTTTTTAACAGTGTGTGCTTTTACATAGACTGGCTCCATCATTCATTGTTGGACTGTATTTATGGATTGACTCATTTGCGTCTCTGTGATTTCAGATGCTGTTACCCAGAATGCTAAAACCTTCATGCAAGCGGAACAAGATTGTCACTTTTATGGGAATATCTTGTGCTGAAATAAATCCTCACCTACTAATGTGTGCTGATGGGTTAAGGGGTGAAATTAACATGAAGGGAGCTTTCAGTGAGAGTAGCAATGTAGCCTTGCTTTTCATGTCTGCCTTTCCTTTAAAACACAAACAACTATCATCATAATTTAGACATGCTTGTTACTGTGGTCAAAACTTCACCTAGCTCATATTCAAGCTTATTATGATGCTTAACAAGAACAACACTAGTAGCACCACAGTGGTGATGAAATATATAACTCAACCACCTACAGTACAGACACAGCAGTGTGTCGCTGAGATCTCCAAGTCCTGTAATGTTCTCAGCCTGCTCACTGCTTTTGCTTTCTGAAGGGAGGCAGAGATGACTAACGAGCCATAATACCAGTACCAAAAAGAAGATAACTGGTACATCTGTTAGGGAGTTCCTGGGCTCCCTTTATGTCTTCAATGACACATCACACACACTTCTGCTAATGGCTAGGCTAGTGCTAGTCAGGCCAATCTGGCACTACAACACTAGCTAGCAGTACTACTTCCCCAGCCCAACAGCGGCCAAGATAATCAAAGTTGCAACTACAGCAGCCTCAGACTGCCTCAAGCACTTTCATCCAATGTGGCTCTGTATCTGAGACTGATGATGCAATTGTGCAAGGTGGTACCAAGGCCTGATACAAAGCTGATCCAAGGTGCTGATTCAAGCATGGATTTCTCTGTCGTCTTGCCCTATCTTAGAACACCGCCTCTTGGTTTGATGACTGAGAGGGAGAAGCTGGGCAGCTTATGTGGTTTGACTTTGGGGCTGGGTGGTTCAATGTCCTGGCCACTTCTTTTAGTCCATTCAGCAGTTGCTTCTGGGTTGCTGTATGTACGGATTCAATACCAGCTGTGAGTACATCACATCACTAGCGGCTGGATCCTGTCGTTAGTTCCTGAGTTGTGGAGCCAAGCGATGAGTGCACTACTGTTTTATAGGGATACATGCTACTACCTGACTGGTTGGTGAGGGCAAAGATCTATCTTAGGGTGCTGAAGCGGAGCCCTGATCGGGTGAACCAATAGCATCGCCTGTAAGATAGCTACACTTGAATTCATTGAACTAGAGTTACATCCAGGTAACTTCTATTCTCTGTGCGCCGCTGCTTGTGTAGATATTAACAATATGTAACAATTCAACACGTCCGTAACAGTAAAATAATCGTAATAATCTTTTTCATCTGTAAAAACAGAAGAGTTAACAGTAGTATATCTACAAAACATTTTTTACAGAAAAACTAAATGAGAAAAAGTGTAAACACATTTAATGGATGGAAAAATCCCATTGATTTTATTCAGGATGACACCATAAGTTAAAAGGGTATCAATTTCATGCAATGCAAGATCAACCACTCTCAAAAAAGGTTATTGTTGTTCTCATTGTAAGGTAAAATGTTTGTAAGATGAACAGACTTTTAGAGATAAACTACATCCAATCAGATGACAGAAAAGGACAGTGGCCCAACTCATCTTCCAGAAGGCTGTCTAGTGCAATCAATATGTTGCTCTTTGCCTCATCCCACCAGAACAAAATTATTTCCAAAGTTGGGCTTGGATAGGGATCTTATAAAAACAGCCTGACGATCATGACTTAATCATATATTCAGTCTCAACCACAGTAAAACATAGATACTGTAAAAAATAATCCCTTATAAGTATTTACTGCCACACTGGCGCTTGTTAGTATGGATTTTATTCTATCGTTCAGTATAACCACTGCATCTTGTGCCAGTTAATTACATTATTAAGGTTTGTCGGCACGATGCAGGTGGTATCCCAGTGGCAGTTTGTGTTCCCTGCATGTGCAGCCAATGTACAATGTAGAAAACAGTTCCAGGAATACCTTCATATGTACCATAGCATTAGCTAACATTAGCTACTTCCATATTTTCTAGTGTGTTGTGCACAAAAGTCACCGGGACCACCATGAAGAGAATGGTTTGAACATTTACCATGTTTCTGTTTGACATGAAAGTGGTGAGCTGCTTTAACTGGCAGTGACTTTTTTTATTTCCCAAAAGTATTTCTATGACAAAAAAGTATGTTCAGACACAAAAATGTGTCAGTTTGTACGCTATGTAAAGAAACATTCACCATGATATGAAACTAAGGTCTTACTTCAAATAATATGAGTTTAATGTTTAGTCTATTCATAGAGACTATTGTAAGTGCTGTTTCATAGGAACACTATAAAGGATCATTTTTGTAGGACACGCTAAAAAAGAATTCTGTTAAGAGAATAAAATACTGGTGTTGATCTTACTTTTTTTTTTATCTCTTACGTCTATTTCTTCTTTGGACACTTGCTGTTTTAGGCAACTGTAATACCAAATCTGCATCCATTACTCCTTTGATCAAATGTACAATACATGACATCTAAGAATAAAACATACACACACAAACATACATACACACACACACACACACACACACACACACACACACAATATATATAAACCAACATGTACAAATGTAAAGCTTATTTCCTACTTCTCTGCCAACTTGAACTAATAGCATTTTTAAAATCAGTCGATCAGTGTTTATTTTATTTTTTTTACAGTTTGGTGTGGCTATTTTCTGGAAAGAAATGGATAGACACAAACATCTGTAGGTGTCTAACATTTTTAACAGAACTTCAAATTGAATTCTTCTGAAATTTTGAAGGATTAAATAATTTGTTTACCTCTGATAAACCTAGAGGAGGCAAGGCTTATTTAGGTTTTCCTTTTACCACTTCAAAAGGTTGTCAAAATAAAACAGAATATTCAGCTAAAGGCAGCTTTATGTTGAGAGGATACTGTTATGTTCATTAAACATGGATTTGTCTTTTGCATCTTATTTATCTGACTTCTGTATCTGTTCACATTTTTTATTTTATTGGTAAAAAATTCTATTATTCTATTATTATTATTTTTACTGTTGTAAAAGCACTTTAAATAAAAAAGGATTTAATGAAAATCATTGATTTATCTGAACGTTTGCTGAGAAGAAAAACATGTGAAGAGATAGTGATATTTTAACTAATTTAACTAAATAAAGTCTTGTATGTTACTTCAGTTCAGATGCAAAAAGTATTCAAGGAGAACCAATTTGTGCAATCATCACAACCTGAATGGGAAATTTCTGATGCATATTCAGATACAAGATTCAAGTCCAAATACCAGTCATTCATTAGCGATAATGAAAGGTCTGTGCTTCCAGTTGAATTCTAATTGCGGAAGATAATTGCTTGCATGAATACCATGCTTACAGAAAATTAATCTTGGCAATTTCACTGTGTCATTATACACAAGGAGAAACGTTAATACAATATAAAAAGAAATATGCAAATGGAGAACCTGGAAGACATCAAATGTTGTTGGATAAAGATCTTGACATTCCAATTAAGAAAGGTTCGAGGTGGAATTAGGAACATCAACCACATCAAGTGCAAGAGAGAAAGAACCACCGCCAAATGGTAAAATTACAGAAAAGGATATTTCCATGGGATGGTCCCCTTTACCCTCTTCCAATCCAAAGTCCTGATACAACAACAGAGACCGTGGTAGACACAACTTATTTAAGCACTGGTGTGTGTGTGTGTGTGTGTGTGTGTGTGTGTGTTGAAGAAAGGAGATAGGACAGATCATGCTGACTTACATAATGCAATTTCCTTTGTCTCTTTCTGCTTCTCATAAGCACAAGTGCCTTTATGCACACATACACATTCAAGTCTCACATGTCTGCTGTTATACAATCATGTCCAACAAGGAGGGAATAGCCCCTTCATCTGAGGGGGAGGCGGGCACACTGTTTGTGTGCAACGGAATGGTCTTGGCACAAACACCTTTCTACAATTAGAAGCTCGGCAGTGTCCAAGTGTGAGGAAACATAACAAATAAGCCATTCCGACTTCCAGGATAGAAGCAGTAGTTGCAAAAATGTGACAACATGTAGTCTGAATTTCTGTGAGAACAGGCCTTAAGGAGGAATACAGAAAAAAAAAACATCCCACATACAAAGTCCTCAATGAATTGGAGTGCAGTGGTGGAAGCCTTTCTCCAACGCAGTCCCCTGTGTTTTTTTTTTTTCCGTAACAATGTTGTATTGTCTCTTTAGCCATTACCCTCACATCAACTATGCAAAGCAGGCCAATCACCACAAATGCCTTGTAATAGAACAATTGCAGCAAAGACAATCCTGCTGGGGAATGAGAAGTCCAAACAACTGGTATGCAATCAGGATGTGTCTGGTCCTAGTCTCCCTGGATACAACCTGGATGTGCTGGGCTTGGCTGGGCAGAGTGGTGGCATCCCTGGGTACTGGTGGAGCCTGACTGGAGCCCACACACGCATGCCTTGAGATTCAGCCTCTCTCTCCTTCTGTGTTTCTCTCTCCTCTCCATCCACTCAGCTGCCTTCATCCAACTGACTCATGATAAAATCCTCCACAAGAGGAAAAAGCTGCCAGCTCCTATGACACGAAAAAAAAAATTCAAAAGCGGGCATCAAAGAAAAGGGTCCGAAATAAGTCAGAAATCGCCATCGCTCCACCCAGTCAAAATCTTCCGCCTTTGTTTTCTGGCTCTCATTTAATTTAGTTTCGCAGTTGTTTTAGAGAATTAACATCTGCTACTGAGCCTTTGTAGAGGGATTTATGTGCCTCCCTACACATTTCTCCCGTACCACCCGTCCCCGCCCCTTGCTTGCCTCCTTATCCCCCATCAGTCTGCCAGACAAGTTTTTCCCACCCAGTACCCAGTCAGCAACCCTTTTTTGTGGGTGTGCTTGTTTAGTGAGGGTCTGTGAGTGTGGTGCATGTTGTGCCAGCTTGGATAGGAGGAGAGAGCAGCAGAAAAAAAAAACTCTTTGTAAGTTATGGGAATACTATGAGACAGACACTGGTGCTCATAAATTATACGGTTTATTTGCATATTCTTGGCATAAGACATTATGCAAATTCGGGCTCAATTTGCATAATGGATTCCTCTTGTTTGCTCAATTGCCCAGTTGCTGTTTTTTATTTAATAATAAAACAAATGTAAATCAAGACAGAATAGCACGTTTGAGCTGTATGAAGCCCTTTGCCACTGTGTTCCTGAAATACCAGACTGAGAAAGACTTAAAAATCTGTGATCAGATCACCTTTATTTATACAGCCATGCAATTGTCAAACAAATAACATATACAGACGTAAGAGAGAGAGAATGTACGAAGAATTTATATAGCATGAAGTATGTCACACAGTATTGCGAGCGTTTGTAAATTTCTCTATTAATTAGAATATTTTACCTCAACTATTAAAGCAAGCATCAGCACCAATAATTAACAGCAGTGTGTGCATACACTCTCCAGAAGGAGGGGGATTTTACTAAATAATTAAACAATTTTTTTCTCCTGCTTTTAACCTCATCAGCTCTGCACCAAATGACCAGAATAAAAATCAACAGAACAGCAAAACCAGATGCCAACATAATTATTTAATTGCATATGTTCTACTCACAAAACCGCTAATGAAGTAAAGCGCTAATGACGAAACCTCTAATGACAAGAGAAAATATAATTACCACCCATAAAACAGAGCTTTATCAAAAATGTCTGAATAGACCGTCATTTGTAACAAGCCGTTTGTGATGCTTCTTATCCATGTCCTACAAAAATAACGGCAAAGCAGAGGGTCACAAATGCAGCTTAAAAAGAGATTGTGATACAATTAAAGATAATTACAAACAGAGAGTGAGAGAGAGAAAGGAAGCGTGTGTAGAGCGGAAAGAAAGGCAGAAGGAGTAAAATGGGAAAAGGAAAAAGAATGAAATGTGGTAGAAGGAGGACTTTGATTATTTATAAAATGCCAGGACAACATTGTGCGGTGGGATCAGCCAGCAAAACGTCAACTTAAATCAGCTACAGTCGGATAAGCAGCTTGAGATTCTTCACGCTGTACTGTGTCACATACAGGCACAGCTCACACAGGTTTTGTTGCACAACACTAGGGCTTCTGGTTGAAAATTGAGGCGCTCTCTTTCTCCATGTACGACCAATGAAGAGGAAGGGCAAAGCAGCGGCAAAGCTAATGCCAGGTACCGAGGTTACACGGTAGGGCGCAGTTAGCCAGCCAGCTTACGAGAACTGCTAGACAAAATCATCAGCTTTTGGAATCAATTAACCCAAATGTTAATTAATGTCAAGCCCATAGAAGAAAAAAGGGAGATGGAAGGCGGGTGTAATGGGCATGTGGAAGGAAAGCTAGGGAGAGGAGGAGGGTGGGTAAGAAAGGGACTGAGAGAGAAAGGGGATGGGCAAATAAGGGAAACAACGAGCGAATGCGGTTGATGGCAGAGAGAAGTTGGCACAGTGCCACCCATTCAGTGGTAGCACCAAGGCGGACTTCTGTTCGCTCTCAAGGGTAGATGGTTAGATGAAGCCTGAGAGACAGAAGGGTCCTGTCGTCATTTTGGTAATGTCACATGAGTTTTTAAGTCGTCTTGTTTTTAAATTTTTCTTTTGCGGATGGGGGGCAGTCTAGTATTAAAAGTTGCACTGAAGATACGGTCTTTAGACGTAAATTCATTCTTTCTTCAGTACAGCCATGGAGGACAAGTAAACATCTGCTGACGAAGACTTCAAGATGTGACCTACTACTGAATACATTTTGATAGCTGCCATTCAGATGGATTAGTTGTTGCTGCATGGCACCATGATGGAGGTATAAGGGTGGATATCCAGCATTCTAAAATACAGAAAAACTGTAAATCACAGAAGATGTGAGACAGGAAGTGAACCTACAGTGATGGGTGACACAAATACAGAAGATCGGGAAATGGAAGTGGCGTCATATAGGACTAATGAAAGGGATGGAAATTCAAAAACAAAAACATCAAAACTTGGGGGCTGTTTTGTTGTTCTAGTGATAATGGGGGGGGTAGCACAAAAGGAAGCTCCTCCCATTCGCTCCTTCTTGCTCTCTCTCTAACCATCTGAGGCACAGCTCTCTGTGCCAGGCAGCCAGCCAGCCAGCCAGCCATCTGGGCAGGAAACACCATACTAACTCCTTGTTAACGATAAAGGACGTACCCTTGGAAGATATGGGCGATGACAAACGGACATTTCCATCTCACATTTGACATTTATGGACTTGGATGAAAGTCATTGGTTTGGAGGATGCCCAAGGAGTAATAATTTGGCACTTGCAGTTCTCAAGTGGTGTGCCAGCGGGAATGCAATGGCATCTGGCACGAAAACTGGCAAAGGACGGGGAATCTATACCACAATTAAGACAAATCAATCGGATCACCTTCACGATTCAGTTGCCAAAAACAAAAAAAGCAATGAACAACAATGAGACATTACAGCGCCAGATATGACTAATTAGAGCAAAATTTGCTTTGTTAATCAGGGTGACCCAATCAATCAAGGGAACGACTTGAATCAACACCAAAAGAACCGATAATGGGGATAAAACAACCAAAAACAACATGAAGACAAAAGCGGCAAACTGTTCAACTATTAGTAGAGGGTGTGAAGCGAGTGTCTCTTTTTGTACCAACTCCCTTCCCCCCCCATTTCTGCCAGTGTAATCTTCCATTTCTTATTGCACTGGATGGCAGCCACATTGAACATCTACCATAGACACTGCTGCAACAGACGCTGCCAATCTGCCAATCGCTTGCGTGCCTGCCTACAAAAAGGAGGAGGGGGGATGAATAGACCTGAGGGACTATGCCTGAAGCTCAATAGCAGCTGTTTACAATGTCACAGACACAAAAGACAGACACAAAATGCAAACATGAGGATGCATACTAATGAACTGCCAAAACAAATTCTAATCAGCAGACAGACAGGAATTAATTAACTTTTTTTTCTTCTATTTGAAGTTGTGCTGATCAAAATTAATCACACATCTTGTTTTTTCTCTAGATGATTTTTTTCTGTGATAGGGGAATCTTCTTGGAGCACAAAAGTTTTAAAAAGTCATAAAAAGATCATGAATTTCTACATCTGTAGCAAGCAAAGCAATAGCAGTTAAATGTAGTAACCAGCTGCATGAGAGCCAAGTGAGAGAGACATGGCACAGACACAACAGGAACTCAAAGAAATGGGTACAGAAGGCACAGGAACAAGGAGGCAACCTGAGTTCAAGAGACACTGAGGGGGAGGTGCTGACCAGTCTGCAACAAAATGGGGGTAGGAGAGGCCGTGGGAACTCATTACATCCTCCACACCCACACCCTTTTTTTGCCCCCTTCTTGCCAACCATCCAAAAGAAATGAACAAACTCCACCCTTTCAGGATTTTCTCTCCCGTGCTAAAGTATCATAAACATATGCAACGCAGACTTACCAAATGGTGTGAGTTGCGTGTTCGTGGTACTCTCTGGGTCCGGAGGAAGATTTCTGTGGTTCCCGCGAGGTGTGCTGGCATCGGGCATGGAGCCAAGGATGGGCATCGCTGCAAAGACACACAACAGAGGCTTTCATTAAGTTCGTTTTCATTGTTAATATGCATAGTCGGAATTAAAACAGTAATTAGCGACGCAAGGATATTCATCCACTGGCATCCAACAATTGTTTTCATTTTTTTTCTCCTGGATTTCTTTGGACTAGAGGCATGGTTGTGCAATATCAATTATTAAGGAAGTAATCCAAAGGGAGGGACTATAACATCTTTGTGCTTGCTGCCCAACCTTGGCACTACCAAGATGTCTGAATCTGGTTGTACCACCACTGAGGACGGACCGCTTGAAGGATGGCATTTTTTAGGACATCGCAAATGCAATAATCGTGATCGCAACAAATACAAATAACGGTTAATCTAATTTGTAATTGGTGCCGTATTTTTTTCAAATTCATCAAGGGGAAACACATGGATATTCTAATCTTTCGGAGCTAATGAACTTTGGATAATCACCCTTTTATGTAATTCCATGGGGAAGATTTAATTGTGCAGTCTTCATTACACAAATGGATTACAAAAAAAAAGGGACTGCACGAGAGAGCAGCATGGAATGGGAGGTGGAGTGTGTGTGTGTGTGTGTGTGGTGTGTGTGTGTGTGTGTGTGTGTGTGTGTGTGCGCGCAAGAGAGAGAGTGAGTGAGTGAGTGAGTGAGTGAGAGAAAGGGAGAGAGAGAGAGAAAGAGAGAGAGAGACAGAGAGAGTGAGAGAGAGTGGAAAGCAGGAACGGGGATATTTTTCTTCCTTCGTTATATGCCAGTAGTCAAATAATGCCACAGAACTCACAAACAAGCAGAGAAAAGCTCCTGCATTGCTAGTGATGTTCAAGTGCTCTCTGTTGGAAAACCTGGTCTCTTTGCTCTCTGCCTGCTCTCTAGAGCACAACTCTCACATATGGAGACAACTGACTTTCCTGGGTCTGGATCTTACAAAACTGGAGCGAGACGACACCTTCCTGGAATCTAATTTCTGTCAAATCGGATATTATTTGTGGTATTCAAATGATTAGCGCATTAGCAGAATTGATCGTTATTAGAATGGTTGCTGCGCCTGGCCGAAGCGGAATGCAGTGGAGACAGCAGACACTTTGGTGGGCACTGGCTAATGTCCTCTGTGCTTAATCATCTTACAGCAGAATGGTTTTATGCCTATTTCATTTGCATATTATTAAATCGCAATGGCATATGGGCAAATGACAGCAGTGAGCGCGGGACTGGAAACAGAAAAACATAAAATATATATTAAAAAAAAAAAGCGTCTCATTATGTGATGACAATCTTCAAAGATGTGTGCCTGGTTTCTGGTATCCTGCCAATTCGATTAATTCGACATTAATTAAAAAAGTCAGTGTGCTCAACCTTTCCGACACAGACTAATTGAGCACCTTACAATCTGTGCAGGGAGCCATCTTATATACAGTGATTGTCTGTTCACGTAGAACTAATGGATGTTTGTGGATTTGTGAATGGAACAAAAAAATTATTGCTTAGCCGGACTTCATTAAATATTTGCATGTGACCAGCTACATTAATGATTAAAATGTACAGATGAAGGCAGAGCGTTGCAGGTCACTGTTGGCAGCAGGTGTGAACTAAAAACCTTCTTAATTAATGGGAATAACTTCTATCATGTCTTTCCCATTATCTCCTTGCACAAGACAATAAAACTGCTTCAAGTTATTCCTCATATAAACATGCCCCAAAAATAAACGTCAAAACCAAACCTTGATATTCACTTTAGAACCAGGCCCATCATATGTGGACTAATCAGTGACAAATGAATCCCCCCGACACACAAACAGATGCAGGACATACTGTAAGATTCAATATTATGCACATACAGTATTATGAACTTACAAAAGAAAATAATACATAGAATTCAGTAGAATTCAGGATGTAGAAGGAGATACACACTGTGACGCACGGTAGCACTTGAAGAGTCTCCTCTTAAATCCATTTATTTTAAAGATAAAAACATTTTAACAATAAGAAATGAGACCGCAAAAAGACTTTTTCTAAAGAAATCTTCCAAATGAATCACTACTTTAAAGAAGATTAAGATTACTAGGACTTCTAACCAAGACGTTAAAAATAAATAATTAAGCCAGATTTAAATTGAGTTCCTAATTTGATGAAATCCGAGCTCATACAAAACAATACCCCGGCGAGGAACGACATTAACAGCTCAAAAACATTTCCGTGGTAAAATTTTACTTCACGGAGACCTATGTATCTAATTGCGGATCCTCTATTTTCCAGACATCCTTGCTTAATTCTGCCCCTATACAAGACAAAATCCCCCCAAGCCAGAATATTCAAATGAAGTGAGCTCCACGCCTCACACAATTAGCCATGTTTAGTAATTTGAGAACAGACTGCCGCAGGTGCAAGGAGGAGGGGCAGCACAGACGGGGCGCAGGCTGGCAGGGGAAGCCCAGTGAAGTGGGTGGGTATGAGCCTGGCGCTTTGTAACCATGGCACATGCAGATGTCGCTGTAGTTCTTCCAAAAGCTTCTACCAACTGAATGGGAGGGAGGTAACGAGTTACTCGTTTGGCATCACACACCTCCACCATGCATTTCTAAGGAGGAGTGTTAGTGTGCAAGACTGGTGGACTGTGTGGGAAAGAGGCAGGCAGCAAGGGCCAGAGGAGCTGATGTGGGTGAGACCAGGCTTAGGGGAGATTCCTCCCTGTATGAGGGAATGTGGTTGCAAATAACCATGGTGAAGAATAGGAAAGGTTAAGTAGCACCAGTGAGGTTTCTGTGCATTTCTGAGCCTGTCATAAGATGAAGACATTATGCAGAGTGCTGATATTAATATGCATGCAGGCCCTCTTTATTATGCAGCTCAGCTTGAGGTACTATTGGCGGGCAGTTCCGCCTCGCTTTGGTTACTGTCTGAAAATGTTATCTCTCTCTGAACAAACACTGTCTCCTGTCAAAATGTTTAATTATCAATCATAGCCACAAAGGTCAATTTAAAAGGGAAACACAGAATCTTAAGTGATGACTTCTACCACTGGCAGGAAGAAGAACTGACAATGGTAAATATGTCAGCTGGAAAATATGGTCCATATGTTATTAATGTCATTTCCTGGCTACTATTACCCGGAGCATCTTCAATGCATATATTCAAATAGCAGACTTTTTTTTTTCTATTTGTGGAAACGTCTGCACTTTATCACAATATCTCATATACAATCTCTTGCTACATGAATAAAATAAATTATATGGGAAATTCAAACCAAAGACAATGTATATTTACGTGGCGTTAAGTGCAAGGAGCTCCTTGCGCAATGGAGCAGCAAAGATCTGTCAAGATCCGCCGGATGATGCAAAACTCACCAAAGGTCCCGCGAGATATTGGCAGATCTCCACTGCTCAAAAAAAATCCACGCAGTGGTGCCACGGAGGGAAGCCAAACACAGTTCATCCAAACACACTGCCCACACAAAGATGACACACAGCTTTGTTAAAATTGGCCATTAATGGAACAACTACAGGGTCTGTCAGAATTTAAGCCATTACATAAAATTTGTTTCCTACAGTGAGGTGCATAGAAACAAATTTACTTCATACATACAGAACACAATTTTCTGATATACATTTTTACTATTTATTTTTAATGACTGTAATACCTTTGCCAGGCCTAGTAGTTTTTTTTAAAGCCTGATACGGGTAGTCCCCAGAATTACTTCACAAATATTCCCCATCAGAAAATGTTAGCAGATATCTCCTCAGAATACAGTACATTTAGGCTAAATGATAGTTTTTGTTGAAATAGGCTTTTTAAGTTTTTCTGCCTCACTTTATTTCATGCACTAATAAGTCAGCTTTATACCATGCATTGCAACATCATCTAAACACTTGCACAGCCATGACGCCTCACCTTTTGGCTTATGACGAAGACAAGGGTTTGGTGGGAAAGAACCACTGAAATGGACCTATGTGCATGGACTGCCTCTGCCAAGTAAATCATAGGCCTACACATGCCAACAATCACATACACTACACACATACCGAATCATGTGCACAAAGGACTCTGGGCATTTAGTGACTATATCGGCAAAACCGTACTATCTCTATAACCACTGTCTTGTCTGGGGTCTGCAGATTAATTGGTTCCTGGTAATTCTATCAGATTAGTATTAATACGCTGTCACAGAGGTAATCAAGGTGACCCACTGTATCTAGCAAGCTCTTCATAAACTGGTGTGAAGGTCAACTGTCAATCAACCTACGCAATATGATAATCAGTCTTTAAAGTCAGTATGAGGATGCCATTAACACTAGCAGTAATGGCTGATGAAAGAACTGTCATAACGGCAAGCCTCCGGGGATGAATGCTTATAGATTGGCTGGAAGCAGAGGGAAAGGGGAGAAGGAGGAAACTCAGCCATGAGAGTCAATATGCAATTTGTAAAATCCTGTCTTTGAGACTAAAGGTGCAACTGTAGCACTGCACATTAGCAACACCTTTTAGTCAAGAACACTCTATAACTAGCTAGGGAATATTTAGTAGCCTTTTATGTCTTTACCAATATCACAATTTAATCTCAAAGCTGCAAAGCCTTCTTTTTTAAGTGAAACTACAAGAGAAAAATGCCCTTGTACTTGAAGGACATGTCCAGTAGGAAGTTGACTGTGAACTCACTCCTCTAACAGAGCAGTTCTTAAAGCATGCTATGGCTGTCAGAGAGATAAAGATGTACTATCAGAGTGTGACTATTTTGCCTGGTCTATTGAGAAGCTGCTGCCTGTTTGTCTATTACAGTGAGGATAGACTTGACTGCCCATGAAAAACCCACTGTATACTGAATAGAGTAAGCTATCCTAGGGGATATAGTCACTAAATGTCCCTCTTGAGTCCTGCATGCTCAGTGAGATTCTGTGTGTGCATGTGTACGATTTACTATCTGTATAATAGAAAGAGACAAAAGATATGAGAGGCCTGCCATGGTCTGTGTCCAGGTCAGAGTTTAAAAAAGGAGACAGAGAAAGGAAATGAGGGGGAAGACAAGAGAGAAAGAGAGAAAGAGAGAGAGAGAGAGAGAGAGAGTGCAGGAGATGAGACAGTGAAAGAAATGGTGTGTCTGTGCTGAGTCCCACAGGGCTTGAACTGGGCAGCTGGCAAGGGAGCCATTACATGCGTGTCTCTGACAGCTTACTCTCTCATTATGCCAGTAGACAGTTAACACCACCACTCTTACACCCCAGCTTGGTAATGCAGACTATATCATCCCCCGCCACACACTTTAATTTAACTTTAATTTTAGTGAATACTTTGATATATGATGCGTAAAAAAGGAGCAACTAATAAAGCATGCTACTTTACATTTGAGCTCTGTAGAGCCACTTCAAGCCCGGACCACAATTGATGTCTTTGCCTTGGTAAAGTCAGGATATGACGTCTTCTGATAGACAAACTTGAAGGTAGCTCCGCTCAGGGCTCCCACAAAAGTTTTTAAGGGATTTTCTTTAATGTTTTGGAACCACAAAAATAAAATTTAAAGATAAAGCTAATGCAGCTCAGTTTTAAAATTCACAGGATATTCAAGTTAAGTTTTATTTTGATGAAAAACAAAAATAAAACTGTATTAAACTATAGAAAGATCTGCAGGATCTTTAAATAAATCCAATTTGGTGTGTCCACTTGCCGAACTACTGTCACAGAAGTTGTTGCAAGCAAACATTGACAACGAAGCCAGACGGAGGAGTTTGCAAAGTGCAGAGGTAGGAGATACAACAGGAAAAGCAAATCGTATAGTAGATGACACACGTAAAACTAAAAGGGCACTCAGAGAGAGCAGACCTCTACCTAGAGCCCTGGGCAGGACTATTTTCTAAATTCCGCTCCCACCTGCAATTTGTGTGTCTGATCCCACCAGCAGAAGCAAAAAAAAAAAAAAAAACGTTTTAAAATTTCCTTTCCCTTATTGGTTTTAGGGATATTTGTGATTTGGTAAAACAGCACTCCCACCGGCGCAACAGTAACTGTTCAGTTGGAGAGTGGTACTGCAGCACGGAAGACGGCAAGACTCTTCTAAAACAAAAACCCACAAAGTATTAAGTACTGTGTAGTCTTGCATTGCCCTTCCACACATAGACTTCTGGATGGGAGAAAAAAAAACGTTTTGGGTTGTTTGTATTTCTTTAACCCAATCACAATCGTCTTCGGCGGCGATAAACTCAGATCACAACAACAGTGGATCTACAAAGTGTTCTCCTGAAGGAATATGTTTTAGTGAAACATTTGCACCCGACAAAAGAAAGCGCCACACACATTATTAAATTAAAATAACTATTCCCACACTACATTAACCTAAGCTATTTAAATTAGCTGGATACATGGTTAAAAGTAATTTGCGTTTACCAGTGTATTGCCATGTGTATTTTGTCCATAACAAATCCCTGCCAATCGGCCCCAAAACGGCCCAGTTAAATAGTAAATGCCATAAACACTATATTTCGAAATCTTTACAATACCTCCCAGAAAGAACCATGCAGGCCTTGTTGCACTAGGGCTGCACGATTATGGCCAAAATGATAATCGCGATTATTTTGATCAAAATTTTGATCGCGATTATTCTCACGATTATTTGTTGATTTTAACCAAAACTAATTTTATTGTCACATAGGCTATTTATAACTGCGAGAGGGAGTGTGATGGACGCTACTCACAGAGAGACGGCTGATCATCATGAACAGGTCCAGCACGGGTCGAACGGCGGATACACACGTCGTGTGTATTAAACGTCTGTATCTTCACTGCGCTGCATTTTTATGAACTATGATATTCTGGCCATGGGTCACATCTCTGGTCCTGGTCCAGGCTTCAGTACAGCAGCTCCGTCTCCCACGCTGTGACTCTACCAACTGAAGTTAGCTGCATTCAATAACTTCTTCTGTGTTCTTCGCCGTAGCGGCCGCGATAACAGTTACCCGCGGAAACACTGGTACAAATACAGGTTTGCCCCCTCATACTTAACAATATACAGCTGTGTTAATGAAAAATTAAAACTGTAGACATACATCAGAAGTGTGGACCGGCGGCCGCTGTGTGGCGGGGCGCGGAGAGTAAGAGGAGAGAGAGTAGGACGAGAGAGCGTAGAAAGATCCAACACAGGCACGGCTTTACAGACGAAATGGGTCATGTAACGCAAAATTAAACCGTATCCATATAAACAGCATTGCAGCGGATGCGAGGACATTAGCACCGGTGCGTCCTAGAAGAGCTAACAGCTAACAGACGCTACTAGCTAACAGCTAACAGACGCTAACTAGCACTGGTCACTGCTGTTGTCTGAAAAACAACAAATGGGACAAAGTGTTGCGTTTAATGGTAAACTGGTAAACCTTGAGACTGACGTATTACCGACTGCTATCTGTTGAGTTTTCCTCACGCTACTCTGTCCTCTGGGACTGTCTACATCTAGAAACTTAGCTGCACGGGGTGCAGTGAACTACTCTGACTGGCTCATGAGCAGACGGCTTTATGGAGCGGGAGATTGGCTTTGCAAAAAACCCGGAGCGTTCTATGAAATGACGCTTTATAAAAAATAATCGCTTGATCACGCAAATTTGATCGTGGGAAGTCCAATTCGTGATCGCGATTAAAATTCGATTAATTGTGCAGCCCTATGTTGCACAATCAAAATTTTCTTCAAAATTTGCGAAGCTTGCTAGCTCAAAGTTTGTTGTAGTTTCCCAAAACTAACCGAGTTTTGCAAAGCGGGGGACATAACAAGCTGCTTAAATCAGGAAGACATTTAAAAAGGAACTGTAGAAAGCGCAGGGTTGTGTCATAATGGTGTTTGCAAATCGCACGTTACTCTTGCCGGACTGCTTTTCTTTCTGTCCATTTTGTGTTAATGAGAAACACTCATTTGTTGATTTTAAACATCTTTAACCTCTTTAAACTGCCAGCTGCTAGCCGTTCTCCTGCTAACAACCAAACAAACCGAGCCAAAAACATAGAGAGGTAAAAAGAGGGTAGAGGAGATACAGTGAATAAGATTGAATGTGTACAACATTTTGACAAGTTTGGCTAGGCATATATATCATGTCTGTGTATACAATGATCAAAGCCAAATGTGTGTATGTTTGTGGTTTTCTTTTAGTTTTCATCACCTTGTCATTAGTGGCTTTGCTCTCCCTCCACCTTTCCTACCGCTTTAACCCCAGTTTTCTTCTATCCATTAATCTGTCTGTAATAGAATATGCCTATTTTACTTGGCTCACTCCCATTACTCCCCTGGCTATCTCTACTTTGATAGCTTTGTACTGATGCACTATGGCTGCCAAGATGATCTCCCAGAGCTCAGCATGAAGGATAGACAGCTACAGTACTACCTAGAACAGGATGTTCCCTGTCCCATATGCCATACTGATGTAATAATACTAAAGTCCTGCTAAACAGTATGAGTCTGTGACACTGAGAATCTCTAGAAATTACATGTTACTCACAATTTACAGTACTGTCAGGAGACAACCTGTCTGCCTCTCCGTGTCCCACCCACTCAAAAGGAGCTGAGGCTGTGAATGTGATGAGGAAAAGGCAAGAGGCACTCAAAGCAAGCACACATGAACATGACCTCTGCTGGCAGTGGAAAAAATCTGCTGCCTCCACACTTTACTGCTAAAGGGCAATGACAGACTTAATTGGACTGAAAAAGACATTTTTCTTCAAGTTTCTTTTTGGCAAATCCTCCTGCTAAGGTTATAAGAACATCTCAAAAGAAGGAGCCAACTTAAACAAAAGAATGTGTGAAGTAAGAGGCCATCAGAAATGTGTAGCTGTTGTGTATGCATTAGGCAACTCATTGATACAAAAATATTGATATTAAAATAAACAGGTTCTGCATGGAGCTGTCCATTTTAAATATGTAAAAACATACAATTTAAAGGAAAAAATAAAAAAAGCATTCACATAAAAAAATCATTACGAAAAGGCCAAATACTAAAATTTAAGAAAAAAAAAAACAATCTTCTCAAGTTCAAGCTAGTGAGAGCGCCCTGAAACATCCTGCAACTATAACTTCACAAAGTAACGGTTTGAATGCTCCTGTTTGTTGTCTCCGTAGACTATAAGTTTGCACGGCTGATCTGAGGAATTAGACTTCAGCTTCAATGCCTGCTACCCACATAGGTCCAATCTTACATAAAGGTTTCAAAGAGAAGATGGAGGGAATGGAAATACTGTAGATGAAGGCCTTGTTTAAAAGTGATTGACACAAGAGGCTTGTTAAAGGACCTTGAGACCCATGTTCCTTTTTATTCCCACAAGCCAAAGACATTAAGTAGTGTTTTCAGTGCAAATCTGGAGAATTACCTCAATCATGGAAAGGACAAAAAGGAGGAAATGTGCCTTTTAGAGCTAACATCCTTTTATGCTTGTCACTTTTTAGAATGTTTTATAGATTTGCCTTCTTCTTGTGTGTTGACTCTAAGAAAAAGGTTAATTAACATCATATTCCTATTTCTATTCCTATTTCTCAATGTGATCAACAGCCATATTAGCCAATCTCAGCAGACACCAAAAAGCCAGACTTCCCATGTCCTAAGCTCTTTGGTAATGTTGGCTTTGTTAGAGCACTATGCCACTGCCTGGCTACCATAACACTGGTCACAGTGAAGAAGATGTGCAGGATCAAACAGGAAAGAAAAGGGGGATGAAATGAAAAAGGCACTAATGTGATGATAAAGTGTAAGAGTGGGGCAGAAGAAAGTAAAACTGAAAGGTTGGGAGGAGATGGGACAATATAGAGTAAGCCACATGAAAGACATTAAATGGGTTAAAGATAAAATGATCCAAGACTGGGTTATAGAGCAGCAGACTGTAAAGACATTCAGCACAATTGAGCTTCATGTCACTTTGAATATGCCACCATTAAATATGTAAGCAACATTTAGCCACACCTTTTGCAAAGACCTAACAAAACTTTAGCACTGCCTAGGAAAATATAATGCTGAATGTGTTACAAAAACATTATTCCTAATTCATTTGACTCTTATTATACATAGACAAGTTATATTTAGAGTAAATTGCTAAAGTTTTAAAAAGTTATTTTGGCAATAAGGTGAGGTGTGTAAATCATATTGCAGCCATTATTTGCCTACTCTGATTACACTCTGGCTGGCAGAGTGACAAAGACAGTTGTAAGGGTGGACTTGAGCTTTGTAAAGAACATAAACACTGTTAAGGGCGATAGAAAAGAGAATTACAAATGGTGGCACATACGAGTGATGTAGACTGGAACACCACAGTGACACATTTGCCAGGATCTACTGTAATTGAAGTTGTGGTGCAGAGAGAATGAAAGAAATTAACAAGACAAACATCCAAAAGACAGAGACAAGGAACTGAGATGAGAAAAAGTAAACAGATACATCTAGCTGTCTTCTAGTTGGGGAGAAACAGCTCACTGATGTCCAGCAGTGACAACAAACACTGATTTTCCTGGAGGCCAAAAACTGTGGTTACTTTCAACATGCATTTGTCTTAGAATATATGACTGGGACACTCCTATATTGTACATACTTAAATAATATTGTATAAAATAGAATAAGTCGTACCTAATGGGGGTAAGATGAATAATAAGATTCCTAGCACCTGGCGAAGTATTGTGGCACCAACACAGATCTCTTTCTACATCTAGGGCTGGGTGATATGTTTTTGTCCCGAATTCGATTCTTTCACAATACATGAGTGCCGATTCAATTTCTATTGCCATTTTCATTTATTGCGATTCTAGAAGAATTGTGATTCCATAGTATTGAGTACTGCAATTTTCTTTTCCTTCTTTTACAAAAACAAAAGTTGAATAATACACTCCTGGAGATAATATATCATGGAGACATTTCTAAAAACGAATTGTTTTTTTAAGAAGAATGCACATCACTTGTCAGTCTTACATTTGTTTCATTTGTAAAGAAGTACATAACATGCATTTTCTGCTTTTGGTCTGTTTTGCTGGAAATGGATATGATGTAGTCATTGTCAGCGGTGCAGTAACAGAAGGTATTTAGGTGAATTATTGGTAAACTAAATAAATAAAACGTATTGATTCTAAGGGAAACAAAACACTTTTAAAATCGTTCGCAAAAAAAGAAATCATGTATACAATTTTCATTATTTTTTGCCCACCCTAGCTATAATTGACAATGAATGGTATCAACCACATAATTCCAGATTTAGAAATATATGACATTTGTTATAGCTACAGTATATGAGCAGAACATACAATTGGAGCAATGCTCTTCACAGTGTGGAAGCACTAATCAATAAGATCCTCTTAAACTTTCAAAACAAGTGTACTACATTTTTATACACAATGGAAAAAAATCATTCAGCAAAGAAAAAAAAAAAGAGGCTTTTGACTTCCATTACCTATGTTGTAGCATCTACAGCCAGGTCTATCAATTTGTAGAACTGGCTGCACACAAATAAGTGCTAAAAATCAGGCCAGAAAGTGAGCAGTCCCCTGCAAAACTTCACATTGTAGCGTGGTTAAGTGTTAAACACTCTTTTTTCTGTAAAGAATAACATGTTTTGTCAATGCAAAATTTGTCAGTGCTTCCTAACCATCTCATATGACGTTTCACAAAAAAGAGCAACAGAATTTACAGGTGTCTTCAACTGAGGTCATATTTACAATTAGGGATGTACCAGTCTGAAAATTTAACCTCACAGTTATAGTGACCAAAATGATCACGGTTTCTGGTATTATCATGGTATTTTTAAAAGTGTTTTTAATACAGCATGTTCAGAAAACACTGATAGGCATATACAAGTGTAACAGTGTTTATTATCTTACAAAAATATAGGCAATAGGCTTAAAAATGATTGAAAACTGGCTACTGAAACACTGGCCCGCTGTATTTGACGTTACATGTGAAGTTGGATGTGGTTCGGAAATATAAGCAAATAATAATGCACGTTAATAAGCATCTGACTTACCATTAACATTATTTACCAAAACTAAATGTTTACATTAATTAAAATATTACATAACAGAACACATATCCATAACGGAGCAAACTGTGTAATACACCTTTAATAGCTAAGCACGTGGCTCCACAGGCTAGTCTGTTTACTGCTGGATGCACGTTGCTACCAAATTGTGCTATCACAACCTGAATATCAACACATGGCTGCACAAGTAATATTAAATAATCTGCACATCTATCAGCTATGCAATAAGAAACACAGCAACAGCATTATTATCAAGGGGATAATATATCTTGCTCTTTCTCTCTCCACATAAATGTCATGTTGTAACAAGGGCTAAATGTATCCACATCGTAGCAGAACACTTATTGGAATATGAATAAACATAGTTAACGTTTACACAAATAACGAGGCAGTAAAACCCATGACAGTTTAGCTAGCTACAGAATAGTTTTAACTTACGTTCTGGGCTACGCAAGAACAACATTTTTCCGACAATTGTAGTTCCTGTATTTCTCACCAAAGCATTTGTCAGTAAAATAATTACAATGGATAAAAAAATGTGAAAAATTGCATTGGGGGTTGATTTTAAGGTAAACTACCGTTTTTTTTCAACCTAGACGCCATTTTCCTATGTTTTTGTGTGTAGGTGACTGATAGGAACAGTAATCTTTGACGTTAGTCCAGTATTAGGTGTGAACGCTGTAACCGGCAGCCACAGACTGGGCTGCAATGTAACCCTATGGGGCAAATGTCCACCATCTATTTGGTCCACTAAAAGTGCTGTTTTTGCCATTGAAAGGATCAGAATATTATCCTACGTGTCTGACAACATTATGGAAAGGAGCCCTACAGATATAGGCTTTTTTAAAACATCTTTAAGACCTTTCTGTTTAACCAGAAACAGCTCCTAGGTCGCTAGCGCAAAACCCACCAGACTCCATTTGAAAAAACAATACCTTTTGCATGTAAATTGGTAAACCATGTGTTATTTCAACCAAAACTACAGTTGTGATGGTTGGAAAAGTGGAAAGGCGACCTCTTTAGAAATCCTGTCCATAATGTTGTCAGACACTTAAAATATTAATCTGAGCCTGTCAGTGGCAATCACAAGCACTTTTGTGAAAATAAATACAAGCTGCACATTTGCCCTAATAACTTACACTGCAGCTTGTTTCGCTGCTGCCGACTACAGCAATCTTGCTTAATACTGGACCAATGTCAAAGATTGTTGTTCACATCAATCACAGACACAACAACAAAGGAAAATAGGGTCCAGGTTGAAAAAACAATAGTTACCCTTCAAGGTGTGTGCCTCTAAATTTTCTGCCTGCACCCCTAAAACATTCAGTTGGGGGCTACAAAGTTATCCCGGAAAGAGTCAAAACTCCACAGCAGCTCAAATCATGTCACTAACATTAACCACTCCTCCTCATCCCCTATGGGACGTAACTAAGCCTGCAAAGAGTTCTCTCTATCGCATTTAGTACTTGATCAGCTAATAATTTGTTTAATGTTTTATTTAGGTCACTTTCAATGTCTTCTAATTAATTATAATGTCGAAAAACTAACTTTAAATTCGGGATTATCCACAGTCATTTTGGGACCGCTTAGATTATATTTTGGGACGGTTCCTGGAAGGATGACAATATCAAAACAATAGATAATATTCTAGTGAATACTGACTCATAGACAGGTGACAGGTTTTCTGGATCCAAGAAGTAACACTTGTAGGATACAAAACGTTTCTGTCATGATGGGCAATTCAAATGAAGTTACTGCTCCTATATTTATGTGCAAAAAATCAAACAATCTGATGCAAAAATATACAACATATTTGAATAGGGTCTAAATCAATGCATGGCAAGGAAAGACCACCAACAAATCCTTGCAATATGTATTTACCAGTAGGACTAGATGATTTGTTAAAAGCACACAAGATCCATTATCACATGGCACATTACATTATTCAATAGTGGCCCCACTGCAAATATTACAGCAAAACAAGGGCCTTTAATACAGAACTCTTCTTTATACCCTCCCAACAAGGCCCAGGAGTAAATTGGATTTTCCCTTCACTGTTTTGTAATTTGAAACATCCATCATTTATTATTAAAGAAAGGAAATAAAGGGAAGTACTGCCTTTGGCAGCGTCAGGAAGCCCTTTGCTAAATCACCACCTACTTTATGCTTTTCCACCAGGTAACGTTTGATACACAGAACAGATTAATGCAATGGCAGTCCTGCTATCTTTTGTTCTTTTCTTTTTTTCAATCATTATGGCTTTTAAATGTTTTAAATTTTACATTTAGGTGTTCTGTTACATTGACGATGCATTTCACTAATTGTCAGTGTATTCCATTTTATTTTACATCATTGTTAATGTCATGTCAGATTTACATTTTTTCAGGAAGTAACAAAAGATGGAAGTAAAGAACAAAAAAAAGAAATATCAATGGAATACAAATAATATAATGCGATACTGCCATGGAGATATTTTTCTTGAAATTTAAAATCCCTTTGCTGAACTGATAAAATGTTACTACTGTGTTTACATGTTGGATTATATGCAGAGGATGTACAGGACGTACTCTTTAATTCATTCTTTTAGGGCTGTTGAATTATCTAACAACAGTTTTGCCATGTTTTGAGTATATTCCGTATGGAAATCTCCAGGTAAATCAGGCCTTTTATGAAAAATAGCCAATGCCAAAAGCCAGCATATTTGAAAGGGACGTTTCATCCTTGCCGGGAGAGTTTGTGTACTTTTCTCTAAGGAAACTGTGACTTTTGAAGGAAAAACTATTTTTATTTTTTGTGTCCAAACTTAATAGGTTCAAATGATAAGTTTGTATAAAAAAGTGATGATTTTTATGATAATGGATGCTGAGACAGCCATATGTGTCCATATGCATGATAGATATGTCAGTCAGACAGGACAGGGTGAGGGACACACTGCTTTGAATGGCCCCCACAAAAAGAAGGTGGTGGTGCATCCCTCAGACACCCAGGAAATCCTTCTTAACAAAAGCTCCTCCATGTCCTTTTGTAATCCGGCTCTGTATTATCAGTATGTTGCAGCTAAGTGTTGCAATTAGGCCAGCCTTTTTCATGCAAATCAATTTGACAGCACAACAATCAGTTAGTTATGCTAGCTGCTGCTCTCTCATTTTCCCCTCTCTACTCCTTTACACCCTTGCTCTCTTCGTTCCTTCTACCTCATTTTCTCTGGCATTTGCAGAGGTTGCTACATTTGCATTATTTATCATATAAGGTTAGAATAGGCACCACTCAAAGGATGAGCATATGGTTATAAGCACAGTATTACAAATGTTAAATACAAAATGCAGTCATTTGCCATACTCATGCTTCCCCAATGCACTTTTGCTATTCAAATCAAACATGGGATGATGAAGGAGGGACCCGTCCATGGCTCATACAAAGCCAAGTAAACGGGTCTAAGTACTAGAGTTTTCCTGGTTTACATATTGCACACCCTCCTTTTCTGCATGTGAAGTCCTGATACCAGGCATCCAAGTCAATTTACTAAAAACATGCAAACAGCAGCCAGACTACACTTGACAGGTGGCACTACAGTCTCCAGCCTTGATAGGATTTCAACCTAACAACATGCCAACACAAACACAAACCTATACTGCATGAATGACTATCATATATGTACATGTTAAAGGCTACTTCAGCATTAGGTCCATCTTACATTATGATGCATGTGCTGTTGGAAGGTTGGTCACTGAGAATATAAATAGATACCATTTGTTCATAGGAGGAGTCCCATCAAAAGCCTGCATGGATTTGTGCTAGTATGATGGATAGATGTGGTTTTATTACCATTAAAAAGTAATTTACAAGACAAATAGGGACAAGCTTTTTGAGTTATGGTTACTTTATGAAACACTGGATCTAGAGTTAAAATTTCAAATAGGTAGTTGGTTTGCAGTTGTGAAGACAACGGCGTACTGCAGATGTCTTCCAACACCTGATTGTTTGCATAGTCAGTAGCGCAAGAGAACTAAACAAGTGTGGTGGACACAAGTACAGTACTGTAGGGGGAAGTCAGTATGGCAGTAGCTCTGTTTCACATACACAATTTAAAGTGTGTGTGTGTGTGTGTGTGTGTGTGTGTGTGTGTGCGTGCATCTGCGTGCGTGAGCCCAGAGGGCCTTTTAGTCTTGCAGCATCGGCGTCTCATTAACGTGCCAGCCTACTATAAAAACGATCTAAATTAATCTTTTCATCAAAGTCCTTAGTTAAGTACAGAGGCAAGATGGGGAGACGGCCAGGCTGAATCAGAAGGAAATAACTGCATGTGATCTTTTTTTCTAAGGGTCAAATAAATTAAATTTGACAGAAAAAATATCGAGCTAAAAAAAGAGCTGTGGGTGAGAGATGAGAGAGAGCGTATGTGTGAAAGGGAGAGCAAGAGAGAGGAAGAGAAACATAGAAGAAGTGCTGCAGGATGGTCTGTGTGCCTTTAAACTGAAGTCTCAATCTCACATAGTTTTGTTCCTTAAAAGGAAATCAGAGGACTAAGCTGAGGCATTGCCTTGAAAGTCATGAATAAACATCAGATTGCCATTCTGTGCATACATCATACATCACAAGATGACACTACCTAATGGAGGAGGATTCCTCGCCCTCCGACACATGAAAAGGCAGTGAAATTATCCACCAAACCATGCCGCCGCATGGTTCTAAAATGGACCGCTGAGGGAGAGAAAGGGAGGGGCTGAGGGGAGAAAGGAAGAGAAGTGAAAAGTGGAATCTCTTAGTAAAATGGATCCCTGTGAAAACCGCATTCTCTTTGTGCTGGCGAGCCAATGTACATTGCAGGAAAAATAACATATACTGCATTTACCATGCATAGCTACAATGAGAATTTGGTTCTTTTTGCATGTCTCCAGGGGCTCTCTCTTAATCCCTATACTCCCTTTGCCGTAAATGAGACCCCTCCTCTAATTTCTGTTAATTCTAATGGCACATTAAGTAGTGGGTGCCATTTCAGACCACACATTTAACAATGTCAAAGAGTTTACATTCCAGGGAAATAAATAGTATTTATCAGTATCTCAGCTCAAAGAGTGAATCTGTCATGCTGGGCAGTGGACTGACAACAGAAATGTCAACTAGCCAGCACAGAGGGCCCACTGATAAGAACATCTGCCTGGCTCACACTGTGTCACCTCCCAGAAAGGACATGCGGTCAAGGTGCTGCACCTGGTGAAGAGGGCAAAGACAGACAGATGCACAATTTGGAGAAAAAAGATACACAAAAAGGGAAAGGGGACATGAAAAGAAGGAGGGAGTAGAATACTCACAGAAAGTTCAGCATAGTGTAACGGTAGATAATATCAGACAGCCTGACAAGAGAAAATTGACTCAACCATGATTCTGCTGTTAATGTTTACCACTGTGCTAATTGTTTCAATGTATTTAAAGCAGACTGAGACTCTAAATTCTTTCAATGATTGCATTCCTAAAGAGCAAACTCCTTGTCATTAACACCCTACACATGTGAAAATGAAATGCAATGAATAAACATTAAAATAATTTCTTAATATAACAAAAGACCCCTGAAGAAAAGGTCTGATAAAATTTCAGTAGGAATGTGGTAATATGTCCATAAATAATTTGTGGTCGGGGTATGGAGAACAGACATCATTTTGAGCTCACGCATGTCCTCCATTTCCTATCTGCAAGCGTGGGTGCATCATCATCTGCAGAGAGCCTAAGGCAACTCTGCACAGGACATTTCCACAGAGGATCACTTGGAAAATATCCATCAGAAGGAGATACTAATTAGTGTGAGGCCATGTACGCATGTGTATCTGTATTTGTGTGCATGCCTGTGCATGTGCGTGTTAGGGTAGAGCGATGTACACCTAGCCAGGCATGAGAGCAGTGTTGTGCAGCCAAGTGCAGTAATTTCTTTGATCATTTTTAATGGCCATTCTTTCATGTGAGGCTGCAGCTTGCACACAGCTCCCTGCAGGTGTCATCTCATTCCTTCAGTTGTGGGATTAGTATGCGGCAGGGAATAAAAAGCCAGGCCATTACACTGTGCAGCACACATACATAATCTCAACACAGTGGGATCATTACCTTTTCAAAGGGTATCAGCTCACAGTCTACAGAGAGACACAAAGAAAGTGATAGAAGCTGAGCAAAAGAGGAAAATGAACCAAAAGAGGACAAAAATAAAGAGGCAGCCAACCACAGTTGCAGTGTGGGATGGAGGGGGTTAGAGAAGGAGCTATCAATCAGCTTTCTAAATAATGGCAGACAGGCAGACAGGCTGGCAGGCAGTGGATGATGGTCCAGTGCCCTCCAAAGGCTGGTATGATATTATGGACACAGTGTACCTGTTTCTGAAGTTAAGTAAAGACATTCTCACCTCTACCATTCTAAGTCCTCGGATAAAATATTTAGCCATTTTAGCCTTTCTTTAACTTGCAAAATAAAATAGATATATATTGACGAAAAGACTAAACAGGTGCTAAACTAATACTGAATGTTAAGATTCTAAAACAGTCCATCACAGAAAAAAACAAAACAAATCCAGCTAGCTCAGTACTGCAGGTCAGCAAGCTTGTCATCGAGTGCCACTCTGGCTGTGGTAGAACTTCTAACAGATCATCTCTACAGCACCACACATACGGCACTCTACACACCAAACACCAGTTTCCACCAGTAACTAAAAAACTCTCCACGAAGGCAAAGAGTGTTCCCACTGTGCCTTTCATGAACTCCTATGCTAGCGTGAGCTAAGAAGACAGGTAAAAGGTCTGTAACAGCACCTAAAAAGCCAATTTTATGATATGTGAATTTGTACAAACCAGCATGGTGTTTCATTATTAGTATTTCTCAGGAGGCTCTGTTACTTGAGAAAGACGACTTACTCATCACATCCACCCACACACTGCATCTCCCATGGTGGTCCGCTGGACCCAGTTTAATGTACACACAGTTTGTATCTATTCATTCAACTCCTCTAACCTGTTCCCATCAGCCAGAAGTCTTTCATCCAAAGAAAAAGTGTTCATGTATGTAATGTACAGTATTGTATATACGGATGTATGCAGTCTGAAGTCTGGGGAGGTTGATTGCTGTAGTATTTAATAGGAGTGGTAATTTCTGGGCACCTCACGATTCAATTCCAATTCAGAGGCCAACGATTCAATTCTAAACCGATTTTCGATGCTTGTCATGATTTGAAAAAATATACATATAAATCTGAGTTTGTTAGATTTTGACATATGCAGTATTTGTCACACACAAGTTTTAATGAAATTTTTTTTGTACTGAGGTTTTTTATTTTGTAGTCATTCCACGCTTAAGCCTTAAAACATGCTTGTGAAAGTCACCTCTCACAGTAATCTTCCGTGTCAGAGGCTCAGTCATGTTTAAAGGTGGATAATTGGCTTCTTAGAACATGAAACATAAGGTGGTCTGACGTAATGTGATAAATGAGATGAACAGACTTTTTGTATTTGCCTAATTATTTCATGCATGTCTTATTAGATCATGTGTATATATACACAAGTCAGTTTTGTTTTCACTTTTTGCTTTTAACTTGAAGTCACAATGTTACTCCCTCTTTAGTTACAAGCAATAGTCCATTTCTTTCAAAATTGTAAGTACCCAAGTTTCCCAAGCCCACACATATCACTATTTGGCCTGACATGAGGCACTGGTGCTGTGACCAAAGGGCAAACTCTCACCATGACCAAAGTTTGCATACCACTAAAATGGATTGTTTATAAAGGAACCACAAGAGAGAAATTTTACTTTTTTCCCGTCTCTCTCTAGTCTTTACTTCATAGAAAGCCAAACTGAATACAGTAATTAGTTGACTCCAGGGAAATTTCTTGACTCTCGATTCTTGAGCTTTGCATTCACGCAAAGCTGCTGAGCCCTAGTATTTTTCAGTAATCCCATTAATCACCAGGAATCTGATAATATTAATTATTTCAGTAAACAAGAAGTCTACATCAAACCCTTGCCCTTACTCAATCCCTGCATTAATTCACCACACAGATAGATTTAACAACTAATTGGAGTAAAATGGAGCTTTGTGAGGGATTTCTATACAGTGTGTAGTTGTGTCTTTAGGGAAAAGTAAAAGTACAGTGTATTTACAAGAGAAAAGGGTTATGGGTAACCTGACATGCCAGATGGTTTGTTACACAGGACAATCTGAGAAGCCGTCATTGGAAACGGTTTGGAAAAGGGCAGGCACTTTAAAAAAAAACATCTGGCAGGTCAATGGATGAACCATCTGTCTTTCACGTCCACCACTGTTGTTTTTTAACAAACAGTCACGGCCGTCACACACAGCTAAACTACGCCCATAGTTGCCAGTAACACCTCACCGGATGCCGATTGGTTTGTTAAGCTAGTACTTCAGAAAAAACTAGGCCTGTAACAGTTATTAAATAATTGTCTAATTGTCAATTAAAGCATTTGAGCATTTTTTTTATGAGATGGGTCCCACTTTAGTTTGAAGCCATTAAACACATGTCCAACAGCAGCGTGCACCCTGTAGCATCACAGAACTGTAGCTATTTTACAATCCTATGGATTCGTACCAGAGGACGCCCCAAATTCAGTTGCAAGTTGGCTTTCGAACGTTAAAAATCCACTGAAGCACCTTTAGTAAATTAAGTTAGTCTGTCTTTTTTGTTTAATCTACAATTGTGCTTTTTTAAATTATTAACGTTACCGTAAATGAAAACACTGTAGTGGACATGGTCATGAATTAACATTATGCTACTATAATCTCCGGGGAATGTCTAAACAGAGAATTTGAACACGCTCTGTGTTTTGTTAAAGATTGATGCTTTTGATTTTTATTGATAGGGATAAATGTTTAATAATAAAGGGACGTGGTTTACTTCATAGGCTGTGTATTCACATATCTGGGTCACATAACAGTGATGTATAACAAAACACATATCCTGGGATTCATTCAAAACTTTAATTTGTAAAAAAAAAAAAAATATATATATATATATATATATATATATATATATTTTTTTTTTTTTAATTTGACTGAAAGAGACAATTATATTGTAAATTGCAATTATTTCGGAGACAATTATTTGTACAGCAAAATTCGGACACACGATGCATTACTTGAAGCCTGACAAGACTTTTATGAGATACGTGATCATGCGATTCTCGCTCTCTCCTAGAGTCCAGCCGCTGTGCAAGATCTGGGTGTAAATGTTTATAATGGGAAATGACTGTTACTGTCACATAGACAAAAATATCATGTTTATTAGTGAAGCGATATTGTTTTAATCTAAAAGACAATTCTACAACATACATATTTCTTAGTTTAGTTCACCTGTGTTCTTTTAGTGTACTTCTTAGTTTTTTTATATTAAGGCCCAGCTGTTTTTTAGCAGTTTAATATTTGTTTAAATATGATTTTTCAACATACAGTCTTGTATTGGAAATTAACTCAGGTAGGGAAAAAATCTTACATATTTCCTTCTGGGCTTTTCTATTTCTGAGTCAAAGTGAATTATTTGACTGGCCAGGGTACATGCAGAATCCTGAAGTTAAATGTAATACCAAGTATTACCCGCCATACATTTTGAGAAATAGCCACTTCAATAATTGCATCCCTTCCTTTGTCAGACCAGATGAGTGTTATATGAAAAGTTCACCCTCAAGAGGTACCCATCTGTGCAATCCTGTTATTTCAGCCAGGAAGACGTTCACATATATGAAATTCACACTGTAATGCCAAAACAGCCCCAAATATGTCCTGGTAAAACAATTTGACTCGTAGGTCTCCAGGTACAAAATGATGGGGTGGATGCAGTATTTGGCAGAGGTTGGTCTTTTCACTCGCCAAAAATTGCATGCCCGCTTTCCTCAGTCCAGGTGAGTGTCACACGCGAGAAATGCACACTAAATGCATATGTACTGGTGAAATCATGTGACTCATATGTCTCTAGAGAAGATAGAAATTCTAGAAGTTAAGGGTTAAGGTTAAATAACAGTGGTTGCAAATTCAAGCAGCTGGAAAATCAAGCCAATTATGGGTCTAAACATTCATAAACAATAGACTTTAGATTGTTTACTATCTTGGATAAACCCGCAAAGAAGACTATATTGTATTTAAACAGAACTAGGATGTAGAAATCATCACGTCTAGCAGTTTTAGCTGTGTGTGCTTCTGCAACGTGCATGCACTTTTTGTTGTCATTACAAAGAACTGTGCCCATTGTAGTGAGCTAACTTATATTTCTATGTTTAACGCACAGAGCTAAAGGCCATAATCTTTAAACTAGTCAGATGACCACGGCAACCAGTTCAATGTCCGTTTTACTCTCATTCTATTTTGCCTGAGGGTTATTTCCAGAGACGAGCCTTAGCCATTGTTCAAACTCCTTGCCCTCCAACCATTTGTCCGAAAACTTACATTTTCCCATTAGCTAGGTAGAACCCGGTGTAAAGGGACCTTTGCGTAATGTTATGAAGCAGAAGCAGTCAGTGGGTCAGTGTGCATGCTAACAGTTCTTCTTTTCAAATGATGTCAAATCTAGCAGAATCCCACTACACGTCCACACAACAATAAAATGCACGCAAACTTTACCATACAACCTCTTTGGACAAATATACATTTTTAAAACAAGTTATAGCTACCCAATTTAATACCTTTTTGCTAAATTGATTTATCAATGTTTAGTACTTTTTAAGACTCCATAGACATCGTGCTGACAGGACTTCTGATTCCCTGGGTTCATAAAGGAGGGCTCCCACTGGTCCGATAAAAGACCAGGGTTCCTGCAGCAAATGATGCCTTTTCTCCAGACTTATGCCTACACTCTGCTTTTAATTGGTCTCTTCTGTAGCAGTGAACCTTAATGACTTTGTTCCAGGATTAAAAGCCTCAGTGTTCAGGCAAGGCAATTGTCTTAACCTTTTCTTGGCTGCTCTCTCTCCTAATGCACCCCTACCTTTCCCTAGATTTCTCTAACTCTGTTATTCTTTTTACATTACACCTGTCTCTTTCTATACTCCCCCGTCTTTTTTCACATGAATGTGTTACTTGTGTGTTAAATGTACGTGTTACAGGTCTGCCAACCTCCCATCCACAGTCACTTCACATCAGAGATTTTTGGGCAAAACCACTTAACTATTTATAAAATGTTATACTTATTACATTTTTGTTTTATCCTATAGTAAGCCTTTATTTACATTTTTTGTCCTCACTTTGGAATGTCAAATATGCCTACACTGCAGTCCTCGTCAGTGCCAACTCCACAATTTGCCTTTAAGTAGGTTTAAAAAAGCCCTCTGATATACAACTCCTCACTGGTGGTTGAACAGAACCGGTGCAGGTCTATGACCAACCAGGGAAAAAGACACAATTAAGGATTTTAATCTAAAAATATGGTGAATTTTATTTTTTTTAGCTTTCTCATATTACACCGACATCTCTTTTACATTGCCTATATCATCACATCATTTGTTCTGATCTGCTTTAATCAATAAAAAGATGCAGTCAGAAAGTTTGATCACAGCAACACTACAATATAACACTGGTGTTAAACATGACCTAAAAAAGTCTTTGTTTTATTTGTGTAATTTAGTAATTCATACAGTCATTTAGTATGGTTATGCCATCAGGGAAACTTAACACAGGCTTAGTAGTGCCTAAGAAGACTTTTGAGTGGACTGGTAGCAAGTTTTTAAAGGTATTTAAACAGGCTGTACCCGAAATACTGAAAAGACAGTGGACTGGCATTGCCTCCCCTACGGCTCTCAAAGACCTTTGTCACAGCCTTCTGCGTTTAATACCGACGCACAGGGCACTCACATCACTAACATGCATGCGTGACTGGCTATCAAAACACAGAACAGAGAAACTCAGAGGGAGTGCAACTTCATAATCTGCAAAGGACACTATTACTAAATCCACCATATCCTTCTAGGGCTGCACGATTATGGCCAAATTGATAATCACAATTATTTTGATCAATGTTGTGATCACGATTAATTATCAAGATTTGTTGATTTTAACCAAAACATATTTTATTGTCACATAGGCTATTTATAATTACTTTTACATCCATATTGTGCTACATTTTTCTTATGTTGAAGTTGTATGTTGTATAGACATACAGCTACTACACATGTACAGTTGTGGTCAAAAGTGTACATACACTTGTAGAAAATCACAATGTTATGGCTGTCTTGAGTCTTCAATAAGTTCTACAACTCTTATTTTTCTGTGATAGAGTGATCGGAACACATACATGTTTGTCACAAAAAACAGTCATAAAGTTTGGTTCTTTCATAAATTTATTATGGGTCTGCTGAAAATGTCACCAAATCTGCTGGGTCAAAAATATACATACAGCAACATTAGTATTTGGTTACATGTCCCTTGGCCATTTTCACGGCAACTAGACGCTTTTGGTAGCCATCCACAAGGTCCTGGCAAGCTTCAGGTCGAATGTTTGACCACTCTTCTTGACAGAATTGGTGCAGTTCAGCTAAATGTGATGGTTTTCTTGCATGAACCTGTTTCTTTAGCACTGTCCACATGTTCTCAATGGGGTTTAAGTCAGGACTTTGGGAAGGCCATTCTAAAACCTTAATTCTAGCCTGGTTTAGCCATTCCTTTACCACTTTTGATGTGTGTTTTGGGTCATTGTCTTGTTGGAACACCCAACTGCGCCCGAGACCCAACCTTCGGGCTGATGGTTTTAAGTTTTCCTGCAGAATTTGGAGGTAATCCTCCTTCTTCATTATCCCATTTACTTTCTGCAAAGAACCAGTTCCACTGGCAGCAAAACATCCCCAGAGCATAATACTACCACCACCATGCTTGACAGTAGGCATGGTGTTCCTGGGATTAAAGGCCTCACCTTTTCTCCTCCAAACATATTGCTGGGTGCTGTGGCCAAACAGCTCAATTTTTGTTTCGTCTGACCAGAGAACTTTCCTCCAGAAGGTTTTATCTTTGTCCATGTGATCAGCAGCAAACTTCAGCCGAGTCTTAAGGTGCCTTTTCTGGAGCAAGGGCTTCTTTCTTGCACGGCAGCCTCTCAGTCCATGGCGATGTAAAACACGCTTGACTGTGGAGACTGACACCTGTGTTCCATCAGCTTCCAAATCCTTGCAGACCTGCTTCTTGGTGATTCTTGGTTGACTCTTGACCATCCTGACCAATCTCCTCTCGGCAGCATGTGATAGCTT
Organism: Etheostoma spectabile; assembly: GCF_008692095.1. Taxonomy (NCBI): domain Eukaryota; kingdom Metazoa; phylum Chordata; class Actinopteri; order Perciformes; family Percidae; genus Etheostoma; species Etheostoma spectabile. The sequence continues at coordinate 6,760,352 of NC_045733.1, read as the reverse complement.
GCGTTTTCTTCCTGATCGTGGCAGTGACACAACTGTTCCATGCACTTTATACTTGCGTATAAGTGTCTGCACAGTTGCTCTTGGGACCTGTAGCTGCTTTGAAATGGCTCCAAGTGACTTCCCTGACTTGTTCAAGTCAATAATTCGCTTTTTCAGATCCACACTGAGTTCCTTTGACTTTCCCATTGTAGCTTTTGTAGCTGAGTCTAATCACTGGGTCAAATGAGCCCTATTTAAATGGGCTCATGAGAAGTCAACAGCTGTAGTCAATCAGAATCACTTAGAAGAAGTGAAGAGGCCATGACATGAAGCTAATTTGATTGACACAACTCGCTACATCACCAAAATTGACATATTTTGTTGCTGTATGTATTTTTGACCCAGCAGATTTGGTGACATTTTCAGCAGACCCATAATAAATTTATGAAAGAACCAAACTTTATGACTGTTTTTTGTGACAAACATGTATGTGTTCCGATCACTCTATCACAGAAAAATAAGAGTTGTAGAACTTATTGAAGACTCAAGACAGCCATAACATTGTGATTTTCTACAAGTGTATGTACACTTTTGACCACAACTGTAAAAGAAAATTAGCTATGCTATCTGTTTCTGTGAATTTCCTTACGTTACTCTGTCCTGTGACTGTCCACATCTAGAAATTAAGCTGCGCAGTGCAGGGAACGCTGCTGACTGGCACATGATCAGACAGTGGTTTACGGAGCGGTAGATTGGCTTTGCAAAAAACCCGGAGTGTTCTATGAAATGACACATTTAAAAAAAAAAATTAAAAAAAAAAATCACCTGATCAAGCAAATTTGAGCGTGGGAAGTCAAAATCGTGATTGTGATTAAAATTTGATTACTTGTGCAGCCCTATATCCTTCCGTACAGCACCTTTAAGTCCCAAAACACAAACATTTGTCTGAAAATGTGCTAATTCAGTGATAGGGGAACATACTGAAACACTGTTTGTGTACCTACTGTAAGTGTTTAAATGTTGTGTTATGTGTGGGTGTGTGATTTACTTCGTCACTTCTTTAGAATAGCCGTCAATGCTCCCTCACCCCCACCACCCATCCCACCTCCCCCCTAAATGCCCAGACCTGGCCAGTGCTGAGTGATAGACGAATCGATGTGCAGCCTAATCAGCCAGCTTAACTCTAATACCCTGGACAGGTCCACATCATTATCATATCAGCCTCCACACGTTTCGAGGTGACATGGAAGAGGCAAAAGATTAAAGACAATCTTGTAAAGAGGCAGCACAATTTTTAATGTGTTGCCCAACTAAATGAGGCCAGTGAAAGCTGGCAGCAGCTGAGGCTTAAGGTAAAAAGAGTGACAACCAAAAAAAAGAGGAAACCCGGACAAAGACTTCATGTCAGGTTGAGGCTGTCGCTTTCTTGGCTTGGAAAGCATCACGCACAAGGTTGATAATTAGCATTACAGGGGTGCAACCACTTTGAGACACGGGTCCCTGCAGCCAGGACAATGTCAGACCATTGCTGGGTGTCTATTAAAGTGAAGAGTTTGTATAACTTAAGCACATATGTAGGAGAGTTCAAGCAACTTGTATAAATTATCTATAAACTGCTTTACACAAACTGTTTACAGGCAGTAAATTACACATTAAAGAAGAAACACGTTTGAGGTTGAAGCTGGGAGCGCAGGGCATGTGGTACAGTCTGCACACGTAACGCAATTTTCTCCACATAGACACACATATGCATACACAACATGATCTGGTGTTGATTACACTTAGTAAGGGGATGACTAGATATCCACGCTTCCACAAATCCTCTCAATGATAATGTCATTGGTATCTGAATCATTGTTTGTACATAAGAATGTGTAATCACAGATCATCTGTATAATGTATCAACTTATCTTATTTAAACCATGCTAAAAGTTAGTCAGTTAGTTATTAAGTTAGCATTGTCTTATTGTATTGATGTAACTCCAAATTACATTACTCTGTGTGCGTGTGTGTGTGTGTGTGTGTGAGCAAAGATGTAATGAATGAGCAGACTGATGAGGTTTAGATTATGTAATAAAAACGTTCAGCCTTATGTTTAAAGACAAAATCCCTCTAAGTTCATGATTTTTAATATAATAGACACACAGTCAACCCTCTGCAAAAATGTATATTTATAATATTTCAGTTGTGCTCATATATTGGTACTCAAAGAAAACACAGGCAAGTCCACAATAGATGGCGCATTAATACCTTCAAACAGTTTTTTTATGCATTTCATTCATAGTAGTAGAAAATGAATGCCGCTTTCTCATAGTGAGGAGTGTAACTTGAGGCAACAACCCCCCATCATCATTAATGTTTAAGATGGTTAACAACTGTGCTGTCAACAGCTTCCAAGATAATCGACATGTCAATCAATGATGGGTGTGAGGCTGGCTTTTAGAGGGTCCCTAAGGTGGCTGTTTAGAGCATGCTCAGTTTAACACAGTGGCAATGGAAGAGTGTAAACAGAGAAGAATATAGACTCCAGGATTGACTGGCTGATCAATGCCATTGATCATTTAGCCCACAGTGCTTCCACTTCTTTGCTGCTCATTTCCCCCTTAGTCATCCCATTTTTAAGCTTCAAGCTCTGGATCACAATTACCCTACTCAGTCACCAACAAATGTAGCCTGCACACTAGAGGGAGGCAGAGAGGGGGGCCACAACAAACATTACATTTGGTTAATGGATCCTAGCTAAGATATATAAAAAATAAAGACATATAAAGACACACACCCACGCCAGGTTTTATCATGTAAAAACATTAGCCAAAGATAAATCATGTCAGAACTTTTTCCACCTTTTAATGTGACCTATAACATGAACTATTCAATTGAAAAAACTGAAATCTTTGAGAGGGAAAAATAAAAATGTACAATAACCTGGTTACATAAGTGTGCACACCCTTAAACTAATACTTTGTTGAAGCACCTTTTAATTTTATTACAGCACTCAATCTTTTTGGGTAGGAGTCTATTAGCATGGCACATCTGGACGTGGCAATATTTACCCACTCTTCTTTGCAAAAGTGCTCCAAATCTATCATATTGTGACATCATCTCCTGTACACAGCCCTCTTAAAAATCTCCCCACAGATGTTAAATTGGATTCAGGTCTGGGCTCTGGCCTGACCATTCCAAAACGTTGTTCAATCTTCTTTTGGTGAAGCCATGCTTTTGTGGATTTGGATGTGTGCTTTGGTTTGTTGTCATGCTGAAAAGTGAACTTCCTCTTCAGCTTTCTAACGGAAGCAGGAAGGTTTTGTGCCAAAATTGCCTGGTATTTGGAACTGTTCATTATTCCCTCCACCCTGACTGAGGCCCCAGTTCCAGCTGAAGAAAAACAGCCTGAAAGCATGATGCTGCCACCACCGTGCGTCACTGTGGGTATGGTGTTTTTTAGGTGATGTGCGGTGTCGCGTTTGTGGCAAAAATATCTTTTGGAATTATGGTAAAAAAAAAAAAAAAATTTAAATCAACCTTGGTTTATCAGACCATGACACATTTTCCCACATGCTTTTGGAGAACTTGATGTTTGTTTTTGCCAACTTTAGCCAGGCTTGGGTGTTTTTCTTTGTAAGAAAAGGCTTTCGTCTTGCCACCCTACCCCAAAGCCCATTCATGTGTATAATACGGGAGATAGTCACATGTAGCACACAGCCAGTACTTGCTAGAAATCCCTAGCTCCTTTAATGTTACTGTAGGCCTCTTGGAAGCCTCCCTGGGCAGTTTTCTTCTCATTTTTTCATCAATTTTGGAGGGATGTCCAGTTCTTGGTAATGTCTCTGTTGTGCCATATTTTCTCTACTTGATGATGACTGTCTTCACTGTGTTCCATGGTATATTTAATGCTTTAGAAATGATTTTGTACCCTTCTCCTGACTGATATGTTCCAACAATGAGATCCATCTGATCATTTGGAAGCTCTCTGCGGACCATGGCTTTTGCTTTAAGATGCAACTAAGAAAATATCTGGAAAATCTTACTGGAACAGCTGAACTTTGTGATTAATCAGTCACTTTAAATGATGGCAGGTGTGTAATGACTTCTTTTTTAAATGAGTTTGAATGTGACGGGTTAATTCTGAACACAGTCACATTCCCAGTTATAAGAGGGTGTGCACACTTATGCAAACAAGTTATTGTAAGGTTTTTATTTTTCAACCTCAAAGATTTCAGTTTGTTTTTCAATTGAATTGTTCACATTAAAAGTGGAAACAGTATACACACACACACACACACACACGCGTGCAAACACACACACACACGCAAACAGAGTATAGCTGATGGGTGTCTCTTGCACCCATTGCACTTTTTAATATATTTTTATATAAAACATAAAAGCCTGACATTTTTCTCAGGAGTTGGTGTAGAACAAAACAGTTTTCAGTTTGTTTCACTGCCCCCGAGTGGCACAAAAAAAACGATATTACATGGGAAATGTGGAGCACATAGTTTGGCTACATGAAGAATATAGCGGTCCAGATTAACGGTCAAGCTTGCCTCTGCGGCTGAGCTTCAGGCATTAAAATACTTTAGTTTCTCTACTTATCTATGTTGTCTCATTTTTCCTTATTAGCAGAGCTGCAAAGGCACTCATGTCAGTCACGTCAGGTTTAATGTCATGTTAGGATCTATCAGTTAAATGCCATGGGTATATAATAACAAAACATTCAATCAATTCAATGCAACTTTATTCATCCATATAAGGACATACAGTGGTGCTCAAAAGTTTACATACACATGCTTAAGTTGACTAAAAAGAGGAATAAAAAAATCATGTTTTGGAAATTTATTTTAATACCTAAATTAAAAAATGAGGTAAAATCCAACCTTTAAGGACACCAATTTTCTTTGTGAATGAATAACGTATTGTAAATAAATAAATGTTCTTATTTAAAATACAGGGGTCATAAGTATACATACCCCTATGTTAAATTCCCATAGAGGCAGGCAGATTTTATTATTAAAGGCCAGTTATTTCCTGGATTCAGGATATTATGCATCCTGATAAAGTTCCCTTTTCCTTTAGAATTAAAATAGCCCCACATCCTCACATACTCTTCACCATGCTTAGAGATAGGCATGGGATACTTTCTATAAAATCATCTCTCAATGCAAATCAAACCAGGTATTAGTCTAACTGAAATAAAACCATGCCTATCTCTAAGCATGGTGAAGAGTATGTGATGATGTGGGGCTATTTTAATTCTAAAGGCCAAGGGAACTTTATCAGGATGCATAATATCCTGAATCCAGGAAATAACTGGCCTTTAATAATAAAATCTGCCTGCCTCTATGGGAATTTAACATAGGGGTATGTATACTTATGACCCCTGTATTTTAAATGAGAACATTTATTTATTTACAATACGTTATTCATTCACAAAGAAAATTGGTGTCCTTAAAGGTTGGATTTTACCTCATTTTTTAATTTAGGTATTAAAATAAATTTCCAAAACATGATTTTTTTATTCCTCTTTTTAGTCAACTTAAGCATGTGTATGTAAACTTTTGAGCACCACTGTATAAGGGCAACAGTATGCAGCACCTTCCCACCAACTTAGACAAGATATACACAGTAGATAGGAAGAAAGGCATACTGTTAATCACAGTAAAATAAAATTCAATTTCTATGAGCTAAAAAAAAAAAAGTGGAATTTATAGTGATAAATACATAAATAAATAAATGACAAAGATACACAAGTTAATTAGCTTAACAAAATAATAAAACCATGTATAGCTATACTGATGTTAAGAGCTGTTGCCTGTAAGTAGGAACCATCTTTCAAACAATGATAATGCTCTGGTGCTAATTCCAGCACGATTGTCTTTTATGCAGGAATTGTTTATCAAATTGGTTTACACTTAGTTTCATAAAAACTATTGTTACTCTGTCAACAATGAGGCTGAAAATTGTGATAAATGCTCCAATTCTAAGCGATATTTGCTTCTTTTAGTGGTGTGGAAATAAAGACAAACTCAAAGTGGCAGTTGGCATACCTAACTTTACAACAAGACAAGATTCTGCCTTGATGACAGGCCGAGTCTACCACTTCAATGATTGTACAGGCTGATATGTTCTGGCAGCATTCACTATGAACTGTGGACCCAACATGAAAAGCAAGGAACCTCAAACAAAGACCTAATTTTCCTATTCCAATATACTGGTGGGAGCTCTCTTTGTGCCCGTGTGATGGGAAAGTGCATATTGCTTTCCCCAGGAGTGATACCATAGGCAGTTCCTTTTAAGTAGCCTTGCCATCTGTTAGATCGTTATAAATCTTCCAATCCAGCTGTGAACAATTTGACCAACAGATCTTCTGGTTAAGTTAAAATATACTGCTAACCAAATAATAACACATCATCCAAATGTGCCTATTACTAGCCAATCAATTAGATCCAGGGTAGTGGATATCTGTAACTACAAACAGTTCCGTCAGTCCTGAATTCATGATGAATTTTTATTCTTGCTCTTTTCTGAAAGCATCCATTTCAGATGAGATGAAAAAGTAATATTCCAGCAATAAAGCTTGATTTACATCCCTTTTGCTGTTCCCCCTTTTCCTTTTTTATTCAATCATTTAGCCAGGATCATATAACTGTATATCAGACACAAATGAAATCAGGTCCCATGCACATTAAGGCCATGTCTTTCTTCAGCTAACATCCCCTCCAACCCAACCACCCAGCTCCCCAGCAAGCCAAGGGCAGAGTCCCATTCATTTTCAGGCCCATTTCCTCCTATGATTAGGCGATCAATCAATCCCAGCATTCAATCTCATCAGGCAGACGGGATTATCTGCCCATCTTCCCCTCTGCCTCTTTCAACTCACTCCTCCCACACACACAGCAGCACATTAACATCAGATCAAGTATCACCCAACACAAGCAGTCTACCACATCCTCTGACCACAAACAGACAGCTTCTCATCGTGGCCATCTCTCATTCATCTATTCCTTCTCCTCCAACTGGCTGTTCTCACAAATACACATACATACAAGAAATAGTTGGAATGTACTGTAAGTGCTAACTATTTACCTTTTGTATGGGTACAAAGATTTCAGGCATCCTGGTATCTTAAGAAGAAATGGCCCTGTTTAACACCCAGGCACCCAGTCATTAAGAAACTAGTAAGATATGGTAATAAAGTACAATGTGTCTATATTACACCTCTTGTAAATGACCGTCTACGCTGCTTAATTTGATGATTACTATGGTCTACCAATTAAAATGTGCCTTGTGGAGTTTGTTAGTAAATAAATAAATAAAAGTTATGTTAACATTCATAATTACATTACTATGACACACCTAAATAATCACCTATGCAACCAACTGTTTTCAGAAGTCATTATGAGTTGAATGAAGATCACCTGTCACTAATCAAGGTGTGATAAGTGATTGTAGGTTAAATTTAACTATTTGGAAATCCAAATTATTGGTGAATCAACTATTTGCTACAAACTACACCATGATGATAACGAGTCTGTGACAAGTCTACTGAAAGTCTCTAAGGGTATAGTAAAATAAGAAAATGCAGCCACCAGCTTGAGGCGACAATGAATACAACACCAAATCCAAAAGCCGACAATATCATACGCAAACTGAGAAAGACTAAAGACCTGCTCATCCTCGTCATTTTAGTTATTCCCTAGTGGAGATGATAATGATGAAACATCATATTGTGAAATGTTAAAGAGAAAAAAATGAATTAGTAATAAACATTGAGAGACAAAAGCACACACCGGAAAATGAAATTACTTTTAATGCCATCACTAATATTTAATATTTTTTTAGATAAGCATTTGGTAAAATAGACATTTTCCTTGCAGCTAAAATATTTAATGATTTCTCCTCAATGGCAAAAAGCTTTTTGATGTAGAAATGCTAATTTTTGAAAGAACACCGATTCTTTCAAGACACACTACCTTTTAGAAACCATGTGCTAAGTCAATACAGGTTCACGTCTAAAAGGCAGCATTTGCTTCCATGCTAATACCCCCATGAAGGTACAGTAATACCCCAGATACAAAAATTAAACACAATCAAAGCTGGTACAGTCACATAGGCAAAATAACAATTCTGCAACAAAAACTGTGTCACATTGACTTTAAACAGTACTGTGGCAGGGCATAGCCGTGCAAACAAAACTGAGTACACACATCCATGAGTTCACATATAGATTTTACTACCTCGACCTTCTTTACATACCTCCACCATACATACCTTACAGAAAACAGTGTCTTCCCATCTCATGGTTCAATGAATTAGTACAATTTAGTAGCCTGGATGCCAGCCAAACTTAGCCCCGCCTACAACATTTGAGGTTGGGAAGTTCGGTCTGGACTTGATCCGTTGTGGAGCAACTATGCTCGAACCAGAGCTGTTCAGACCAATCAAATTATCAGGGCGGGTTTTATACGATGATGGACAGATATTCAACAGTAATGTAATCCACCATGTCACCAAAGAGCACTTGGGTTGAATTTGTTTACAACAAAGACGGCTTCCGCTGGAGAATTAATATGTGTCATCGCGTCTGTTATAGAAAATATCGACAGTGCATTCATTTTTAAAGAAGAACATAGAACTGCAATCAAGGCATTTGTCGATCGGTAAGATGTTTTTGCCGTCCTTTCTACGGGATTTGGCCAAAGTTCAACAACATACGTCACATACTCCATTGCTCTGATTAGTTATAGCTCTATCCAATTGAGTGCAGAGGCATTTTCTTTCCTGGTTCGGTTGAAACAAGCCCCATAATCACAGCCCAATAGAGCAGTATTAGACTCATATTCTGAATATAATCTGAGTATGACAACATCAGGCAAACAATTTAGCACAAGAGCTAATGCTGTAAATTATTTAATTAATTCACTTTGACAAAAGAATGTTGTCGCAATACTTCCCTTTTTTAACCATTTTCATTCATGTTAACTATTACTTCATTTCCTTAATGCTGCAATATGATCTGTGTTGTTAAAACAATACACACATTAAACAATTCAAGTTTAATTTAATTTCCCATCCATTTTTTTTTTTACACCAACCAATTGAAGGGTGAAATTGCGCAGTGTGACGATGTGAGGTCACCTGTGATGCTTTCCTGTGGTGGATCATCCATGTGGTCGTTGCATGATGGTAAACATGCTAAAGACCTTCTTGGCTGACCATCTCCTCCAGGATGTTTTGCATCAGGGTATCACTGATGTCCTATCAAAACAAACAAAAGGTTCCATCCTACATATTTGAACATCAAGACATAAACAAGTAATATCACAGAAGCAAAACATGATGAAACACCCCATGAATATATTATCAAAAAAATGTTTATCCTATTCAAATATCAATTGCAGCAATAATGTCAAACTCTGTGGGACTCTTGACTATCCGGAGAACTTGAATCCACTGCAATAAAATGCCTTATTAACACACCTAAATCCTCCTCAGCCTTTGTTCTATACATGTCATTGTTTAAATTATATGTTGGGACCAACCAAAAGGTGCTTACTCCAAGATGCAGGTCTTGGTGTGTCCCCTTTACCGGCAACAATTAATCTTAGGTGTGGCAAAGTTTCTCTTAAAATATCATCCACCAAGCCACAAACTGAAATTCAGACAATGAATTTTAGGTTGCTTATAGGCATTTAGTCTCTACACATGATTAGCAGTTTGATCAGCACTGGCCGCTGGGTTAGGCACAGTCAGTGGAGAGAGCTAACCTCAACAGCAATATATCATTATACAATACCTCCTTAATTCAGGCTTAAGCAAAGCAAAACAATGCATACTTATTTTTACCCTACAAATAAAGCATCTTGATCTACTGTAATCTGTTTGGACATGCTATAGGATGTCAATGGTAAATTGATTAAGATCCAGTTGGTTTAAAGTTTAAATCATTTGAATTCTTAGCACAGTGGTAAGGTTTAAAGTCAGAGTAAGCTATGGCTCAAAACTGCCCAAAAAAATCTGTAGATGATCATGTGCATGCAACAAAGGTGGTTGTGTTTATTTCCTTCAGTGTGGGTGGCTGGTGATAACACAGGGTAGGATAAAAGGGAAGCCATATGGCTACATCATATCTTCTTGCAGAGTAGCCTCGACCTGCTGGATGATCTTGATAGAGCTTTCGTCCACTTAATTCATATGGATACACTAACATCCCCAGTATACCTTATCTCACTAAGGCCCAAGTAATATATTTTGGAATGGATTAGAGTGATCCCACGGAGAGAGAGGGAGAGACAGAGAAAGAGGATATAACTGACAGATAGACAGAATGGCGGGCAGACCAACAGGATTGGTGCTACCATCAGCTTCTGACCTTGAAAAAGTAGAACCATTGGAAAGAAACAAACTAACTTTTTACAATTCTAATTTTCTGAAATGAATAATCAATGAATTTAATAATCAAGTTGTAATTACAAAGTGGGTGTCGTAATTATAAGGCAAAATTATGTCTACATAGGAATTTAACCCTGTGCAACTTTATGTCCTGATTTCATAATCTAAATAGGCCTTTTTCACTGAAGATATTTTGACATGTCACAATATTAATGATATTGCATTAAACACTTTGGTTTCAGGGTCCTAGCGTCTCATTTATAAACGTGGCGTACGCACAAAACGGGGCTGAAAATGTTCGTACGCCACTTCCCACGCAAACGTTGTGATTTATAAAAAACAAACTGGACGGGAGAATGTGCAATCGTCCACGCAAACTCTGACCCACGCCTACGCCCATTTTGGAGACAATGGGAATTGGCGACACAGATGAGGAGGTAAACTTATGTCAAAATGCAGAAAGTAAATATGGGAGTAATGATTACAATGTTCAAGTATTGATGCCATACTCCAGTAGCGTAGGCAGAAATAGTATTTTGGACGGGCCATTTTCAAAAAGACGTCGTAGCAAAAAGAACAAACAACAATTTTACTTTCCAACATACGGCAATGGCAGTAGCCTACTGTCTACAACATGCTTAACCAACAAGCTCTAAAAAGTTTGCACACAACAATATAGACAAAAACCTGTTGATTTTGACCTATTCAGAGTAGGCCTACAATATATTTGCACCGGCAAATTGGCTGTGCAGCATTGGCTCTGCACAGCACGGTTAGAAAATTAACCATTTCATTGCACAAAGTGGCAACTAAACATGAACCCAAACAGCAGAGAAGGCGTACATCCTGCGGGACATAGACTAGCCCACATCAGACAATTGCATTGTTGCTTCAGGACTTTTGCCAGAACATGAACAGTAATGCGCTAGCAGCAGTAAAAGAAAATCAAAGAATGAAAACTTCCAGCCAAGCATTGTTTGTATTATGAAAGATATAATGAAAAGTGTCCAGCAAGGCGCCAACTCTTATACGTAGAGTCCACAACGACAGGATAAAGGAAAACTAAAAACTACGTCACGCACAGATCAATTATCTTCTAATTTAATGTGGGCAAAACACAAACGCGTTTCAGCTAGATGTGTTCACCATTTCTTACTAAATAGGAAGGTTACTAAGTTACAAGAAGCATGAAACCCGTTTGACTTAATGTTACCTCTGTGAGGGCCTCCTCTGTCGCTGATGTCTGCACGTGCTGCAGTAAAGCTTGTCCTTATTTACACTCTATTCCACCCAAGAAAAGAGTCTGTACCACTTTAAAGAGAAGCTGTCGCGGTATAAGCAGTGCATTGCTAGCACATGGTACACTGTCTATACAGCCTGCTAGCTAATGTTAGCTGAATACATACATTTAAATATTTTTGATAACAAAACCTATTTTGATCAAACTTGGCTGGACGAGCCAGCGAGTAAAGTGGGCGGGCCAGCTAACAATTTTTGGTTCTGGAACGTTCCCTGAAGGTTAGATTTGGTTGCAGAAAGTTTGCTTTAGTTTTTACTTACATAGAACGTTCCCCTAACGTTGCAACCTTAAGAGAACGTTATTTTTTACATTCTCCTAACCTTTAAAAAAACTTTAACAACCATGATACCAGTTTTATTATTTTTTTTAAACTGTCTGTGCATGAGCAGGAATTATTATATAGTAGCAGGAATAAATGAACAGGCAAACTTGATGGGATTTAAAACTTTAATATAGCCTACAATATAAAAATTTATCGGAATCAGTTTTATTGGTAATATACTGTTGACACATAATAGTGCAAATGTAGTGTACAAGATGCATGTTGGAATGACAAAGTATTTTTAAAGACACCGTATTTTAAAACATATAAGTCACACACATTTAATTAGAAATGTGTTTCAAAAAATCCAAGACCAAGAACAGACATTCAGCACACAGACCAAGCTGAATACGGTAGGTGCCCGTTGTGGGTGTGTAACCAGGTTCTGATCAGCCTCCAATATTACCTGCAAAAAAAATAATAACCTCAAGGTCTGGGATCACTACTACATTTTTTTTAGCAATGTCCTGGTTCGAAGTATAAAGATAAAATGGATATAAAGACTTAATAATTAATTAGTCTTTGGCTTTAGATGAGTATTTACTTCACACAGAACTGAAAATACAACCGCACTGTAACTCTTTAAAAAAAAAATAATATTTAAAATGTCCAACAATGAATGTGACACTCCCACTTACTAACCAAAATGTCAGGTAATAATAACATATGTTCTGGCCAGAAGAAAAAAGAAAAGAAAATTACATGTTTATGTTTTGCTGCAGCAATAGTCCCTTCAATTTAGTTGTGTACAACCCAGTACCTATTTGAGTTCAATTTAAAAAAAAAATTGTATCCGACATTATCCTCCAACTCCACAGGAGGGAAAGACCTCATTGACGAGATGGTAGAAATGGAATTCCAAACTCAGGTCTGAAGTTCAGAGTCCATTCCGCTGTCCACCACGCTCTCTCCCGCTATGGCCGCCAGAGTGGAGACACACCGCTCCTCCGTCACACCCGCGCTGTCTCGCTCACAGTCCACCACACAGTCCTTCAGTACAGCTGTGTTAACAGAAAAGGTTTTTAGACGCCACCATCAGAAGAAAGAAAAAAATAATTCACTGTTCAGGATATTATTTTCTTTTTTCTTTCAGAGCTACGCGTTCGCTGTTTCTCCCTCTGCAACAGGTTCAGAAAAGAAACGAAGAAAAAAAAACAACCACACTGCGCCATGTTCTTTACATTTAGATCGGACTACAGCAATATACAGGCATACTATGAGCTCAACTCTAAATTCAGCACAGCATATGTAATTTAACATTTGGCCACATATGTCTTAACTAATAATATGCATAAACATAAACAGTTTAACAAATACATTGACATTGAACACAAGACCCACGCTTCTTCTAGAACTAGCTAGTACAGCAGCCATTAAGACTGTGTCCCTCCTTTCAACTGAACGCTAACATCAGAGTTTTAAAACTTGTACAGGATAACAGTTAGGAATAATCATGATATATGAGCTTACCTATGTTAACAGAAAAAGGTTTTCAGACGCCACCTTCAAAAAAAAAAAGAACAAAATAATTTACTGTTCAGGATATTATTCTTTTTTCTTTCAGAGCTACGCGTTCGCCATTTCTCCCTCTGCAACAGGTTCAGAAAAGAACACCAGCGTTGCGCAGTGGCCACGAAGTGGGCATTACAGCAAAATGTTTACCACTGCTGAAAAGTGTTGAGAGTTAAAATTATTCAATTAACACAAAGTGGCGTAACCTAAACTATTGGTGTCTAATTAATAAGGTGAACATAGGAAACTCATACTTTGTGTTGTGACAATTATTGATCACACTATCACATTATCCCTACTTAAGTTTGATAAGAAAACCATCAGATTTAGGGTGGGTTATAGGTGCACCCATCTTTGGACCCGTTCCTCCAGCCATCTTGCTTTCAGCCCGCGATTAGCATCCTTTGTTTTCTTCATTTTAGTAAGAGTAACCTTTTCGCCAGTCCCTCACAAGTTTCTGACTCACACTAAACTTTCTTTCTGCTGCTCTATCACCATTTCTGGCTGCATATTTTACTACACACAGTTTGTAACCTTCTTGACAAGGATTTTCTTTTTGGGGGCATTTCGTTTGTGTTCCGTCTTTCTCAGTTGTCTTTAGGAACAGCAAATAGTTGTCACAAGCCTAGAGCGCCCTCTCGCGGCTGTAGACGGTAATGTTTTCAGTATGAATTAACATTTAAAAACATGTTAAATTATATACTGTATATTTTCATATATAAGTCGCACCGGACTATAAGTCGCAGGACCAGCCAAACTATGAAAAAAAATGTGACTCATAGTTTGGAAAATACGGTAAATAATGTGAATGGCCAAAGTTGGGATGACCCCACCAGCAGTTCAGGAGAGTGATGGCAGTGGGAAATAAGCTGTTATTGTGTCTGGTTGTTTTTTTGTGTGCAGAGATCTGAAGTGCCTGCGAGGGGAGGAGGCAGGAGGATGGCAGCAGTGTAGAAGATGGCCAACAGCTCTTTTGATGGCAGTACATCCGGTTGAACCTCCAAGGCTTGTCAGGAAAAGTTATGCAATTATATAGTGTTAATCTTAGGGCAGGGTAGGGCAGGACTATGGTCAATTAATTATCATTTAGTTCCTCCTCTCCTGTTGACCGAGACTCCTGTTGAAATATGACTGGTTCTCTTAAATGCATGCATCAATTTTAACTTACGGAGAGGGATTCCAGACACACGCTGCGTCTTGGAATGTTTTCTTGTTTGTGGAATGGATTCATCTGAAATAAAAGACCATACCATTTGTACTGATTGTAAAAAGAATATTTGAATGTATACAGTCAGTGTGAACATTGTAGTAACAGGATTTCTACATTGTAGCCCAAAGACTTTCTAATGGAATGACACATCATCCATAGAAATGCATTGGGTTATTTTGTAAAAACAGTATGGCAGCTGTGTAGCCTACACACATTACATCGCTTTCTGTTCGCTTTCCCCTTCACTTAGCAGATGGCCGCAGAGTAACTTGCCTAAAAGGACTTTGATTGTACTGGCTTTATTAATGTACTATACACTAAAACTAATTAAAAGAACCGGCATATCTTATTTGTAACAAGAATGCAAGCAGGTTAACCCGATGACACAAAACATACAATGCGGCAAACCATACAAGTTGTGCACAGCAGCAAACAAAGACTCAAATAAAGCGCAATATATATTTTTAGAGTTAGACTCAGTCTTCTCGTTATTAATCTTTTCGGTATGACTCCCACACGGAAATTGAAATTTACAGCATCAGTTTTTGCAAGTATACAGTATAGAAGAAAGTATAAAGATAACAATAATAACAATAATAAAAATAGTAGTAATAATAACAATAAGAACCTTTGGCTATAAACAGAAATAAAAAGAAAACCATAAATTATCAGTCAAAAGTGTCCAGGTATTTATGTAAGTTCAGGTGTGAATGTGTATCTATTGTCCTCTCTGCCCTATTTCCTCTTCCCCCCGAGTGAGGAGTTGTACAGTCTGATGGCATAAGGGACAAAGGAGTCCTTGAATCTGCGGGTCCGACATTTGGGAAGGAGCAGTCTTCCACTGAACAGGCTCCTCTGGTTGCTGATGACAGTGTGCAGTGGGTGGCTGGCATTGTCAATGATGTCCAGCAGTTTGTCCAGTGTCCTCCTCTCTGCCACCGTCACCAGTGAGTCCAGCTTCATGCCGACCACAGAGCCGGTCCGCCTGATTAGTTTATCCAGCATGGAGGTGTCTTTCTTGGATATGCTGCACACCACAGTGTAGAAGAGGACACTGGTGACCACAGACTGGTAAAACATCCACAGCAGTTTCCTGCAGATGTTAAAGGAGCGCAGCCTCCTCAGGAAGTACAGCCTGCTCTGTGTCTTCCTGTACAGGTGGCTGATGTGTGCTGTCCAGTCCAGTTTGTTATCCAGCCACAGCCCGAGGTATTTGTATGATTGGACTGCCTCCACTTCAACTCCCTCTAGCAGGACTGGTCGCGGGCTTGGTCTGGACCTCCCAAAGTCAACAACCAGCTCCTTCGTCTTAGAAGTTTTGAGCTGTAAGCAGTAAGTGTGACACCAGAGAGCAATATGCAGTCCATTTAAAGAATAACTCTCGCCAAAATGCAACTTAGGATCTTTTTGTGAATGTACCCAAGTCAAACTTTCGTTTAAATACATAATTAGGACGGAAGCACCACTTTTAAGATTTACCATATTGTCGTTTTGTTCAAATGGCCTTTTGAATGGGCGTCTTAAGGGCCCTTCTATGGGAACATCAAAATCAACATTTTTCAAACACTAAGAACACTCGACACAACATGGGACTTTGCTCCAAGTCTCACCAGGGGTTTCCACACATGAACTCCTACATTGAGAACATTGTTTGTGCACAAAGAGTTTACTAAAAACTAAACAGTTTGAGCAAATCACTGCTTGACTGGCAAGATGGCGATGAGGGGAAAAAATAACTGCTAAAGTGAGTTGTTTACTTCAGTAAAACTTTTCTTTTTGGTCAACTTGATCAAAACCGGAATATAACAAAGCCCTACAAAGGAAAGGGCTTAAAGTTAAACCACAAACCCTTCCATTACAGCCACAACATCATTAAACTGTATTTCACTTGCTTTTTGTGAGATCGTGAAGCTGCATAGTGTGGCACGGTCCTGTAGCTGTGTCTCCAACACGGAAGGAGGACTTGAATCAGTCACCTCACTGCAGAGGTCTTCCCCCTACTGGCATGGGGGTGTAACGGTTCGATTTGCAAACTGAGCCACTTGTTAGAAGTGTAATGAAAGAAGTGAATTTTCTTAGTTGTGAAAATCGTTCTATTGATAGATTCTTGTTTTAAGTTTTTTCACTAATTCAGTTAAAAAACCGAAGTCAAACACAAAAGTTTTGTTTTAAGCTAAATTTATATCAGCCTTAAATTAATCTATTTATTTAAAAGCAACTGCCGGGTTCATTAAAATACATATCAGCATTCACGAGGTGCTTTGCATTGACTATTTATTGTTAAAAAATGGGCGTGTGGGGGCGGTATAAGAGGCTGATTCATGTACTCACACTTCATGTACGCACACTGGCTAATCTGTGATTTATAAAGGCAACATTGCTTACAGATGTGTGTGCGCAAGGTTTTTATGAATCTGAATTTCTTTTGGCGTACGCCATTTTTGGCTTTTTGGCGTACATACACTTTTAGTAAGGACCCTACACTTTTAGTAAGGACCCTACGCACGTACCTTTTATAAATGAGACCCTTGGTATCACCTTTTAGCACAGCAGACAGTTTGACTTTTCATTGCAGAAAAAGGTAAAACTAATTTGTAATACAAAAAAATATTGTCTTAATTTAAGTAATCAACTGAGGAAGTTTAATGGAGATATCTGTTACTTCAAATATGTTCCCCATCTACTGTAGTGTCACAACATGGGCTGCAATGGGGAAAAAATTGGCATCCCCAATTTCATTTTTCAATACTTTCCACCACTTAAATTTCTTAGGATTTTTCATGTTACAGAGGAGACCTTTGTCAGTAATAAACAACTGTCAGATTTTCTGTTGCATTTTGTTGGAGATTCACCAGTTTTTATTCACAAAATATTTGTACTAATGCATTTGTTAGAGGGGAAAAAGCTACTTTACCCACCTAATCAGCTACACCAAAAATAATCCTTAGGATGAGGGCACGATTACCAGGCAAGGGGTAGTCTCTCCTCTCTAACTCCCATGGCGCCATTTTAATGCTACGAAGCTATTAGCATCCAATTGACTGACATTCATTTTGGCGCCACTTTAACAGTGAATTACTTTACATCTGAAGCGTTTCAAGACTCTATTTGTGCATTGTGTATTTCTAAAGAAACACGACAATGTATTAAAGGCGCCATTAACTTGTAGCTCACGGTATGGCTCCGTAGCAGACATTTTTGTAAAAATAAGCTAACGATTGTGTCATACCGATGCAACTTGCTGCTGCATTGTTGACAAATCACCGTAATGCCAGGAGAAGCTCGCAGACAGTTTCGATTTACATCAGCTGTTTAGGTGTAATTACTGAAGTTAACTAGCATGTTAGTTAGCAGTGATTAGCCTGTGCCTATGTTATCTCCTAACATATACAGTACCTACACACTCCGTCCTTTGAGCATGATTGAGATTTCTCTTGGCACAGCTACTAGAGGACTTACAACTTTCAGACACATTGCCAACATCACAACTACGTCGTCAAGCTCAGTTGGAGGCTGCGCAGTAACGCCTAGCCATCACCGGAAAAGTGCTTCTATTTTTCTTCACTGGTCTCTGTCCAGAACAACGGGATCTGTTGGTCCACCTCTTTAACTGTCTACGGTACCAGGGACAACGTTAGCTACTGTACATAATGCTAGGCCTTTTTGTCAAAGCTAGCTAGCACAGTCACATTAGCCTGTGTAACTTTCAATAGCTCATCATCTGTAGCATTGACCCGCAGCTGACGTACTGTAAAGTAACCTTGAAGGTAACGTTACGACAGTTGTGAAAAAACAGGTAACATTAGTAAGACTTCTGCACTTGATATTAACGCTGGCATACATTACAATCACAGAGAGCTAGCTGGTTAGCTAACATTATCTTTAGCCTACACATGAAACTCTAAACAAAAAAAACAAAAATAAAAAAGCTAGCAAGATTTGAAAGAGGCATCTAATTCTGGCTCTGTCTTTAACCCCTTTTAGTGCCCTTGGGGCTCTGACCTAAGCGTGATTCCTTTTATTTATGACAACCCTGCCTTAATTACAGCTGCCAAGCCAATTACCAATTCGGTGTTTAAGCAAAAGAAATAGCCTATTTTAGCTGGTAGTGTAGACTTAAGGTTACCATTGCTGCATTCCTTAACCTTCTGACTATGTAGGCTAACATTACAGGCAACCGGCCAAGGACATATTTTATTGTGAACATAATAATTTAATATTAAAAAAGGGGAACTATTATATAGCATTTTCAGGGTCATACTGGTATTTTGTGTTTGTACTAGAACATGTTAACATGCTTTAATGTTCAAAAACTTAATTGTTCTTGTTCCTAATTGTTAACTGCCCAATGGCTTCTGCACCTGTATTCACCCTCAGGGTGAGACACTTTGTTGGAGCACCTGTCTTTTAGCCCTTTTCCCGAACAAGTCCAGTCTGCTCTGATTAACCAACACGTTTCCTGGAATCTCCTCTGCTCTCTAGATTTGTTTCATTAATAGCAGCTGCAGCTACTGCAATGGAGTATATAGTAGGACTTGGTACTTAAAAAAATTACAAATAAAGCCTTCTAAACCAAATACTACACATGTGACACGAAATTGGAGAGAATTTAACAACATTGGCAGCCAAGATTACATCTTTTACCACCATTAGCATGTAACTACTATAGTTGGCAGTGGACACTAATAGAATATAGCAGCACTCTTTACAATTAAAAATAAAGACAGATAAAGGCTTTTAGACCAAATACTTTATATCCGAAACAGATTCAGAAGTAATGACCCAGAATTGGGAGAACTCATCAACATTGGCAGCTATGATGACATCTTTTACTTCCGTTAACATGTCACTACATGCATTACACCGCAGTAGCTTAAAAAACAAAAAACAGCCTTCTCCAGTCCATAGATGGCTGGAGAAGGCTGACTAAGTGTAGGAGACAAAAGTGGAAACCTAATGCTCGCGCAGATTCCTAGCCTTGTCTACTTATTTTTTATCAGAAATTTTCTGATTTGACTAATTCATAAATGGAATACTTCATTTTGTACGGCTATTTGTGTTTAGACTACCCAAACACCTTTTTTTGATGAGATAAGTCTGATGTCTTATGGATAGGGAGTGAAGATGCTGGTCAATCAGTCCCCCGTCTTTGACTTATTTGACTTGATGGACACTGGATTAAATAGTGTATTAAATAGTATATTTTTATAGTACAATATGACAATGATAATGACAGTTAATATCAAGAAGCACAAGGAAATTCAAAAATCAGAATTTCTTGATGTTAATTAATACTGATGGGTGAAATGAAATCATCAGTTTAGTCAGAAGATTTTGTGTAAGGAGTGAATTCCTTGCGGCCGGTGTGAATTGTCTAGCCAGTAAAAGTGGCTATGCAAGGCTCATAATGCAACTATGACTTGGCCACATCTTTGTTACAAACTAAGATTATTAAAAATATGTCCCTTGGCAACTCATTATACCATCGGCTCAGGCTATTCTCTTCTTAAGCCTTTAATTAAATTTGAATGATTACAAAATACATAACAGTCAACCGCTACATGACTGCCAGCTAGAACAGCAGGCAGATGACTTATTATTTTTTTATTTTATTTTTCGACATTCTCACAGCTCCCTGGCATGCTTGTTCAATGTTGACATTTATTACTGCCTGTATTCCCCTTATTGTCTCTGTACCTATTCTTCTGTACCTTTCAGATGAGTGTATAAGTCATATCCCCCAAAATAAAATGCTTGTGACATTTAGAAGGGTAAATGTCTTTTGAAAAACATAATGGTTTGGCATGTAGATGAATAGATCCAGGCCATTCTTTGGATACAATAGTTCCCAATTATTATAAAATAAGGTTGATTTATTAACATGTTAAATATAACTATGAGTTTAATTAGAAAAGAAATCAGTGTGTCAACTCCACTGCCCCAATAAGGAAAGGAATTTCACAAATGACAAAGTTAGAGATTGTTTTTGTTCGTTCTTTCCACTGACTTGCTCTTAATTGATTTTTAAGCTGAACATTTTTAGTGATTGGGGTATTAGTGTGTGCTAAAAAGCAAGTAATGTCAAGGCAACTTTTGAATTGTTGTTCCTTTATCCTTTTGTGCTTGTGAGAGCTTGAAATGAAAGGAACATGGCACAAACAGCTCACCAGAACAGTGTACTTATGTGACATACAATAAAACATAATGTCTTTTTAAGTGGAAGCACAGTAGTTAAAGGTCCCGGCATGAAAATTTCACTTTATGAGGTCGTTTTCCATTAATATGCGTTTCTCCAGCCTGCCTATATTGTCACCAAGTGGCTAGAAATGGCAATAGGTGTAAACCGAGCCCTGGGTATGCTGCTCAGCCTTTGAGAATGAAAGCTCAGATGGGCCGATCTGGAATCTTGCTCCTTATAAGGTCATAAGGAGTAAAGGTACCTCCCCTTTCTCTGTTTTGCCCGCCCAGAGAATTTGGCCCGCCGATGAGAAAGAGAGAGACATCATGGCTTTCAAACGACCAAAGTGGCAGTTTGTCAAGGCCACACCCGCACCCCCCCAATGTTATTTTTGTAACATTGCTTCTTACGACCTCATAAGGACAAATATTCCTGATGGCCTATCTGAGCTTTCATTTTCTCAAAGCCATCACCTATTATAGGTGCTATAGGTGATGACGTACTGAAGTTTAGGGTAAGCGTATTGTGTCACTTTCGGTGTTCCCGTGTTACAGACGCTACTCTGCTGCTCCAGCAAAACTTACTCTGCTTTATTGTTTAAATTAGCGGCTAATTGCCTGGATTGCATTTAAATTAAATTAATTATAGTTATAGTCAAGCACTTATACTTCTCTTACAACGACTGCCTCGCTGATCTCACAATTGTTAAACTGCTGTTAGCTACTCTAGCATAGTCATTAGAAATGGCTAACTCCTCTCCCTCTCCTACTTTCTCTTGCTCTGTGTGTCAAATGTTTAGCTATTCCTCTGCCTCCTTTAGTAATAACGACACACGTAATAAATGTTGTATATTCACTGTTCTGGAGGCGAGGCTTAGTGAGTTTGAGGCACTGCTCCGCGCCATAGAATTAAAATCATATGCTTCTGTAGCTAGCCAGCACCCAGTAGCTGGTGCGGGCCAACATACTGCGGCTTCTGTTAGCAGCCCCCCGGCAACGCCCGAGCAGCCGGGCGAGTGGATGACTGTCCGAAAGAAGCATAGCGCTAGCTTCAAACCGGGGAGCGCACACAGCAACGGCCCCTCCAAATCGGAGCCTGGCAGCCAACATCTTTGGCTTTCTAACAGTTTCTCCCCATTCGGTAACACACCGGCTGAGAAGCCAGCTCTTGTTATTGGGAGCTCTATATTGCGGAACGTGAAGTTGGCGGCTCCGAAGGCCGCGGTTGTGTGTGTCCCTGGGGCCAGAGCAAGCGATATAGAATCCCATCTAAAGCTGCTGGCTAAAGTTAACCGTAAATACAGTAAGATCATACTTCACGTAGGTGGTAATGATACCCGATTATGCAAATCGGAGATCACTAAAATTAATGTTGAGTCACTTTGTGCACATGCAAAGACCATGTCGGACTCAGTAGTTTTCTCTGGACGCCTGCCAAACCTGATCAGCGATGACATGTACAGCCGCATGTCATCCTTCCACCGCTGGTTGTCAGGGTGGTGCCCAGCTAATGATGTGGCCTATGTAGACAACTGGAGTGCGTTCTGGGGAAAGCCCATGGTCTAATTAGGAGATGGCATCCATCCCACTTTGGACGGAGCTGCTCTCATATCAAAAAATCGGAATCTTTTATTGGCCATAAACCATGACAACCCAAGTCCCATATTACCCATATTAGTAATCAGAGGTGCAGTGCAATGCGCTCCTCTGTGCTTCCACTGGGTCAGTCGCCCACTCATAATCTAAGGTAAACAAAAGAGGAGCTATACTTAAGAATTGAAATTAAAACTACCACTGCAATGATAAAACAGATTAGGAAAATTAGATGTGGACTATTAAATATTAGATCTATGTCTTCTAAAGCAGGACTAGTAAACGATCTGATATCAGATAATCAAATTGATCTGTTCTGTCTTACTGAAACATGACTGGGCCATGAAGAATATATTAGTCAAAATGAAGCCACTCCTCCCAGTCATTATAATATTCAAATTCCAAGTGACTCAGGCCGAGGGGGGGAGTTGCAATCATCTTTGATTCAATCTTGTTAATCAATCGTAAATATAAACTAAATTATAACTCATTTGAAAGCCTTATTCTTAAACTTCAACATCCATCATGGAAAATATTACAGCCAATTATATTTGTTGTTATTTACCGAGCTCCAGGACTGTATTCTGAATTTGTATCTGAATTCTCAGAGATTTTGTCAGGTGTAATCCTTAAATCAGACAAATACAAATTGTAGGTGATTTTAATATCCATGTGGACGTTGACAACGATAGCCTTAGTATTACTTTCAACTCACTACTAAATTCAATTGGTTTTAGTCAGAGTGTGCATAAGGCCACTCACTGTTTTAACCACACCCTCAACCTTGTGCTGACATATGGCATTGAAATTTAAGATTTAATAGTATTTCCGCAGAATCCTTTTATTATCAGACCATTCTCTAATAACTTTTGAATTCTTACCACCCAACTATACTAAAGTAAATAAAAGCTTCAACACTAGATGCCTATCTGACAGTGCCATAGCTAAATTTAAGGAAGATATTCCAACAGCATTTAATTTAATTCCGTTCCTTAATATAACAGATGACCTTTATGTTAACTTTAGTCCCTCCCAAATTGATAAATATGTAGATGGAGCTACGACCTGCCTACAGATGACTTTAGACTCTGTTGCTCCTCTCAAAAAGAAAATGATGAAGCAAAGGAAACTAGCACCTTGGCATAACTCCCAAACTTCCAAATTAAAACAATTCTCACAAAAACTTCACCAAACTGGAAGAATCTTGTTTAGATTGACAAGACAGTCTGAAATGTATAAGAAGGCCTTCAGAGATGCCAGATCAGTATATTGCTCATCATTAATAGAAGAAAATAAGAACAACCCAAGTTTTCTTTTCAGCCCTGTAGCAGGCTGACAAATAGTCAGAGCTCTATTTAACCATCTATTCCTATAGCTCTGAGTAGTGATGACTTTATGAGTTTCTTTAATGATGAAATTGTAACAATTAGAGACAAAATTCATCACCCTTTGCCCTCAATTTCTAACAATTCACCTTTAAACGCAGTAGAAAGAACAACCAGACCTGACATATACTTAGACTGCGTCTGTCTGTTTATTGTATTTAGACTCACAAGTACATCATTCCTACTTCAAAATCAGCATATTACATTAAAAAAGAGAAAATTGAGAAAATATTAAATAAAATAGGATAAATATTAAAACAAACAAAAGAAAAACCCTAGATGCGTCCCCCACTCCCTCAACTCTGGATCTCTATAATATTATTGCAGGACATGAGAGTCCACAAAACCAACAATGTATTAACAGGTAGTGAATTACAGCAATTTCTTAACCTTATCTGCCATTGTTTGCCACGGTAAAATAGTATTGACTCCAGCACTGTGCATTCTTGCCACTGGTAGCTCCATATCAACCACGTCTATGTATGTGTTAATCCATTGGGACTTAGTGATTGTATGTGGAGGTTACCAACGTAGAGCCAGCATTTTCTTGGCAGCCGTAATGCCTGTTAAGAGTACATGTTTTTTCCAACATGTCATCTTCAGTGAGGAGGTATCATTCAAGAGTAGCACAGTGGGAGAACATGGTACACATTAATTACCTTAAAAACATACCAATGTCACCTTCATCTGTGTGGAAGATGTTGTAGGTTTAATGCGATAGCAAGACCAAGGTCGTCACCCTGAGATAGAGATCGAAACAAACTGTTAAGATCTGAAAGCAAATATTGCAACGAGACAAGTTACAAACTTTAACTGTTCGCTCAGACATCCAAGGAAGGTTTGGGCCATCTTTGGGCCGTTAAGACCTCTGGTGGAAACTACGAATAGCAGGAAAACACATCATCACAGCAAACAGACCCGAGTCTGGGAGATCATGCAGCTGCATCAAAATAGTCTCATTAAGGCTAAAATCTTTTAAGACAGGGCTGCAAATTCCACAATGTCTTAAATCTATTCAAAATAATTACACCTGGAAATTTGGATAGAATATATTTCACAAATGTGTTAAACTGTATTAGATTTTGTTTTAAAGTACTCATATTATGCTCATTTTCAGGTTCGTAATTGTATTTTGAGGTTGTATCAGGCTAGGTTTACATGGTTTACAAAAAAAGACTGTATTTATGCTGTACTGCACATTCCTATAGCTCCTCTTTTCACCCTGTGTGTTGAGCTCTATTTTAGCTACAGAGTGAGACATCTCACTTCTGTTCCATCTTTGTTGGGAGTAGCACATGCTCAGTATCTAGGTAAGGACTACTGGCCAGTCAGAAGCAGAGTATGAGGGCGTGCCCTGACAGTACCTAGGTAAGGACTACTAGCCAGTCAGAAGCAGAGGATGAGGGCGTGCCCTGGCAGTACCTAAGGACTACTAGCCAGTCAGAACCAGTACATTAGATAACGTGGTGCAGACCAACTTAAACAGCTTTATGGCCCATGGCTAAAAAGTATTGCCCCAGTTCTTCCTAAAAGGTGATATAAAACTCTGGGGGAATTCCATCCCATTCCGGAGACTTCCCTTTTTTTTATACCCGCTAAAGCACCTCTCAACTCAGTCAGAGTGATTTGTTCCCCAAGACGTTGTGCATCATCTTGTTTAAGCGTGGGGAGTTTAAGTCTTGTAAAAAGGTGTCACATTTAGTTTATCCAGTAATACTTCAGACTTGTATAGGTCTGCATAAAAGTTTTGGAAAGCAGCATTGATATCTTTGGGAGTAGTCAGCAATTTTTTATCTAAACTGATAGCTGTAATATTGGAATATTTTTCACTTTTTTGCAGAGAAAGAGAGAGCAGGTGACTTGGCCTTGAGCCATTAAAATAATAATTTCTTCTAGCCCTTTGAATTTGAAATTCAGCTCGTAATCATAAAATGTTGTTTAACTTAATTCTGACTGCGTTGATTTTCTTTTTACTGTCGTTTATGGGCCATCCCGTTGCTGAGCCTGTTCTAGCATTTGTAATTAATTTTCAAGTGAATAAATTTTGCTCAGCTTTGATCGATTAAGGTTGAAAGAGAAGGAAATATTAATGTCAAAGGGCTCTTCAGCTAAGCCGTCTCATAGACCCATTCCAACAAGGCTACTTAAAGAAGCGTTACCCGTGGTTAAAACTCCATTACTAAATATGATCAATATGTCTCTATTAACAGGTTATGTACCATGGTCATTTAAAGTAGCTGTGATAAAACCTCTCCTGAAAAAAACCCTCCCTCAACCCAGAGGTCTTAGGAAACTATAGACCTATATCTAATCTTCCCTCTCTCCAAGATCCTTGAGAAGGTAGCTGCTAATCAGTTATGTGATTTTCTACATAGCAATAGTTTACTTGAGGACTTTCACTCAGTATTTAGAAAGCATCATAGCTAGAGACGGCACTGGTAAAAATGACTAACGACCTATACTGCTGCCGACAAAGGCCTTGTCTCTGTACTTGTTTTACTAGATCTTAGTGCTGCATTCAACACCATTGATCATACCATCCTGTTACAAAGACTGGAACATTTAGTTGGCATTAAAGGAATCGTACTAAGTTGGTTTAAGTCATACTTATCCGATCAATCTCAATTTTTTTATGTTAACGATAAAGCCTGCAAGTACATTAAAGTTAGCCATGTTGTTCCACAAGGCTCAGTACTTGGACCAATTCTATTCTCCTTATATATTTTTCCTCTAGGAAATATAGGAAACACTCAACTACCTTTCATTGTTATGCGGATGACACCCAATTATATCTATCAATCAAGCCAGACAAAACCAGTCAGTTAGCTAAACTTCAAGCTTGCGTAAGTGATATAAAATGCTGGATGACTTACAATTTTCTGATGTTAAATTGAACAAGTTATCACGAAGTTATTGTGCTGGGCCCTAAACACCTCCAAACTTTATTATCTAGGGATGTAGCTACTCTGAATGGTATTTGCCCTGGCCTCCAGCACTGCTGTCAAAAATTTAGTTATTTATTTTGATCAGGATACATCCTTTAACGGCCATCTAAAACAAACCTCAAGAACAACCTTTTTTTCATCTTCATAACACTACCAAAACTAGGAATATCCTGTCTCAAAATAATGCTGAAAAACTAGTCCAAGCATTTGTTATTTCCAGGCTGGACTACTGTAATTCTTTATTATCAGGATGCTCAAATAAGTCCTTTAAGAATCTCCAGCTGATCCAGAATGCTGCAGCGCGTGTTCTGACAAGAACTAAGAAAAGAGATCATATTTCTCCTATATTAGCTTCTCTGCATTGGCTTCCTGTAAAATCCAGGATTGAATTTAAAATCCTTCTCCTGACTTATAAAGCTCTAAATGGTCAAGCACCAACTTATCTTGAAGAGCTCTTAGTGCCTTATTGTCCCACTAGAGCACTGTGCTCCCAGAATTCAGAGTTACTTGTGGTTCCTAGATTCTCTAAAAGTAGAATGAGAGCCAGTGCCTTGAGCTATCTGGCTCTTCTACTGTGGAATCAGCTTCTGGTCTGGGTTCGGGAGGCAGACACCATCACCCATTTAAGAGTAAACTTAAAACTCTCCTCTTTGATAGATGTAGCCCTTTGGAAATTAGGCTAAACTCTAAGTTGATGCATAACTATATTCAGTTCATAGAGACAATAAATAGTTAATAAATTACAAATATATGGTACTAAAAGTTAAACGGTTAAACTGTTAGTTCATTCTACTGTAATGCACTTTAAACCCCTGTATTCAGGATGTAAGGGTTATGTGGATAGAGATAATGTTCATGTATTTATTTTCTTATACATCCTGTTTAAGTTGTATGTCTTTCGTTATATGGAATGTTGTTTATATAAGAAAGTACTTGTGGAAATGTAATTTACTTAGCTATAAGGTAGGTAAGAATATTGTAATTGGTTGTTAGATATTTGTTTGATTCTAATTGGTTTACGGGTTAAAACGGGAAAAAAGGGAGCCTGCGGAGAGGAGAGAGATTATGCGTGACCTGGAACTGGAGAAGAACTGAAAAATTGCAAGACAGACTGAGTTTTTCTAAAACGAACTTTGTAGGACTTTGCTGAATCAATCCTGTTGGGAGAGATTGTTGGCTAAACAATCTCACTAACTGACAATTTACAAGAGCGAAGTAGTGAGATTCACGGAGCGGACGAATTACCAAGTTCGACCAGAATACGGTAGACGTTCATTTATTGTTTGTTCACCGGAGTGAAGAGGACATTGTCTTTACTGGGACAATACACGTGTAACGAACAAGGCTTGCTACGCCAGTGTGGTAGGGAGGTTTGTTGTGGGCCTGATATCATTATTATTATTATATCACAACGGAAAAAGGTGAATTTAAAAGACACCATTTCATGTGTGACTACTTTGTACAACAATAGAAAATAACATTTAGTATTAGTTTAATTGATCATCTGGAGATTTATTAATATAGGCACTTAAAGAAATACCAAAGTTAGCTAAACAAACCCAATAGTTACTTTCATTTACCTGGGAAGGGTTAAAGGCGCAACATAAAGCTTATAGTTAGGGAGTGAGAAGTCACAGCGTTTGCCTAGACCGGCGGGGGAGGGTGTATAGCCACAGACATGGAACCACTTCTCTTCTCGGCTTCTCTTTATTGTCGTCAGATTAATTTACCAGCTAGATCCGGCAGGGGAGAGTTCTAGCCTGACCATGCTCCTCTCTTTACCCTGTCTCTCTTAGTTACGCTGTAATAGTTTAGACTGCCGGGTGACTTCCTTTGACACACAGGGAGGCTCCAAAATCATGTTTGCAGCTGTTGCCGGGTTCCTGCTACATGTCCTGCGATGCTCTGTTACATCCTGCTACGCTCTGCGGTGCCCTGCTACGCTCTGCTGTGCCTTGTAACGCCATGCAGTGCCTTGCTATGCCATGAACTACTACAAACTACTATTTTTAGTCACTGTTCAAATATTTTTTACTGTGACTGTTATTGCCACTTCTCATTTCAACCCCAATCGGCCATCAGACACCACCTACCAAGAGCTTGGTATGTCTAAGGTTTCTTCCTAAAAGGGAGTTTTTTTCTTGCCACTGTTGCTTGTTCTAGAAGGAACTACTAGAACTGTTGGGTCCTTGTAAATTTTAGAGTTTGGTCTAGACCTACTCTATCTGGGAAGTGTCTTGAGATAACTCTTGTTATGAATTTATACTATACAATTACATTGAATTGTGGGACCATAGGCAGGCTGGGGAACGCATATTAACGTTAAAAAACCTCAAAGTGAAATTTTCATGCCATGGGACCTTTAATGGATCTAAACGCTGATGAATTTGGGAATTTTGTCTTAAGTGGATAGACATGCTGAAAGCAAGCAATGTCAAAGTAACATTTGATTGGTTGTTGTTTAATCTTCTCGGGGATTTAAAGCAGAAGTACATAAACCACACACAAGAATATTGTGCTGCATGTGACATCAACACAATGACAGAATATCATAGGACTAGAGAACTGGCATAACCCGGATACTCACTTAACCAGGCCAAGACCATACTCTGGTTACCATACTCATACAGTCAGTGGTCATTGTGACATGAGAAATACTTTCAAAGTACTTATGTATAAAAATACACAGAGCTAAAGCATCAAAGTCGTGCCGAGTGGAAAAGTCATGCCACAGCACTGACCACCTTTGTGGAACAAATCTATTCGCAGTGTCTCTCCCCATGTTGTGACGTTTGACTGTCAGTGTTTCGTTCATCAAATCGCTTCGTGATTCCAACTATATTGTTCTACACTGTCATTATACTTGTGGTGTGGACTCCACCTTCCACTGGCGTTAGAACAATTTTTAAAACTATAGCTGTATAATTATCGTTATACTATAGTTATTCTTGGTGTGGACGGTCCACAATGTTTCAAGGATCAGCAGGAGATAAAACATCAAGGGTTTGTGTCATTGATTGTGGCGATGTGAAATGGCTTTTGAAGCTAAATTGCTAAAGTTAAACTGCACTGCTGGCTTAAATATGTAAGAAGAAGGTGAAGTAGTGAGAATAATTGAAAAAGTGGAAATGCTTTCAAGGGTTTAATTTTAAATTTCATTGAAACGTTGAAAAGTGGAATATTTAAGGCTTTCTAAAAAAAAGCTGCACTAAATTGCTGGTTTAAATGTGTAAGTAGAAAGTGAAGTTGTTTGTCCTCGTTGGCCATTCACAATATTTCAGTTATTTGATACTAGCAATGCTAAATAGAGAACTATAGCAATGTAAGGATAAGGCTAACTTTTCAGGTGACTTGAGCAGGCTATCATCTCCATCTGCTTTGCTAGACTTTCAGATTGTAGGACTTTATGTGAAAGAAGGGTGAATTATGAATCTGCTTCATTTTGAAAGTAGTTAGAATTCTTCATTTCTCTTTGAAGCCCTGCAGAAAGAGGCAGTGTGGTGGTGGTGGTGGGGGCGACAGGTTAATTGAGGAATAATTCCCTTCAGAATGATTGATTTTGGTGACTTGAGATGTCAGAATCCATTATAGGAAATTTAAATTTGCAATTAAAGTGGGATGTTGGGTGCAGAATTCTTTCATTTTAATTCCCCCTTGCTTCCTCCCCTGTTATTAATGTTCTGCATTAAATGTCCAGGCCCTCTGTTCTCGGATTTGGCAGTCACCCACCATCTAACAGTTTGCCAAAATGAGGCTTAATTAATGAACTCATACATACAATAAATCAAACCGTTTTTTCTTCAGAATAGCAATGGTGGACTAGAGGGACATTTCATGAGGTAATTGAGAATACACACCTCATCATGTTAATAAAAAGAACTGAAAAAAATGTTCAAGCTTCAACATGCAGCCTGAGATTTGTAGTTACTGCTTAATTTTTTTTTTCCTGTGTTGAGAACTTTTTAAAATGTAATATTTAATCTTAGTCAAATCAAACCTTGTAATCTTTGACTGCGTGAACTCACTTTCACAAGACAGATTTTACTGGTAAAGGACAAAGACTGTAATGTGATGCCAATAAGCAGTTGACTACTGTTGATATTTCTGCAACACTTCATCTGTTTACATAGCTCCTATCCAAGGAATTTTGAGCTTTGGGTGGTGTGTGTCAATACATTTCTAATGTCAAACAAACTAGTGTGTGTCCTGTTGTGCATATGATTACTCTTCACAAATTGCATTTCCAATTCAAATTATTCAATGTACACCTCAAGATGTTATCCATTTTGCCCAGCTTTGTTTTTAGACACTGCTGACAAAAAGTATCAACATTTGGTAATATTGTCAATTTTGTCAAAAACATCTTAATACAGTGGAACAACGGATCAGATCTTTACTCTCGCAAGGATCCTGGAGGGGGCCTGGGAGTATGCCCAACCAGTCTACATGTGTTTTGTGGATCTGGAGAAGGCGTATGACCGGGTCCCCTGGGAGAAATTGTGGGAGGTGCTGCGGGAGTATGGGGTGAGGGGGTCCCTTCTCAGGGCCATCCAATCTCTGTATGACCAAAGCGAGAGCTATGTCCGTGTTCTCGGCAGTAAGTCGGACTCGTTCCAGGTGAGGGTTGGCCTCCGCCAGGGCTGCACTTTGTCACTAATCCTGTTTGTAATATATATGGACAGGATATAGAGGCGTAGTCGGGGTGGGGAGGGGTTGCAGTTTGGTGGGCTCAGGATCTCATCGCTGCTTTTTGCAGATGATGTGGTCCTGATGGCGTCATCGGTCTGTGACCTTCAGCACTCACTGGATCGGTTCGCAGCCGAGTGTCAAGCAGCTGGGATGAGGATCAGCACCTCTAAATCTGAGGCCATGGTTCTCAGCAGGAAACCGATGGAGTACTTTCTCCGGGTAGGGAGTGAGTCCTTACCTCAAGTGAAGGAGTTTAAGTACCTTGGGGTCTTGTTCGCGAGTGAGGGGACCATGTAGCGTGAGATTGGTCGGAGAATCGTAGCAGCCGGTGCGGTATTACAATCCGTTTATTGCACCGTTGTGACGAAAAGAGAGCTGAGCCAGAAGGCAAAGCTTTCGATCTACCGGGCAATTTTCGTTCCTACCCTCACCTATGGTCATGAAGGCTGGGTCATGACCGAAAGAACGAGATCCAGGGTACAAGCGGCCGAAATGGGTTTCCTCAGGAGGGTGTCTGGCATCTCCCTTAGAGATAGGGTGAGAAGCACAGTCATCCAAGAGGAGCTCGGAGTAGAGCCGCTGCTCCTTCGCGTTGAAAGGAGCCAGTTGAGGTGGTACGGGCATCTGGTAAGGATGCCTCCTGGGCGCCTCCCTAGGGAGGTGTTCCAGGCACGTCCAGCTGGGAGGAGGCCTCGGGGAAGACCCAGGACTAGGTGGAGAGATTAAATCTCCAACCTGGCCTGGGAACGCCTCGGGATCCCCCAGTCGGAGCTGGTTGATGTGGCTCGGGAAAGGGAAGTTTGGGGTCCCCTACTGGGGCTGCTGCCCCCGCGACCCGATACCAGATAAGCGGATGAAGATGGATGGATCTTCATAATATAGATGTTTTAAGAAAGTTAATTTAAGAAAGAAAATATTTTTCAGTCTTTTGTTTCCGTTTCCTTTATTGTCATCTAATTTGTCAATTCAAACCGTATTTGCATTAAATTAGATCAAATTAAAAGAAGCTGTAACACCAAGTAGTAATAGGATGAATAAGTGTGTAGAATACAGATGTTATATACACGTAAAGAAACATGTATACATTTAGTATATATATATATATATATATAATATCTAACAAGAATGCATAGATTTAAAAAAACATGAATTGCAGCATTTGTTGAATTTTATATGTATTATTTAGAATATGGATATGATTGAAAATATATTACAGAGGACAGCTGATTTTTTGACATGTTAACAATAATGCATTAAATATTGCATTAAAAAGAAAGGACTGTGAAAATTGAGGCGGTGGGGAAATAAATTCAGCATCTGTTTCCCTGGGAGGACTATCTGCAGCAGCAGCACATTAATGCCACTATCAGCTACTATATCACCAGTCAAAGTGACAAATGGCAGACAAGCGCCTCTCAAATATTCAGGGAGGGTGGAGTAGTGCAGGGGTGGTAATGGGTGATAGTGTTTTTCTCCATTTGGTAGGAGGACGATGTAAAATTTGGGGAGAGAAATGGTTGGAGTAAAAATGAGAATAAGCAGTGTTTGGAGACTGTATGTTTGCATGTCTACATGACAATGTTTCAGAGAGGAGAACAAATTATTGTCTTATTGTCCTTTTTCTGCACTCCCCTCCCACACACCCCCTCATCTCCCCCATCATTCGGACAGCTGGAAACAGAATTCATCCGATTCGTTCTGCTGCTTTTCTCTCCCCCAACTGCCCCATTCCCCCCACCATTCCCCAGTTCCCCTCACTGTTGTAATAGGATCTGCAGGAATCATTCAAAGGCTAGATATAATTTACTGCTTGCCGTGCACAATTCCCCCTCCCACTCTCACCCCCTTTCTCAATCGCACAAGGTGCCCTGCGGATGAACTAATCATACTTGAAATATTATTTCTGCTTCTTATTCCTCCATTTTATGAACAGCTCCTTTTTATGGTGCAATGGATTTAACCCCTGCCTGGTCACACTCACCCCAGTCTGTGTAGAAAGAAAGAGGGTAGGTGGTGTAGGTGGAAAGAGAAAGACATGAAACCCTTTTTGTTTTTATAATTCTTTGTTTACATGTCTCTCCTCTGTGTTTAATAAATTCATAGTTTACCCAAACCTTGATTTTTCCAGGTGATGACTCCATCTTACAATAAAAAGAATTACTTAGGAAACATGCAAGTAACACAGCCGAGCTATATAAAATAATAAAGGAAAAAATAATTCCTTTTACCCATAAACCCCTTGCTCTCTTTATTCAATCCACATATTTGGAGAAGTAACTTCTCTTCATTCATAATATATACAGCACAGTAAATGCACTCATGCATAACAGCTAGTATTAGCATATGAGCTGTGCTACTCTTTGAAAAAGTAGAAAAAAACATATTTTTGAAGCTATTATCAAAATGTTCTTTCTTATTTAAACTATGATGTACTGTATATCAAGACCTTCCTTCACTCTGAAAAACCCCACAGGCTCAATAAGTGTTGAGTTTAACAGTTTTTATTTAAGTCACTTGGCACCAGGATCTGCTTGAATGCTATACAGAGAGAGACAGATCGTAGGCCAACTTCTATGAAAATCTATTGATTTTGCACTTCGTCCATTGATCTCTTGTGGGACAAGAGGCCTGGATTAGGATTAATGTCCTCTAAACGTGCATGGGACCTGGCATCATGAAAGAATTGCCTAAACCTTTTTATTTTCTTTCTTCAAATTTGGTAAATTGAGAGAATTAGAGAGAATTAATCCATGACAGGGATATAATTGTGAAAACTCTCAGTGAGTGCATGAGATCACAGTCAAAGTCAAACAAGCTTTTGAAATGAAAAGGTTATTTAGTAAACAACAATAAAAAGTTAATTTTGTATCCCAAACTGTTAAATCAAAGAAGTAGTTTCAAAATTTGAAATATTTTCCCTTTAGCTGACAAATTTCAACATGTTATCCTAATGAAATATGGCCCACAGAATATTGAGGGTATACGTAATTTAAATATTTTTTTATATGGATTTAAAAGTGGGTCACATGCCTAGTGCCTACATCATATTAAACGTAATACAAATAACTCAGCAAGGATGCTAACATTTACAGAGCCAATTTTATGAGAATATTCAACAATGTATTGAAATTTGTTTTTTAACATCTGGTAAACATTGGTATTTGTACCGGCTTCAAAAGTCCAGTATCTGTCGAGCTACTAAGGTACAGGTGTAGCTTACATACAGTGCTTTATTAGGCTTTCGTTCCAGTTGTAAAGATAAAAGATTAAATTGTCCCTTTAACATTGTTTACCAGGTTTTTTATTGTAGTCTTAGTAATTCTATTAACTAATTCTAATAACTATTAGTAGCTTTAAGGCAGAAGCTATCAGGATATTGTCATCATACCCTCAGTTCTTTTTTGATCCTATTTTCTCTGTGCATTAAAGGTGGCCTGTGGAGGTAATTCTAAATTATTTCTTTTTTTGCGTTCAACATACTACTGCCACCAACCATGTAAATCGCAGATAGTGTTAAACTTTTCCACAGGGTACCTTTTAAGCACTACTTCCTTTTGCTTTATACTGTAGACAATCATTGACAATTTTAATCATAACTGTTGAGTGACTGTAGATTGGTGTCCTTGCATGACTTACTTTGTTTGTCTTTCAATTGTGCATTATATCTAACTTTGCTGATAAGCATGTGAGTAATGATGCATCTCAAAAATACATTCCCATGTCTCAACAGTGAACTGAGATTGCTTCCATTCGGCTCTCACAGACCGTTCCCCAATACATGAACTACCTTTTTTTTCACAGCCAACATGCATGCACAGCAGGACTATGAAGAACAGAAAAGCTCAGATCACAACACACACACAGGAAAAGTGTGACTTAATTCTCTGCTCAGGATGTCATTACTCCACTATATCTGATTCTTTACACAGCAAATATTTGTTTACTGCTAATGTCATTTGGAGTTATTATTTAACATCAATTACAGCTCCTTTAACATTGGCCTACTACATCAACTTTTCAAGTGTTTGTCCATGTGTTTCAAACAATATCTCAGGCAGAAAAAATATACTTTTGACCTAACTGTTGCAAAGGATGCATTCCACCCTTATTTTTCAGCATTTAAATTATAATTAACTATGAGGTGAGCTTGGAGTTTTTTTGGTGCCTTATCCTCCTTTTGTTGGGTAAATTTTAGCTTTAAAGACGTAACTGTAAAGAAGGATAAACGTGAGGGGGGAGAGGGGGATTCCCTTGGGAGGAGAGCACCGTAACGCTAATAGAGGTGTAACGTTACGATTGGCCGCTGTTCTGACTCGGGTGTCTGGGTCTGTTTCCCAATGGTTCAGTGAACAGCCGTTTGCGTCCTTGGCACCGGAGTTAAGTGCTGACCGGGTTTGGATTGCTGTGATGATAGTGGCTGGCTGGGGGCTGACTGTCGATGTGTCCCAGGGCCGGGGTTGTTGTCAGCTCTCATCCCGACTGAAGCCCCCTCTCCGAAGAAAGATAGAATTGAAGTTTGTATGGAATTGTGGGTCGAAAATCGTGATACGAACCGAAGGTTTGGTTTATTGTTACAGCCCTAATAATTAGGCTAACTACAATGTTTTCAGAAGATAGCATACCCAACCCTTTCAAGGGGTTGTCACACTGAGAAAGGTTCAACACCTATTACCCACTGCTTTATCTGTACTTTTTACACTGACATGGCATCTGCTCAATGAACAGACACAAGTAATAGATTGTCTGCACTCCATTTGGACACTGACACAAAATCATGACATCATGTATTTTTTGTTGAGTACATATTGGCTCAGCAGATGGAGAGATGAAGAGAATGTGAACAAAAGAGGCAGAAGGTTAAAGGTATAGAAAAAAGTAAAGAGGAAAAGAGAGATAGAAAGGCAAAGCGAGAGAGGTAGCCACAAGGAAGCTATCAGCTGTTCACTTGTACTTAGGGAGCACATTTACTTTCCATTGATTTCCAATGGTTTAGTCAATTTCCTGCCACTTTTCATTGCAAGTACTTGTGATCTCAGTTTAGCTGCTTGCAGGAAAAAGGAGAAAGTCCAAAATGGATATTTTAGAGTCTATAATACAACTGCTACAGACTGTGTATTTCCTGTCTGCAAAATCTAATATTAGTCTTGGTTGGTGTATATCAAGAAAAATAGGTATTAAAAAAGGTATTAAGCAACATCCCATATATTATTTAGTCAAAAACATCTTTATAAAACCAGTGTAAAGCTGTTATTGTGTAACCAGCTAAATGATCACTGTAGGAAAGTGAATACAGAAAAATAAAAAATAAAAATCTTATTTCAGATCATACTACATAAAACTCGTATACCTTCATACAAAATATAACCAGTCAACAGACAGCTCACCAACAGATGTGGTGTCCAGCAGTATCCATGAATCACTAAATCTACTGTAGCTTTAACAAAAGAAATTTTGTGTTATTTTTTTCTTTGCCTTGGATTCTGCCTCTGCTTTTTCTGAGTAGCAGTTTCTTTTGTGACTATATTCTGTGCACACAGCATACAGATTTGATCTGTATCGCAATAGTTTTTTTTCAATCTCCCACATCTTTTACTGTTTTTCTTTAATGCAAATACTCATTCACCTAGTTTTTATTTTGGTCTTTTTTCTGTTGTCTGCCTTCAGAGAGCATTGCCAACTTGATATTCAGTTTGAAATAGCACAACTCAAAGGGCATTTTTTCCCGAGCACATCTGCTTGCAAGGGAGACAGGGCCTTAACACCTGGAAGTAATAAAAGACCAACACTGAGAGAGAAAATAAGGTAGGATTATTGTTCTGTGTGAGGAAGAGATTATGTTCAAAGAAAAGACAGTGAGGCATACGGCTACACTTTCACCTCAAACAACGGGACTAGAAAGCAGCCACTGATTAAAACGAGAAGGAACCGAAAATGAGTTGCACTTCCATGCCGAGACAAGTAAAAAAGTTTTATCTTAAATGGAAATAAAATAGACTGGAATACTCCAAAACTCCTGTAGTACTATCACTCAGTTACAATGTCATTATCTTACCCAAAACTAAAAAGTTACTAGCTTAGAAAAAGGTGCATGGCATTTTCCTAATTTCAGCCGGTTTCAGCCAATTTCAATCAGCCGGTAATTTCATCAGAGTTGTACAAAAAATGAGAAGCACATGATGTCATCTGACTTTTTACATCAAAGCAATCCTAATTAACTTTCTTTGGGACAGATATTTACTATAAACACCTTACTTCAAACAAACTCTGTTGCATTCTAAAGCATAACGTAAAATGAATCCAAACTTATAGAAAATGCATTTATAATTATTTAGGAGCCAAAGCATGGGACAGGACAAAACAAATAGGGGACAGGTCATGTATTATGTGACATCCAGATCCATATTCCCATTTGCAGGCCAACATCAAAGGATGTAAGAAACATGCAAAGTAAATGTGCTTCTCCCTGGGTATATAACCTATAGCCAGCACAGAGTATGTTGGCCCATAACATCCAGAACAACCCAAATATTCCACACAAAAAAACAATTCAAACTGAGAAAAGGGAGTAAGGGATCCAGCACAGTCTCTCCCTTTCTCATCACTCTCTCTCATGTTGACTGGAATGACATTAGATGCTAGTGCTTGTTTGTGCTCTAATGACAAGCAAGAGGGAACTGCTGTCTCCATGGCAACAGCCAAGGCTCAATACATCATACCTTGTTACAGTAGTCAAGCGGGGACGTTTGGTCAAAAATTAATGTATCAAGGGAAGAAGAGAGAAAAAGGGTGCATTGTGGGAAGACTGTCCAGCATTTGTTATATGAGTTTGATAACTGTAGCATTGAAATTGTGGCCTTATTCATACTTCAGCAGTGTAGGCAACGATTTGAATTGAATGTTCAGTGAGAGTGACTTGATACATTGAGAGTATCATGTCTATAGGAGAAAAACAATGAGAAGGATAAAAGACCAAAGGGTAGGGTATGTGGAAGTGAGTGTGGATTGGGGGTAGGGCTGGGCTCGAGGCAGTATGCTGCAGATTAATTGCCTATGAATCACAACTAGAATTAAGTAGGATTTGCAGCATAACAGATACTCTTAGTCAACCTGCTCAGACTGTGTTTGACATACTCCTGTTACTGTGTTGGTTAGTTGTGTTATTTGAACTTAACAGTATGTCAGGTATTGCAAGGCTTGGATCCAAAAATGCAGAGTTGAGGTATTTTTTGAAAAAAGACTTACAACAAAAGGTGTCCTGAGGCAGGCAGGCACAAACGGAGATAACGAGAAGACATGACAGGGGAAAAACAACTAGAAAGGAGCCACGCAAGGAGGAAAGACAATGAACTGACCTGAGACAAAGACAGCCCAGAGACTAACTACACAAGGTAACGAGGTTGAAACAAGGGACAGGTGACACGAGTGCTCAGGAACAGGTGAAACCCATCAGGCCGGGGCAGACAATCAGGGAGGCAGGAAAACACAAAGCAGGAAGTAAAACAAGACAAAACAAAATAGAGAGAGAGAGAGAGAGAGAGAAAAAAAAAACCAGTAGGCCACTTCACACAAAAGTGAGTTAAAGTGAGTGTGTTGCGTTAGCTCCGTCTATCCTGTCCTGTAGACCAACCACTGCTGGGTGATGGAGAACAGTGATTTACTCTGTGCCGCTTGTGATTTTTCCCGGGAATGTTGCAACAGACACCCAGTTCAAACTTGGAGCAGGCCTTTTGGGTTTCCCCTAAAAAGATCTGGTTTGATTTACCTAATATGAAAAAGTTATATTATAAAACATGAAACTGCATTTTGGCTCACAAGATAAGACATCTTGAGTGACAGCCATTTTAATAGTCAGATAGATTAAATCAAATAGAAATCTGCCTTACCACAAATTTCTCACATTCTCATGAATTGACTACCTTTGCCTGCTTGTTCATATGGCAGACACTGTGATTGCGTCGTATTCATGTGGGAATAATTAGTAATTCACTCACTCAATAAAAAGACCTCAGTAGGACCCTGTTAGATTTAATTATGTGATAATCTCAGGACGACAATAGTCAGTGATGATAAAAGAGTCCTTCCTATTTGTATGTAATCAATGTTTAATATTTAGCATTCAACAAGCTCTTATGTAGAAGGCTTTAATGAGGACTTATCTTCACTTGAGTCCCTCTTCACCATTTTCAGCTCTCTCTTCAACTGACATTTAATGGCCTCGTGTAGAAGACAGTAGAGGGGCAGACTGTTTCTCCCACAATGTCTGCATGGATCTTTGAAATATGTTCTAAGAGGGCTCCTGTAAAGGGTTAAATTGTTGATGTTAAATGGAATGTTGGATTCTGCAAGCTGCCTGCTAATTATTTTTGTAATTACAGCAGAGCTTTGCAAGCCTGTCTGTTCCAATTAGAAACACTTCTGCAGCCAGTCTGCCTGACCTTTCTTTTAAAACTTTTCTATTTTAAATTACTGACAGATACAAAGGGCTAAATGCTTAAAATAGTTGTTCTGAATGGTCAAATTATCATGTTTATGAATACCACAGAGACAACCATTTGCACATAATTCAAGCAAAATATTGACATTCATTCCACATTCTCACATTTCTGAATACAATGTGGTTTTTATGAGGAGAAAAAGGTGCAAATACAGGTGCACCACTTGGTAGGTATGCAACTTAAACAACTTAAGCTTAAACTTAATAAAGTAATTCCTATATATATATTTTACATATAAGTACATACAGTATGTGTGTGCGTGATATGCAGGGAGAAATTGGACTGTGGCCCAGTCAGTTTTCAACAGTGGTAGTGTGCCCTCCCTCTCACTGAGAGGAGCTCTCTGACTGAGTGAGGAGTGTCTCAGGCATCCACAGCACACCTGGTCTACATTATCTCTCCGTTTCACAGGCTTGCACCCCCTAACAGGGCAGCCTGGGAATGGGCCTGGCTCTTTCATCTTCCCATCATTATAGCAGCCAGCCCAGGGTCAGGGCCCAGTCTGACAGGCATTCCAGCAGCAATACATGACAACTGATTTTGGTTAAGGTTTAAAAAAATATATACAAAAACCAAGTCAGAAAAATATTAATAGGAACAAGTCTCAAAGTAATTATTGTATTGAGAATTATTATTATTATTGAGAGTTGACATTCTCCCCAAAGCTATGTGAAATATGAGGCTGCACCTCAAAGCCTTGCCTCCTGCTTCCTCAACAGCATCACCTTCCCTCACCTGTGCCTCCTTTGTGGCACATGTACTCTGTCTCGCTGAAACATACATAGACACACACGTGTTCTACTGTTTACTGACAAACACACAGGAAAGACTACAAATCTTCCAATGTGAAAGTGTAGTGTGTAGTGATAGAACACTGATTGTTAGGCTTATTCTGCAGCTTATCACTCTTAAATCTTGTCCGCAGAGGGACATTCGAAGACAGATCAAGGAGAAGCCAAATTCTTTTCCCTTTTTCAAACTGTTAAATCAATTTAACAGACCCCTTCAGACAATCTGTGAAACACATTTAAGGAAAAAGGATACACCACCTGATGGTTCAGGTCTGACATGGTCCACCCATTATCATTTTGCATATGCGAACAAAATGAAGTGTGATAATTGATCTCTCATGTACTACAGCTCACTCTCTCACGACACTATCAGCCCAGCTTCATGTAAAGGCTGAAGCAGAGCTCACCCAAAGCCTTTTTAAAGCATCATCACTTTGAGGTTACAGAAATGACACCATGAGAAGCACTTTGAAGTGAAGTAAAATTATCCCTTATTTCTACCCCCACAAATGATTTATTAAGGGGGAAAATAGGGGGAACAAGGAAAGGAAAAGGGCAGACGAAGGATAGAGAAGGACAAACACATTCCCAGCACATATTCTCTTCATTACGAGTGAGTGGGGGGAGCCGATCATTCAATTACTGACTGCCGTCACAAGCTAATATTCCTGCCTGTCAGGGTCCATTCTGGCTCAGTTTTGGTCAGAGTTCTTCTGATGGACCTCATTTCCTGTTAAACAGAACCAGAAGGTGCTGTGAAAATGGTGACACCTGATCCTGTGTTCAGGAGACGGGAAATGCTCCGGCAAGGCCCAGAGCCTGCCAAGACACCCTCCACACTTACCCCAGCATGAGTCCTATGCGGGTGGGAAGATAGCGAGGTAGAGTTTAGGCGGTTAGAGGGGTTTCTAGGCCACTCACTTAACTAACACAGGTGGGGGCTAACACTGATATGTATATATTTTTTTCTGGGCATACACTATGAAGTGATGTGAGGATGTGTCAACTCACTTTGATCAGGAAACGGAAAGCTGTAATTCAAAAGAATCTGAGTTCTGCCTTTTAAATTTTTCATCCCTTTAATCTTCACTCACCAATCATTGAGTCACAGATTAGATTGAATTAGTTTGACCTGTCCTCAAGGCTGTAGCGTAATTTGCCTTTGACATTGATAGGAAAGGAAGACAATGTGGCCAGAGAGGTATATGTGGGGGTGGAAACAGGGGGGAGCAGTTGGGTATGTGATGTAGAAAGAAGGACTATGTGGCTTTTAGGCTTGGTGGAGAAATTCCTGTTCTTCACGGTCATCTATGTTATTTCACTACCACTGTCAGAGGTTAACCCTTGACAGTGGCAGTGAAAGCTGCTCATGTGCAAAACAGACCAGCTTTGCTAGGTCTTTCATTGGCTTAGTTGCAAATATATTCAGGATGTGCACAGTATCTGCTGGTGACACACTCCAATTTGTTACTTCAATGCGGTTCAGAACTATTTAAACACAATTCTACTTTAAATATTTTCCTAAAGCCTTCAACCGTTTTAGTATGAGTGACAATGCTTGGCTTAAAGTCTAAATTCTATTTACTTTGCAATTCATCATCAAATGTATCCTCATACCGTATGATGCTGATAGACATAAGGTAGTTTATTGCACCACATATTTGGGTATTTGTGAACACTGTAACAGGTCACATTGGCAGGGACACATTGGCAGACACTTAGATGTAGGCAGGGTGCCCTGACTATCTGTGTGGAATTGAATGCTGGGATGTGTGGTAGTGTGGTTTCCCTCACAGATTCTGCTCCTCATTTTCTGCATTTGTGGTGTTAAATGGTAATACCAACCTTAAGCCAAACAACCAAGAGAGAGCTATGTTTTTTATTTAAGACAAGGCCCAAGATGACATAGCACAACCACGGCTTTTGCAGTCATTTTGACGAGAATCATCCAACATTTGCACCATTTCGTCCCTGCAAAGGTTGAAAGCTGATCCTAAAGAGCTTTGGAAACTCCAACAAGCCATTATCCAAGCAAGAACTTCGGCATGTTAACACCACCCAGCTTGTGTCAGCGTGTACAACAGAGCCTGTGATATTCTATACAACAGAGCTGTGCTTGTCTTCTGTACCACGAAAGAGAACATTCTGGGGTATGTTGGGGGCTACTTGGGATATGTAAAAGGTTGACTGGTCGAAAGAGACAAATGACTCTAGGAAGCTGTCAGCTCCACCTCTGACTGAAATGACTGAGTTAGTGAGGTGCATTGAGAATGATAATTAAATATGGGGCCAAAGATTGGCATGGTGGGCCCTGTACCTTAAGGCCAGGGGAGAATGGGTTTAGGAGCTCACATTGCCCAGGGCCTGTGTTAGACTCAGGCACTAACCCAATTTCACACTGTGTGACTGGACCTGGCCGGTTTCAATGCAGCATATGAGTGTGAGTGCCATCTGGTCCAGGCCTGTGAAGGAAATGGCCTTGCTTTTCACACTGATCGGATTAGAGTGTTTTTAATTCATTCGGGATGTGCCCTTGCGTGTTAATTGGCTCAACATGGCCAAGAAATCTTGCCTGTTGCTTGATACAGGATGGCCTCTGCCTTAAACTTTCTTTAAAGGTTTGATGCTCCTCAATTTTGAGCTGTTTTCATATTTTCCATACAAAGTGCCATGATAGTTAACAAAGTTTCTGAGAAAGTCTTACACTTATAAAGATGTAAAGTAATTCAACCATATTCTCTGAGAAGCAGAGCAGTTCAGAGATCAAAGTGGCTTACTCCTTTTAGGAAAAGTAACAAAAATGGATGTTCATGTATATATATACTACTACTATATATTTACTGTATACACTGTATATATATATATATATATATATATATATATAGTCAATGTTTTGGGTTTGTGCTATGAGGTATTTCTTTACTTAATTTACTTTCTGATGAAATTTAATTGTTATACATTTTATAGCTTTTCTCTCTAATATGACATAAATGTTGTACAAGACAACCAGTGCCAAAAGGAGGAGTGCCAAGCAAGAAATAATGCCATAATCTTATAAATAATGCCTGCCTTAAATTAACGTATACCTTAATATCAAGTTAACGGTGTTCCCATATTTGTTTGTATAAGAAATGCATGCAAAAACTCTTTCATGACATTACATCTGATGCTTTTTTCTAAAGCATCTTACAATTGCTATACATGTCAGAGGCCGCGTGTCTCTGGAGAAACTATGGGTTAAGTCGCTTGCTCAGGGACATATTGGCTGATGTATCACAGTGGGAATTGAACTCAGATCTCCCACACCAAAGATATGTATCATATCCACTGCACCACCACCACCACCCACAACAATGTCTTCAGTTTTGCCAAAATGTCAATTCCAATGCAACTCCACTATTTTAGTGCATAGTCATTATAGTCTTGCCCATACTTGGGTGAGGTAAAACACCCAAAAATGTGGTTATTTTAAGATCACAGTTTTAATGCACTTTTAACAGAAATGATTTAAGAAGCAATTCTTTTATTAATTTATACTCCTTACAAATTTAAATAAAACTAATTTTAGGTTACATTTTTCCAGGCTTCATTATCAGTGCCTCTAATTACATTAGTTACACACAGCCACCTCTAATTAAGACGTTGTTGCCTAAATATGTATTCATTATGCAACTTAAAATCCCTATCAGCTGTCTAAAGATAATGCATGAACAGACATAATTTCAGAGGCTGAAGTGATCTGACAAGTTCCCTCTACATACCAATTAAAACAGTGTTAAGCCATTTTTATTTGTAACACTAAAGATTTAAAGGCACAATCGGTAATATCTTACTTGCTCTTGGTACAAGTTGACAAGTTTGATAACAAACAGTGGGGGGTATAAGTGTTATTAATTATTTCAGTCCCTCTGTTACTG
Organism: Etheostoma spectabile; assembly: GCF_008692095.1. Classification (NCBI taxonomy): domain Eukaryota; kingdom Metazoa; phylum Chordata; class Actinopteri; order Perciformes; family Percidae; genus Etheostoma; species Etheostoma spectabile. Next base: position 6,715,648 of record NC_045733.1, on the reverse strand, counting down.
TACCTCAATGTCTGCTGTCTGAGAAACACATTTTGCTTATAGGGATGTTTAGGAGTAATTTCACCCTAGGGTCCTTTGCACCATGACCTCGAGCAGAGAGTAGAAGCCATCAGGCAAGTGTTATTTAACCCTTGTATTGTCTTCACTTTCGGGACACTCTTGTATCCCTCGGGTCAAAGTGACCCGTGACTTTTTGGGGTTTTAAAAACAATTCTGAAATAAAATGTTACTTTATATTCTATTATCAAATATTGTTTTTATCTCAATTTAAAACAATTGAGATAGCATACAGTATGTTTAGGGAATGCAATCAGTCTCTACTAGAACACAATTAAAAATTGGAAGTGTGATTTGTTTTTGGTCATAAGGTTATAATTCATGTCAAAAAGCCACTGTGGCAAAAACATAAGTGGTCATATCCAGAATACTTTTCTGAATTGAGTCAGGAACATATGTTTATCACAGAAAATAAGATAAGGCCATTGATTTTAAGAATTTTTTTTAACTTGAACCATTTTTCTTCTTGTAAAAATTTAAAATGGGTCAATTTGAACCGAATCCCATACAAGGGTTAAATAAACTACTGTTGTACTTACGAACTTTCCAATGCCTTGGTTTGTGAGTACAGCACCTATTTTTACTACTGGAGAAGTTTGGTACTATTCCGGGCATTATTAGTGGGGTAATTTACAAGATACACATTTGGTTCCATTAGCGCCTGCACTAATACATTTGGCTGATAGCGCTAGTCAACCAATGGGAAAAGAGCTTCTGGGGGGTTGTTTGGCTCAAGGTCATGGTGCAAAGGACCCTAGGGTGAAATTACTTTGAATCATCCCTTTAACAGGCAGAGCTGGACCAGCTGGGTTTTCATAGGGAATGGTCCAAACTCCCAGGTCCCCTGAACTACCCACTGCTAACTGTGCTTGTTGTATTTTGTTTCCAGAGTTAACATCAATGCAGCATTTGGAAGGTGGAGAGAGATTCAGACTGTAAAATAGGCACTTAATTTGTCAGGTAAACAACCTATGATGTAGTGAACATTAGCCATTTCAGCTAAATTGTTTTGTTGTTTTGTTGTTGTATGTGACGCCCAGGCCTCATATGCTAACATTTTACAAATATCCAGCAGTACTCCCACTGGGCCTCGTCTTGCAAACTATTTACTATTTTATGCTGCAATTTTAAACATGATGCTATAAAAACGGGGTGAACCATCATGACTGACAGCTGTGATTGGTCGGGCGGGTGTATGGGTAGGACTTTGATGCTCCAGCCCGCTCACTACTGCAATAGTGTGACATTGCCAGACCTTCCTTCATGGCGCCGTGGAGGAGGGTCTGGCTAGACCAAACAGCATTCCGGCATGGGAGAAAAATGTGCTCTGGTTTATTGACATGTCTTTAAACCAATAGTCATTGGCTGCGATAAGCGCTGCACGGAGCCCCATGGCTGCCGCAAAATTGCCTCGGAAAGGAACTTGTTTTGGTGGAACGTATACGTTCAAAAGTTGTTTTAGTCGTTCAAACAGAAAACTCAGATTGGACAGATTTTCTAGCTAGCTGTCCGGATTTACCCTACATAGAGTTGAGGAGCAGTTAACCGTGGTCATCATAAATCCATCAGAGTTTAAAATTCCAACACAAAGAATGTGGAAGTTAACGGGCATCCGGCCGAAAAGATTGACATATGGCAGAATTTCAGTCAGCAATGGAGCAATCCTGAAAGTGGAACGTCGTGGTTATACTGCACAGACGCTGGCAGACTTTTTACTGATGGCGCTTTTAAATGAGTTATAGAACATGTTGATACTCAACAATGGTTCTTGTGTTACAGAAAATATAGAATTACAATGTAATCTATCCTGTAAATTATAGTTACATTTTATCTGTTTTCCTCATAAATGCAAAATCAGTGATCTTGATGTAAACACAGGGTTAGATTTTTTCATTTTTAAAGCAAACCATCATGAAATTATGTGTGCTTCCATTGTTATGGAAACAATGGAACATTTATTTACTGTTCTGATCAAGTACAAAAAAATGAACTAATCATATTAAGATTGAAAGGTCTTTTACAATATTTTTGAATATATCCGTAATATTTATGGTTAAAATAAAAATCTTTTTGGCCCTTGGATCACATCAATTTTTTCAATAAACAGGAGAAAACTAGTAATTATTTTTCGTCAATTCTCGGAGTTCTGCCAAGTTGTAGTTTGTAGACAGCAAGTGATCAAATCCCAAAACAGTCAAAGATGAGTCCACACCAGTGCAATTTATGCTCATACTTTTTTAATGTATCACAATGAGCAAGAAACATACTTGATGAAATATTTTCAAAGGAGTATATTCAATTACCATCTACAATCAACTTAACTAGGACAACAAGGTTTTGTGACAAAAGTTTCTTTAAAAGTCTGAAGTTCCATGTGGTTGTATGTATGTTAGTTTCCATGTAATTTGGTACAGTTTGGAAATCTTCATCATATAATTACAGTAACAAAAAAGCTAACAAGACTACAGTATAGAAAAGACATCAAGAACAACATTTTTGGTTTAACTTGCTCTTTTTTGTACATTGCAAGGCTGTTTTTTTCTACCCTCGGATGGGCTGCCTGGAGCCACAGAGCCATGCTTATGAGGCTCAAAGGAGGAGTAATTCAAGGAAACAAAAAGAAAAACTAAAAGCATAAAAAAACATTGTGGCACCAGAAGTCACAAAAGAAACAGAGAGCTCCAAGTAACAGTTCATCTTTGAAGTTGGAGCAAATGGTTGTTTGGTTGTTAGTTTGGTTGTTAATTTTGGTTAATACGCTTTTTTAGTGTAACTGCCTCTTTAAGAATGAAAGCTTTGAGAACCCGTCCCCGCTCTCTGTTATTAATTTCTCTTTTTAGATTATGTAATCAACAGAGAGAGGGGTGAGCCGCCATTTGACTAGAGAGCTTAACTTGTCAACTAGAGACAAGCACAAGGAAATGAAACGGGTAGCAACATGAACTGGGAGAAATGAAGCAAGCATGTCTGTCCATCCTGTCCTGAAATTTGGAAAATGTCCATCAAAGAGCAGAAGCAGAGGCAGAGCTGGAGAAAGAAATAGACAGACAGAAAGGAGAAAGAGGCTGGAGCCACTTAAGTTCAGTTTCACCTAAGGACTTTCCTCTCTGTGTCACACATGTCCATTGTTCCAGAGTCCATTCCCATTACAGAGTTGTCAGTAATCAAATAAGAAGGGGGTTTTAAAGCTGTTTTGAGCCTGCCTTTGGCTCCCATGTCCAGTTTTGGTGTGCCCACAACCTCTCATGTCCTCTTAACGAGATCTCCAAAGCTTCCCAGAGTCCTTTTTTTCTCTTTTCATTCCTTCTTCATCTCGAAAAAAACAAAAACAAAAGTTGATGTCTTGTTTTAAATATATCTATATCTGTATACAGGTACACACTCATTTTCACAGTGGGCAAAAGATGACCTCTACAGCAAAACCTTGTCTTCATCTCTCTCTTTGTAAGTGTCCATCAAAATCAAGTATCCCAATGTACGTCAGTGGATCCAATTATCCACAATAGCGTTTTGTGCCACAATAAAATATACACTTGTCTGGAGCACAACTTGTAACTTTTTTTCTTTGTGTATCAACTGCATAAAGCTTTGGCCACATTCATGAATTCAATCAAAGTAAAAACTGCTCAGTGCTTCGGTATCGTTTCTGATCATTAATTTAAAATTGGATGTTCTAAATTTCAGTTATTCATAATCCAGCTTTGTGGTTCAGTTTGTTTTGGTGTGTAACATATTAAAAAAATAAAAGGCAAACAAGAAGAAATTAAATTGATGCTGACTCTTATGAAACACACAGACACACAGACACACACACACACACACACACAGACAGACACACAGATAGACACACACACACACACACACACAGTCCATGCTGGCTGAATCTGATGTAGAGACCTCAACGCTGTCTTCCACAAAAGAGCCCAAAAGATTACACTTTGAAAATAAGAAAGCAAAAAGTATTCTCAAGACAATGAATATAAAGAACATTATCATACCATAAAGTGGCCAGGTCATATTTTTTGTTTCATAATTTCAACAATTCAAATTAAAGCTAGTGTTAATTTATGATAAAAAGTCATATACACAAACTAAAATACAAAGACTTATAAGAAAATAATACATGTCTGACATTGTCTGAAAATAAAATAAAGCAAACATATTTGAGAAAACTGTACAACTTAAGAATTTTCCAAAATAAGAAAGTACATGAACAGTATTTCAGGGAACTGGACTTTAGAGAAGTAGCAAGCTTCCAGACCAAATATCCTTACTTTTTAACAGCATGCTGTAGAATTACAACCAAATCACATTGCTCTGCAAGACAAAGCACTTTAAACACACCTCTGAGATGTGCCTTGTATTCATTAGGGCGAATATATTGACTACGCAATAGTGGCCAAAAAGTACTTTTTCAAATTTCAATATGTATTGGTTTTGGTTTTGAAAATAAAAGTTTTAGTTCATTGGATCGTCAGTGAGAGGGTGGGGTTACCTATGCTCATCCATTTCCATTGCAATACAATTAAGTTGGTGACTTCTTTGGACATGAAAGCATCCTTGCTATTTGAAATCAAGGGACATCTTCAAAAAACCTCCTACTTTTTCCAGAAATAATGCTTTGGAATGAAGATGTCCCTTTAAAACCTGTAATCTATGTGTGGAAGTGGCACCCTGCAGACACATGGGACATGTCACTGGTGGATTTCCCAGGAATGGGGCAACCACACCTCAGCAAAACCGCCATCATTTCCCTCTGAGGCTAGTTGTATGTTGACTGGCATAAATGTTACTAAACCTATGAGACGCATCAGTACCAGATGTATTATATACATTTTTTGGTAACCACTATTACTTGCCTTAACAAGTACGATACAACCTTAACTGGATGGAGGGATGTTCAGCAATGTTCCATGCCAGCACAAAATGACATATGGAGGTCACGTTGTTCAGCAAACAATGATGCAAAAGAATTACACAACAGTTTACAGTCACTTTAAAAATGAGAAAAAATAGATTGTGAGAATTAAAAGCAATTAAATGAAATAGGATCAGTCCTTGCTTAAGAAAAATCCATTGTGATATTTGGAATGCACTGTTCTTTACAAACGTTATAGATCATTGGCTTTAAACATTGGTCTGTTCAAAAAGAAAATCAGCAAAATGTCCTTTGGAACATATATTCACAGTCTTCAAAGTTCCGTTTTTGCAACAAGAACAAAAAGGTGTTGCAGAGGCAAGAAATTGGTGTATTGTTTGTTTTAGTTAAAGCTTAGCCAAAAGCAAAATGAGCATGCATCTAGGTACTTTTTTTTCCTTTCAAAATTCTACATTAGCAGCAAAACGTATGTCCTTGAAGACCAGACCTTATACATTTTCTTTAAAAAAAATGGACATTTTAATGTGACAAAAAAGTCAAAAAAAGATGAATAACCTCTATCTTACAAACTGCAATGGCTCTGTAACGGTGCTACTCCACAATGCAAGGACAAGGGCCCTTTTTGGTTTTTGGTATTTACGTAAAAAAGCCACCTGTTTGCTTGCAAAGAAGCAAAAACGGCAACTCTGATGCGTACTCCTTTATCTTTTAAAACTTTGTTTTCTTTCCTCTAAAAACAGCAACAAATTCTCAAGTATAAAGAAGCCTCTTTTCTCATATTTATGCACCAATGGTGAAAAGTGTTTAGTCTTTGGATTTTCTTTTTGTCTTAAAGCGTGAGAATTATTATTAGTATTCTTTTTTCATTTTCATTTATGACAACAAAAATGTCAAAATGAAAATAAATACTGTAGCCACACTACATGAAAAACAAAAGACCTGCTTTGTAGTGTACATATCTACAAACACAGGAGATCAGAGAAAAATAAGTGCGAAGAGAGGAACAAGTAGAGTGAGAAATAGGAGTCAGACAATGATAAGTGCACAAAGGTAACACAAAATTAAATAAAATAAAACTTTCAATATTTCACCCAGGATCATTTTTGTTTTGGTTAGCGCAATACCAACCAAAACATAAAATTTAAATAATTCTAAAAGAGGATCCTGCCTTGTCAGGAGGGGCATTTGGGTGAACATTTTCCCAAAGATTTGAGAATAAGACAGAAATAAAGCTGAGATAAATTACCTGTCCATAACCTAGTCTATCGGAATGACCAAGACAACATCAAATGAAGCGTCTTAAAGTTGAACAATACAAAAGCTAAATGTACACAAAGTTTTTTTTTTCAACCTACCATAATGTTTAAATTCATTTCCAATGCAACAATCTACTTAACACCAAAAATGTTCATATCTATCATAAATACAGAAGGTTGTTTTTTTCAATCAAAACTCTTTTTATCGCCCATTATGTCTGCAATGCTCTCCTTGTCTGGGTATGATGGGATTGCGATCCCTCCCCTCCCCCTTTAGAAGGATTTCCAATGTTAAAATCAGTAAATCATTTACCCTTTTTGAATGCCCAGAAACAATGCCTTATTAAAATTTCATTCAACTTAAAACTTTGTTATTAAATCAAGTTCTGAAAGAAAAAAAAATGCATATCTCCTGTTGGAAACAAAAGGTGTAAAACATGGATTTCTGTAACAGAAAAAAAACTTCTGTGACCTGTTGACCTGAGAATAAAATAGACATTACATTATTCTTTTACTTTTGCAAGCCATTTTCTGAATGCTTAAATAGCAAGAAAACTGATAGACTATTCTCCCATACAGTACATACTGGCTTTTTGTGACTGTGCTATTAAGTAGAAATTATTACAAAACAAAGGGACAGCTTGTTGACTCGTATTTCTTCAAACAGGTTCTTGGGCCATTTGTCAACTTTGAGGCAGTCCATTGCCATACAGTACAGCATTCCTCTAACATTACCCAAAACATCACTGCAGCGATCTTTTCTATTCTCATATATTAGTATGCATGTATTTCAGTTGAGTAAAACAAAAATAAAAAAACAAAACGAAAACCAGCATGTTGATATGGGAAAACAATCCACTAACATTTAAATTTTTGGTTACAAGCTTTGGAATTGCAGTTAGTCTTTACACATCTTTTTCTGAAATTGGTTTGTATACTTTTAATGTATTTTTAACATTGCTGCTTTTTATGTTTTTTCCATTTGTGATTTTTTTTGTCTTTTTTTGTGTGTTTTTTTTTTAAATATTGTCCATCACTGAAAGCTCTTTTACAATCTGATGGAGTCTGTTCCTACACTAGCAAGTTTACTACATCTACTACTGTCTTTGACAAAGCCAGGCTGCTGCGGCTCCTCCGCCGTCCTGCCAAGCCTTTCTGCTGACTTCTGACTGCTGTCAGAGTCAGACTCGTCGGTAAAGACGTCTGTTGGTATCGAGGTCTGAACTCCTGAGGTGCTCAATGAACTTGAGGTAACCGTTGAAGGTGAGGACATTGGAGGAAAAGAGGAGGAAGAAGAGGAGGGACTGGCATTGGGCTTCCCAGCTAAAGCTCTGGAGAAAGGGGCCTGGGGCCATGGTTTCCCGGCAGCTGTGGTGTTGAGTGGGGTGGTAGAGGTGGAGCACAGGGAAGAGGAGACAGCAGAGGATGGCATGGTGGCTGATGTTGTTGGCGGGGGAGGGGGGTTGCTGATGGGATGAGTGGCAGACTGCGAGGTAGATGCGGTGTTAGGATTGGGGAAGCAGGCTGAAGAGTGAGGTAATAAACTAGTAGCGTGCTCTTTGGCATTTCTGGCTGATCGCTTGATTGTTCTGTGTTTGTGCAATGCCGATTCCAGGTGTTGACTGAGTGCTTTCTCCCCATCCAACGTAGTGTCACAAGCCAGGCAGTCGTAGAGACTTCCAGCCCCTGCACCTACGCCACCAGGGACACGCAGCAACATCTCTTGCAGGTTAGCCACAGACTGACCAAAAAAACAGTTTGATTTAATGTGGGTAATAGCCGCTTCTTCCTTGGTGAAAACGGTTTGACACTTGCGGCATGCCAGTTTACACTGCACCTTGGGGACGATGTACTGGTCTAGATGGGGGTCCACAGCTTTGCCATCCATCTCTTTCTGCTCAGAGGGTACTTTATTATGAGAGGAGCTGGAGAAAGTGGGCGGTTCACTATGGGGTTTGCCCTTTCGCTCCTCTGTTTTCACTGGATCTTTGGCAGATTCTTTGCGATCCCCCAAGGATTGAGGGGGAACAGGAGTTTGGCTCGCCTTGGGTTGCTGGATCTGCTGAAGCTGCCGCTGCTGCTGCTGTAGTGCCTCCTGCAAGCTCTGCTGATATTGCTGGTAATGCTGCAGCAGGGACCCTGGAGACAGGCCCATCAGTGCTTGTGACAATGCTGGGTTGTAAGGGAAGAGACTTTCCATACCATACATAGGTTGCAGGTAGCCCCCTTGGAGAGCCCCGGGGATCTGTGGGGAGTAATACGGGGAAAAGCCAGGCATAAAGTATGGCAGGAACTGGTTTGTGAGGAGAGCTGTAGGGTCTGACGCCAAAGCAGCCTGCAGCGCCTGAAGCTGGGCAGGGTCTACCACATACTCCATGCCAGGTGTGGGCATTGAGGTGGCAGGTACAGCTGTGTCTGGTTTCTCCTTCTTGGCGCTGGCAGCAGAAGTTGAAGGGGCAGGCGTGCTTCCAGTTGACGATGGGGTTGAGGGCTTCTCTGTCTTTTCCTTGGACTTCTCCTTCTCTCTTACCTTGTCAACATCACGTTCTTTGGGGGGTTCAGGCCGGGAGCTGGACTGCGAGGTTGAGGAAGTGGAGTTGGATGTGGAGGTGGGGCTTGAGTGGGAAGCAGACGTGTTGGTCTGGGCTGGGCTGGATGCAGCAAGATACGATGAGGAGGGAGGCTTGTTGGGTAATCCAGATGTAGGGAGGCTAGGTGAGGGAACACTGGCACCAGGCATGTTCAGGAGGTTTGAAGGTTTTGGAGGAGTTAAAGCTGGAATTTTTTTTTAAATACAAACAAAAAATTAATAGTTATATTTCTTTAATGAATTCAAAATTATTTAAAAAGAAAAAACACAAGATAAGTGGATCATAATAAGATACATTGTGTCATTATATAATATACACACAAAAGAGGTAAATGAAAATAGAATAATAAAAAACTCATGAAATTTTTTACATAGTCAGTCAGGGTGAGCCATTTGTATACTCTGTTCTGGCATTTGTGGTTCTAACAGTTAAGACAACAAGGAGATTCTGTACTCAGAGATGTCAACAATGGCAAAAGGCCTTACGTTATGTTACACACACTACAGTATGTGTTCCAGTGTAAATGAGTACACGTGACAAGCTGATTGATGGCGTAGAAAAATTTTCTTCTGGTGTCGTACTGTCATTTACTAGGTTTTACATTTAAGTAAAATGTGTGGTTGTTAGTTGGTTAGTTAGTTACATGTTAATTAAAAAACACAACTACAACTCAAATCTGTAAATCATTGAATGAACATACCTGAATTAGATGAGTTAAAGCTGGAAAGAGAGGGGCTGCCAACCCCTGGCAACAGGACAGATGGGATGCCTTGCAGATTTGGATAAGCTGACTGGAGATTCAGAGCCTGCATTGCAGGGTTATCAAACAAACCCTGTTGCTGCATGGCCTGCTGCTGTGCCAATCCTAAAACTTCATTGGCCTTCTTAATGCGGTCCATCTCTTGCTGGGCCATAAGTTGCCGGACAGTGGCGGGGTCAAAGTATTCTTTTTCCTTATCGATCTGGCTGCCAATGGTATCCTTCACCTTAGAGATGTGTTGCTGGGAGAAAATGTGATCACGAACAGAGAGGCGAGCACTGTACTTGACACCACACAAAGTGCATTCAGTCTTCGGCCCCTCGTAGGATGTCTGATTTATTCCGAAGTGCTTGGCCATGTTGAGCTTTGCCTTTTTCTCCTTGGCACGGGCATTTTGAAACCACACCTGAACCACTCTCTTTGGAAGTCCAATGTCATTGCCAAGTACCTCACATTCCAGCATAGTGGGAGTCCTGTAGTCATTAAAACAGGATTTCAACACTTTCAGCTGGAGGTTAGTCATCTGGGTTCGGAAGCGCTTTTGGCCAGGTCGATCTCCGCTGTCGATGCTCCTGGTACCTGAGGCTCCGGGACTTGGTGAGCATGGGTCAGCCAGGCTGGACGTCTCACTGTGATCAATGATATGTTCATTCTCAAAGTCCTTAGCATAATAGCTTGTTGCAGGGCTTACCAGCCCTGAGGACATCTGGTCATCAGTTTCAAGGTTTGGGGCTGTGCCCCCAGACTTAGACAGGTAATCACCGCTATTTTGGCTGTGTTTTGCATCAGCACTGTCATTATCAGCATTGGCCTCATCACCTGTGGTTGTGTCAGTGATGGCTGTGTTCACAGAAGAGCAGTCATCATTATCCAGTTTGCTGTGATCAAAGCTGAGGTTTACAGAGGACACGGTTGCGCTCTCAAAATCTTCCATTCCCTCAACTTTAATGGACGAGGGGCTCAGTAGAGCCCTGGGAGACAAATCCATGCTTTTGTTTACTGGTGACATGGAGGAGCTTTGTCCATCACTGTTTGTTGGGGCCAATTGGGAGTAACTTGCGGTCTCTAGAGCATCTATCTTTATTTGCATACCCTCCTGGTCAGGTAACATACCAGCAAGAGCTAAATTATATCCAGCACGTTTGGCTTCATGCCAGTGACGAGAGCGAATGTGTGCCTCAAGGGCAGTTTTCGCTTTAAAAAGAGCTCGACAGAAAGGGCACCTACGATGTGCTTGAGCTGGCCCTACTGCTCTAAACTGACCTTTTCTCTCTCTGGCTCTGGTATTTTGGAACCAGACTTGCACTACTCTCTTTTTTAATCCCACCTCATGAGCAATGTGGTCAAGCATTTTACGTGTAGGATTTGAATCTAATAAATACTTCTGATAAAGGACCTCTAACTGCTCCGGTGTGATGGTGGTTCTGAGCCGCTTGTCTCTCTGTGGCTCTTCTCCACTATTTGTGCTGTCGTTCTCTCCTGGGCTAGTGCCAGCTTTTTCCTCTAACTTCCTCTTCAGGGAGTTCATGGTGGAGGTAGGGGTGGACGGTGAGGTGGCAGAGCTGCTGGGAATCTGTGGCATTGCCCCAGAGAGTAGCTGACTTGCCAGGAGAGGATTGCTGGGATCAAATAGCATGAAAGACATATCAATTGGACGGTCTAGGAATTGAGGGTGGATGAATTGATTTTGCACAGAAAGGAAGTGTAATTGCTGGTGTTCTTGCCAGTGCTCAAAGGAAGGGAAGCCAATCTTGCATTGCTCGCACTGATACGGGATCATCTGTTGTGCCAGTTGTTGGGTGGTCAGGTGTGCATTGAGGCTCATGTGAGGGCTTTGCGATGAGGCCTGGCTTGTCTGAGAGGCTGAGGGACCACACTGTTGCTGTTGCTGAGAGAAGGAGGGAGATGAATGTTTGATGGGCTTGGAAATAGATTGAATCTTCTCTTCTCTCTGGGGTCTATGGTGTTGTGCATCAGACTGTGGTTGATGCACAACTTCCTGCTTAATAGAGGTTTGGTTTTCTCGTGGATCAGCAGAAATTTCTGGTAATTGCTTGGGCTTCTCATCATAGAGGTTTGAGGTGGATGCTGGTGATGCCTCCTCTTTCTCAGTGGATGGGAGGTGTGAGAATGCGGAAGTGGAGGGTGGAAGTGGGCAGAGACTTGAAGAGGAGGGCATTGGGGTGTGACAGGAAGACCCAGAGGGAGTATAACAGTCATTGGGATAATCCACTGAATCCTCATTTTGGCTGTCATATTGTCCATCTTCATCTTCATCTTTGTAACACAGCTTCTTTTGGTGTTTTATTAGATCAAATATACGCTGGAAAACCAGACTGCATTTCTTGCATTGGTAGTTCAGATTTGAGGTGCGTATATAGCGGTCATTTGACAATTCTCGTCTTTCACCTTCCTTTGCCCCTTCACCCTGGTTTTCATAATTTTTCCTTGCCTTCTGGCGAGCATTTTGGAACCACACAACAATAACACGAGTGGGGAGGCTCAGAAGGTTGGAGAGCTGTTCAAATTCATCATCTTTAGGATAAGCATTGGCATCAAAGAAGTCTTGTAGCACTCTTAGCTGGTAGTCAGTAAATCTAGTCCTTGATGATCTCTTACTTCCATAAAATTCTTGTTTCAGAGGTTCAGGGGAAGGAGGTTTAGAGTCAATTTTTGTGTCTTCTAAAGTTGTCGTTGGTGGATTATTGAAATTGTAAGGCGAGTCTTTGTTGCGCTGTCGCTCTTTAAAAAGGGTGTTTCTAAACCAGTGCTTTATGACTTTTTGTGGAAGCCCTGACTTGTCTGCCATCTCCTTAATCTGTTCCTCATTTGGTGAATTGTTGATATCAAAGTACTGTCGCAGGACCCTAAGCTGGTCATCTGTGATGCGCGTCCGTGGCCTCTTGTTCTGCTGCTGCTGTAGCATGGCTGGTGTAAGCTGTTGTTGATAGAGCTGTGCCAGGTCTGAGGCCAAGCTTGGCTCAACAGATTGTAGCTGAGGAGGCAAGGACTGGAGAGACATGGACTGCATCATGAGCGGCGAGAAAAGGGGCAAATCCATTGGCATGGAAATTTGTGCCATTTGAACTTGTGGCTGTGGGGTATGTACAGTTGGGGGTGTGAGTGAAGCAGCAGAGACCGGAATATTTGGTGTGGGAGCTCTTTGGGGTGGAGGAGGAGGAGGAGGTGGAGGTGGAGGAGGAGGCTGTGGAGGAGCAGGAGCAGCCTCTGGTGTAGGGGGTCTCAGTGGATAGAGTTTATCATATTGATCTCTGTATTCCTTAGCGAATCTCTCGAGGGATCGAAATGGAAAGAAAGCCTGGTGGATATGCTCCTGGTGACTCTTTAGAATCAGTATGTTTGAAAACAGCTTGCCACAGGCTTCACATTCCAGTTTCTCTAATCCCTCAATGGGGTCCACCACTCTTGTTATCCCACCTGGACCACTTGATCCTGCAGGTCCAGCTGTCTTTTTCTGAGCTTTCTGTTTATTTTCATTGTACTGAATTACTAACTCAAACCCAAAATTTTCCAGCAGGGCTTTGGTTGCATTTCCTCGAGCATCTGAAGCAATCCTTGGGGGCAAGCCAGTATCATGGTTTATGTTTATTGAAATATGCTGAATGTCCTTCTTTTCTCTTGGCTTACTGTCTGTAGAATCTTTGTTAACATAATCCTCATTTTTTTCACTTGTGACCTTCTCTCTTTGTAGTTCTCTGTCTTTCTCATTGTGAGAGGAGGAAGGTCTCTGCTTTTTTTCAGCCTGCTGAAGAAGAGCTACACTCTGCTGCAGCAATGCCATCTGGCCCTGAGCCTGTGAGTGAGCCTGTTGCTGCTGTTGTTGTTGCTGCTGCTGTTGTTGCTGCTGTTGTTGTTGTTGTTGATGTTGCTGCTGAAGGTGGTGGTGCATCAATTGCTGCTGCAAGCAACTCTGCTGGGCTGAGTTTTTCAGATCTTCCAACAGTGAGGAGGTGGAGGATCCTGCTAGGCCAAGTGCTGAGTTACTGATGTTGATCTCTGGGTTCAGCTGAAATTCTGCTCCAGGGATGTAGAAAGGGAATAGCAACTGCTGTTGTTGCAGGGGGAGAAGTGCATCAGTTGTCATTGGGAAGTGCTGCAGAAGGGCTGGGTTAAATAGCTGTGATTGTAAAATAGCAGTCTGCTGCTGGAGCTCTTGCTGAAGCTGGGCTTGAGCTTGGGCTTGAGCCTGAGCTAACTGCTGTTGTTGCTGAAGCTGCTGTTGCTGTTGTTGTTGTTGTTGTTGTTGTTGTTGTTGATGTTGTTGATGTTGTTGATGTTGTTGTTGTTGTTGTCTAGCAGACAGCATGTCGGAAATTTTAGACTTTTTTAATTCATGGTTCTCAGATGGTGAGGAATAGCAGCTCACCGAAGAATTCCCCAGGCTTTCAATGCTGTGAGTCTGGCCCATTTGGTTTCCTCCAAGAATACTCTGAACTGTTTTAGAGCCAGAAGAACTGTGATTTGTAGAGCTAGTAGTTGAGTTGATGGCTGAGCTTGGACTAGATGTTGAAGTGCTGATGCTGGAACCAGTTGCACTTGCAGAGCTAGGGATCCCTCCTGCTGCTTCAAGCTTGGCTGCCCTAGCTTTTGTCTGGTGTAGAACAGAGCGCATGTGAATCTCCAGAGTAGAACTCTGGCTATATGCCACATTACAGGTGCTGCACTTGAATGGCTTGTTGTCAGGGCTGCTGGTAGGCTCAGGCTGGCCAGTAGTGGACTCCTGAAGAGCCCTCTTCACCTTGTGCAGGTGGGAGACTGAGTTATAGTGAACCAAAAGAATGTTCTTCTGTGTAAAAGACTCTTTGCATACAGTGCACTTGAAAGGTCGAGACGGATCCAAGAACTTCTCCATGGTAAAGTTAGGACCCTTTCTGAATGGCAAAGCACGTTTAGGTTCAGATCCAGAATCCTCCTGTAGTGAACCGGAGTCACTGCCTGTTGGGCTTTGTTTTTCCTCTAAGTCACTTTCATCTCCCTCTTTGTCATCTTCTCCCAGACTTCCATGCTCCTCTCCAAGGGATGGGTCACCCATTACCATAATGTCACCATTCATCAATAAGCCCCCATAAAGCTGCTGGATATCAGCTTCGCTCAGCTCCAAGTGGCTGGTTTCTAAATGTTTCTTCAAGGCCTGTAGTGTTCTGAAGCTTCGCTGGCAGAGGCAGCACATGGTGGCTGCCCTGATCACATGGTACTGTGAATGGAGCTGTAGTTTCTCTACAGTCTTGAAGGCCAGACTGCATTGGTTACAGCGGTACTTGTACACATGGCGATCTGAAACAGGCAATTGGGGCCTTTTGTTGTGAACTTCATTGAAGTGCATCTGGAGAGAGTTGGAGGACTTGAACACTTGATTACAGCCTTTCTTCCAGCACAGGAATCCTGTGGCATCATCCCTCTCCGACGGTTGATCTTCCAGAGGTGACTTGCGAGCTTCAGCTATATCTGTAAGGAGTGACACACCCTTTTCTTGATCAGCATCTGATGCATCTGTGAATAAATAAACCAAAAGAGAGCAATGTATTAGGTCCCTACATTAGGACATGAAAGCACTCATTGTGTTAGCACTCTTGGAAAGGTGAGGAAAAAAAGGCTATGACTAAATACAAGAACAATTATTTTGAATCAACAGAAGTACATATCCAGAATAAAGCCTCACCCGCCAGAAGTCCCTCACTTTCCGCTCTGTGTGTGTGTGTATTGCAGTTCTTTAAATCCCTTTAATACGGGAAACAACCAACTTTGTGCTTGCAAGCTACACACTGAAAATGGGAACTTTTGAAGAAACTGTAGATTGTGCAATGAGGCCGGCCTGCTTGTTTTTTTTCAATGAATGATTGTTAAGGCAATATATTTGCGGCTTACTGCAACGTTTTGGGACTGATTGGCGGGATACAAGTAAGAGCAAAATAGGATTAATCATGTATGCAGCTAATTTAAATAACTCCCATTACTATATTGTGTTTTTGAATAGTTCACTTAATTCAATAATTTATGTGGCATTTTTGTTTTTTGCAGGGTACAACTGTTTCTCTAAAACAAGTTCCTTCCCAAAACTCTTTTGCGGAGCCACAGTTGTTGCTTCCGGAGCATAGCACCACCCAAGACGATTGTGATTGCTTTAAAGAAATGCAAACAATCCTAGAATGTATCTGTGGTGTACCCAGACCATACTCCCCAGTGCTAATACGTCTGTCAATGCGAGACTAAAGGTCCATGAATATCAACTATCAATTATACTGTCTTGTAAGTGCATTGTCTTTCATATGTCTGTCGAAAATGTTATGAAACCTTTATCAACACAATTATTTTGTAAAACACTGAATACCTGAATAATGATTTCTTACTTACCAGTCTATCTATTAACAACTGACTTAATATTGCACCAGTCTGTGCATACACAGTTATAAAGTGATAACATTTAATTAAATCACAGATCTTTTGTACACTCCACCATGATTTCCCAATGTGATAATATGCTCATTACAGAACACATAGGTTACTACTGATAATTGTTTTATGGTTTTAGAAAACATTTAGCAGAGTATTTATGTGGCGAAAAGTGACCTACTTTATATACTTTATATATACTAACCAGCTTGCTTCTTTGCATCTTCAGAGTTGGAGTTGGCTGTAGCATGAAGGGTGCTCTGGGACTCTCTGTCTGGACTAGGTACAGGTATAAACATGCTTGTTGGCAGTACTTCAGATGCTGTTACCTGGAACACACAAAGCACAAAGGAAATATAGTGTGCATAAAGTGGGCAGAGTTGTTAATATTTACTTTAAATAAATAAAGGAAAATTACAGACACAAACAAGAGAATATGCAAAGTAGTTACCAAGAAGGCGGTTAGAGAGATCAATAAGGTAACATTTTACATTGCACTAAGGATCATTGACACTAAACATGAAAATCAAGAGAGTCCTCAGGTGGACCTCATCTCATACAGTATCTCAACCAGCTAAAAGCTTTGAGGGAAACTAATAAAATAAGACTAATAAAAAACTCTTAAAAAATAACTTCTGTAATAAATAAGAAAAAACATGTATACTACTACCTTACAGTTCAGCTTTAACTTCAGAATTCTCAGCAGTACAGTTGTAAGTGCCAATTAAATAAAAAATATATTCCATTTGAGCAGAACTGGGAAATTAGATTGTGGTGTGTGTTAATAACACACTAAAAGCAAAAAAAAACAATTTAATTGCTGATAAAAAAGTTGTGCATTTTACATTTGGAGAAAGTTCTTTTCTCTTTACTTTTCTAATTCGATTATTTCAAGGACGAATAAGTATTGATTGCAATAGTACAGAGAGGAAACCAGGTTCTCTGCTCTCAAAACGTTGGAGTCACTCTGTTTTCTCCTGCTGCTCTCCCCCAACTTTCTTCCTATTTTTGTATTTGATAACCTCTTTTTCATCCCCAAAACCTTGTCATTCTTCAAAATTACTAATTAACAGTTCCCTATGTGAAAACAATCATCGGCTGAAACTGGGTGAAATTGTAAGATGAGGCCCTGTCTTTATCATCATCCCTCAATTAACTTCACAAACAGAGTAATCTGCTTCCCTCTAAATGCTGCATTTCAATTAATACCACCCCACCTATGGCTGCACGATCATGGCCAAAATGATAATCACGATTATTTTCACCAATATTGAGATCATGATTAATAATTATGATTATTTGTTGATTTTTACCAAAACAATTTTTTTTTGTCACATATTTATAACTGCTTTCACATCCATATTGTTCTACATTCCTCTTATGTTGAAGTTGTATGTTGTACATACATACAGCTGCAACACATGAAAATGAAATTCTTCTGAAATAAATAGCCTAGGATTTATTTAAAAAAAAAAAAAAGTATCTCCGAGAAAGCTCCCTCACTAGTTTTCAACAATAATTGATTAAAAGAGCTAGGGAGAGAGAGAGGGAGTGCGATGGACGTGCTCACAGAGTGACGGCTGACTCACTATGAATGGGTATAGCACAGATCGAATGGCGGGTCAGCGGAGTTACACACTTCGTGTGTATGAAATGTCTGTATAGTCACTGCGCTGCATTTTTATGAACTATGGTATTCTGGCCATGGGTCACATCTCTCGCCCAGGTCCAGCAGGCTCCGTCTCACAAGCTATTATTTTACCAACTGAAGTTAGTTGCATTCAATAACTTCTTATGTGTTTTTTGCCGTGGCCGCCGCAATAGCAGAGTTACCAGCGGAACCACTGGTACAAATACAGGTTGCACCCTAGAGCTATGTGAGCTAACAGACAAACAAACTAGCACTGGTCACTGCTGTTATCTGAAAAACAACACAAACGGGACAAAATGTTGCGTTTACTGGTAAACTGGTAAACCTTATGGCCGACGTATAACCGACTGTTATCTGTTGTGGAATTTTCCTCACATTACTCTATCCTCTGTCACTGTCTACATCTAGAAACTAAGCTGTGCGGTGCTGGGAACAACTCTGACTGGCACATTATCTCACAGTGGTTTACGGAGCGGTAGATTGGCTTTGCAAAAAAAAATGGAGCGTTGGAGAATAATGCATTTAAAAAATATCGCTCTATCACGGAAATTTGATTGTGGGAAGCCAAAATCTTGATCGTGATTAAAATTCAATTAATCGTGCAGCCCTAACCCACCTACCTCCTCTTTTCCCTTCAATTACACTGGTTAACCATACATTTTAACACACTTTTAACACGTTTCACCTTTCACTCTTAGCCTAAATACTTATAGGTAGTCTTTTCAAGTTATGTTCAATTTAGATGTCTCAAATGATGGAGACAAAAGAGGGAAATAAATCTTAAAGAATGCATATTGGTAGAATTTGTACTGAAAAGTAAGAGACTGCAGTGGTTAGATCTGTATGGTTGAGGCTTTGTGCTCATGTACCATCTGCTTTCTAATTATTGCTCTAATAGGCACAGTGAGAACACAGCTGAACGTACTGTAGCATCATGTCATATAGCCTACAGGCCAGATCTAAATGGAGCAAAATCATCCTCAAGCAACAGGATTTTCAAGGTTAAGAAGAACAGTTAACACTCACCAAGTACAGACTACATTTGGTTAGTGCGTTCACATATTTACCAGAAAACACTCCCAAATATTTCCTTCTTTGTTTTTGTTACCACTCTATCTCTTTAAAATGAAAAGTGGAAAAAGAATGCAACCATCATTGAAAGTTACAAAACAAAAGAAAAACAATAATTTACATTACAAAGTGAACTGTTTCTATACAACGGCTTCATTAGGCGATTATTGGAAAGAGCAGAGTATCCCAAGGTCAATTTTAATTTGGACCGCCTAATTGGCAAACATAGTTTAAAATGGCTATCATCCAGCCAGACTCAGAATTAATGAAGCACAATTATTTTCATTACCACTATCTAACATAGACAGAAAATGAGACATGGAGTGAGAAAGGGAGTACTCCGTAGGTGTGTGTGTGTGTGTGTGTGTGTGTGTGTGGTGTGTGTGTGTGTGTGTGTGTGTGTGTGTGTGTGTGTGTGGCATATTATATATATATATACTGTACTGTATATATGTTCTGTATATGAGACAGAGAGGAATGAGACACATGGGGTGGAAAGGAAATGAGGGAAAAGGGAGTGCAAAGACGATAGGTGAATGAAAAGATGAAGGGTGGGATAGTGAATGCATCATTATGCATGCTTGGCAAGAAATAAACGTCACCTATTTCAGAATTAATTAGGCTCCTCTCCTTAGACATGTGGAAAGGATAAAGTACCTTTCTGTCTGCATTCACCAGTTATAAAAAGGTGCTAGCTTTAATGTGTTATATTACCTCTGTTCTATCACGGTCCTCTTGTAGTGGCTCAGTACATTACTAACTCTATAAAAGAAATAAATATTGCCGTCCAACATACTAATGTGCTTGCCATTTACTTTCTAGATGGAGGATGAAGATGGTGAGGCAGCAGACAGAGTAATGTTTTACTCTGTGATTGTCCGGCAGGCTATTTAGCTTCACAGAATACAACAGAGCAAAGATTTTCTCAGTGATTTACAAGAAAACAGGGCAAATAAAATTTTATTTCCTCTTGATTAGCATTATCGAAAGAAAAGAAAGTATTCTCTCTAGGTGGAAAATGATGCCCCAGTGCATTGCAGTTGATAATAAATCTAGGATTACATGATTCAAGATACAAACACTACATATTTTGCATCTTATTTCATGTAGGAATGAACCTGAAAATTGACACAGATTGTGTTTCATTGTCTATAAATCTGTCTATAAATATATACAGTTTTATATGAGACTTGATTTTGGGCTGATTTGTAGTGAATAATAACATTTCCATTGCTTGTACTTGAATTTCATAAAGTGGCAAAACTGTTCATTCAATTTTGATTAATCTGTGTCGCAATTATTTTAACATATTCATCATGAAAAGCTTTGTTTTGACTAGCACACAGGTGATCAAAGACATGGCAAGAATGTCAGTGTTGTAATAAATGAACTGGGAGCTAAGAGACTAACTCATCTTAAAATCATTAAAAAAATACAAAAACAGATTATGAGTTCCCCTCCCCAAATGACTGTGATTAGAGGAGAGCGGGAGAAAGGCTCTCTGATGATGCGCATATTAAGACAATGAAAAAGAATAGAAAAATATGCATCTTAAAAAGGCCCAATCATTTACAATGAGCCAAAGGGATTGCCTGCAGCCATTTCGCAATTAACAGCATTCTTTGTGTTTGATAAAAGACTGAATGTTGGCAATTTATAAAAGGAAAGATAGGAATGACAACTGTTCTCACAGCTAGGCCGCTACTACATGGTAAAGGATTGATTAAGAGTGAGTGACTAATCTTCTTAGCATTGCAGAATCCTTACACTGGTCCTTGACCTGACCCAGTGTCTGCAATCTGACAGTCCATAATATGCAAGTACTGTAGCAATATGTCAGGCCTATACAGCACAGTTTTGACTGGCTGCAGTTTCTTATTAATAACTGTGAGGATAATGGTAGACACAATGGGACAGAGTGGATAGAGAAATTGGAATCAAAACTTAGATTGGTAGTGTGTAATTCAGTTTACCCAGATGGCAAGGCCATACATTTGTTAATCTATAGTGCTTTTCCTCCTCTGCATATCCGAACTTAGAAACTATGGATAATGCATTTCTTAAAGTACTTTTGCATTCTATTTGCTATGGCACTGGATGACCAGAATAAACAATGTGCACATACCAATCTAACAAACTTTAGGTTACCTTGAAATATGCAGATTGGTAAGGAAAATGATTCAAGAGCATTGCTGGCTGAGAAATATAAGAATGATAATGGAGTTAACTTTTCAACCTTTCCAACCACCCAGTATCCAATCACACACAAAACAAACACAACAAAGGACTTACTGAGGCAATAAGCTTATCCACACAGTCAGGAGCCACGCTGTGGAGGTGTGTGAGGTGAAACTGCAGGTGGATCTTGTTGTTGAGCATGTCCTGGCACAATGGGCAGCGTAACATGGGCTGGACAGAGTGCTGCGTCATCACGTGCATTCTGAGACGATTCAGGTCTGTGTTAGTGAACTTGCAGTAGGGGCACTGGTACATCTGGGTAGTAGAGATAGGAACAGAGACGGGAAAAGAGAGAGGGAGAAACAGATCCACTGTGGGTTAATGGGGTGAAATGCTGAGCACGGCGGGCCTGCTTGAAGAGGAGCTGTATATCAGGCGGAAGATTGGGGCCCCCTTCCCTCAAGCAGGCAGATCCCTCTGATCACAGACAACTGTGTAATATTGAGCACCACTGAGTCTCGGCACCTACTTCAAAGTGCTCTCATCTGTCAAATACTATATTGATTTTCCACCTTATACACAATTAGCAGTGCAACTGCAGCAGAAAGGCTGAAATCTTTGAGATTGGAGGTAAAAACAAAATGTATAAAAAGGGTCAGCAAGATAACTGACTAAAAATTATTAGGAGTATATTTTTACATTTCTTCTTTTAATTAATGTGTAAGTTTCAAGCTTATAATGAGGGCTTGGTATTTGAGGATGAATTAACCTTTAGCAGGAATCCCCTAATTCAAAGAGTTTTAAAAACAGAGTTTCATGAACATCTGGAGACATGAATGTTATCCAAACTGTGTGGTTTATAACTCTTACCTGCTCCGCAGCACTCTTCTCAGTTGTCCTGGGACGCTTTGAGGAGAGCGGGCTCTCAGAAGTCTCTGACCGCGAAGAGGGCCTTTTGGAAGGGATTGGAGAATCTGACTGGTGCCGTTCAGAATGGCCAGACACTGCTGCACATTTATACAGATGCACACAAACACGGAGGGGAAAACAGAGGAGAGCAGACATGTCAAGACAAGGTGAGGACTTGGCAGCTCGGGAGCAGGTCAATCAATAACACTGTGGATAAAGGGCTTTGGAATGTCTTTCTTAAATGTGATATAACTGTATTTAATGGGAATTGGGCAGAGAAAGGGTTGTTATACAATTCATGTCTCCCCGTAGAAAATACCACACACTGTTTCACTTGTCTTCCCATGTTGGTGCAAGGGGAGCAGTCTTTTTCTATGTTGGCTTGTCCGGATATCATAAAACACCATAAAATGCTAATGAAAATATTAATTTGCCAGAGGGTGCAACTTTAGGTTTCACACGTATTTTCAGTTCACATGAGTTTTCTAAATTTGAGATAAGGCAATCAAACATCTTGAGACCTCATCATATAGCAAGAAAGGTAAAGAGATCCACTTTGAACAACTTGATTCTGTAATTACTTCTTACCTGTATAACCGTGTAAGGCTATTCATTTTTCAGGTGATCCTGATATTGTAATACAAATAATTTTGACCAATAGTCACAGTTCTGCCTTGCCAAAAGTTTAATTAATTTCAAAAGATTGATTGGAAATTCCTCAGCTATTTGTTTCCAAAAGCAGTGGGATGCGAGTGAAGTCTCTGTTTCACTGGCATTCTGTTACCAGTTAAGCCCTCTCCAGTGTGCTGTAGTTCTGTGCAAGTGGACTATGACAAAAAGAAAAAGAGGACAGTGAGATTAGAAAAACAGTTTTCAAGCTCCTGAGCAAAGCTAAATTTTTCTTCAAAGAAAGATTGCATACAAAAAAAACCTTTCATTTAATTTGAGGATTTTTAAGACATAAAAACATGCCATTGGCCTCAAACATGGCATCAGACTAAGATTAGTCATTCCCAAGCACATTCACAGGATACAACCATGCTTCAGTGCTCAGTCTGTGGAAAGGGCTACAGTACAATTGTCAGGTGGCTGCCAATCTTTGAAAAGATTTCCATTATAGTCACCTATACTGCTACACTCAAGTGTTTCACTAGCTCACACTGAATCACGGGCTAATCCACATAAAACAATATTAACAAAATAGAATCTCTGCAAAGCAAGGCTTCACACAGGAGCCCCTGCAAACCATTTTTAAACTACTCCACTTTATAAAGAAAAAGGGAAACTAGAGGTGGTGACAGAGATACATCACAGCTGAGCACTCAGCGAAGCAAAGGCTCACAGAGGAGCTAAATCTACATGGAGCCAGCACGAGGGAGCAGCAGTAGCATCCCACTTTGTCACCAGTGGAAAGAATTCACTGTGAAACTTAAGGAGGTGTCTTGCCAACAACTAACAAGCCCATAAAGAGTCAAATTTGGCCTGATTTGTACAGTTCTAGAAGGGCAAATTGAGAACAGAGGCCATTGGTCGGGGAGGGGTGGTTTGGTGGGGGGTCAGGTTAAGCAGGGCTGACCACGCTCCTGCTCCAGACATTAAAATGTCAGCTCCAATCAGGACGAGGGCAGTTGAGCTGATTACCCAGTGGGGGACCTGGCTTTGGACAGAGCAGCCTGCGAGATCTCTCAGAGACACCAGGATCAGTCAGGGAGGCCCTATTAGGGTTCAGTCACAGTCAATCCTATTAAACACATCCGCCAATAAACAAAGGGAATGTTAAACAAAAAGAGCCTCCCATTCCCTGACATTAACCTCTCAGTCATGGCACTGTCCTTACCAATTCCTCCTCCTCAACTCCATTTCAGTCCACGCCTACTTCCCCTGAACTCATCTCTTGATGAAAACAAAGATGTACATACATCTCATCTTCACATGTCAACTATCTGGTTGATCTTTTGACTACTTATTCCATTTAATAATGATAATATATTTGCCTTAAAAACTGTTTTCTCTTTTTGTTGGCTTATTGAGTTAGTTAGGAAACACTGATCTCTGTATCTTGGCTTTTTGTCTCTCCATCAGCAGCTCAGTAATACCATAATCAACTTTTGAAACCAGAAGCCTCATAGATACAAAGTAGGTAACTGCTGTAACTGATGCCTGAGGCAAAGGACCCAAACAGTAGCCTAAACCCAACAGCATCTGTTAAAAATATTAATATGAGATTTCAACATTTTTAAGCACCAACTCTTTTTCTTTAAAAAGAAAATAAACAAGTCTCAGCTGCACTGCATGTTTGCATGGACAGAAAAAAACAACAACAGCTGCTACAACTTAAATGTGTAAAATTGGCATTCACTGGGAATGACTTAACTTTTGTAACAGAGAGGTAGTGTAAAAAGAAATTCAAAGATTTAAACAGCAGGTACGCAGGGCTCGTGCCGCAGCTATTAAGAGCATACATACAAAACAGAAAGTAAGCATGGATTAAGTAGACAAGTATCCTCTTAGCCTTGTGATTAAGAGGATAAACATAATTGATTGTAAGTATATTCCACTTTCACAATTACTCAATAAGCACCAGAGAGGTGAAACAAGTGGCTGTTTATGCTAAGGCAGTGGAGAGCGGCTGTATAAGGGGGCCAACCAGCTCTCTAGCTCAGGGTGTTTTATGTTTACGTGTGTGTGTGTGTGTGTGTGTGTGTGTACGAGGGAGAGAGAGAGGGTGGGACAGATGGAGGGCTGTGGAGGCTTACTCGGACACAGTCTTTCTCGTCATGGCCAATTAGGACTCCAATAATCTGATAAATCGCCTTCTCTTAAGAACCCTACTCCCCTACACCATCACAGGCACCATGACTAACATCCAACTACTGTATCCTGTTTTTCTGTGTCAAGGGTGATGAAAGAAATGAGCGAAACATTGAAAAGCTGGGAATGAAATAGAGATTTTTGTCATAACGCACAGTCTAACACGGCAGATTGGACACTGGTGTCCGAGCATAGACGCGTACATGCGAGACACATGGATCTACCATATGAGCAAGAGATC